>NC_139944.1:35784102-35886602 GCF_963454915.1 Gymnoscopelus microlampas
GCTCACAGAACTTGCGGATCTGCTATTTTCGGCTAATGTTCCCCATCACACAAAGATTTGGCGGACCCCCTGTTGTTACTCTGAGGACCCCTTTGGGGGTCCCGGACCCCCTGTTGAAGACCCATGGTCTAAACGTTTTAGAAGTGAGTATATTAGGCCCAGAGAAATAGCGTCTCTTACTTTTGTCTTTTTGGATCATAGCCTACTTCTTACATTGCAAAGTTGACTGGCTGATTGACAGCCAACAGATGACAATGCGGAGACAATGCATGTGGCCCAGAGAAGTCAGCAGGCCATTGTCAAACAGTGGGGAGTTAGTTATTGAACAGGCGAATTTCTGGATTTTGACACCGCCTGCGCGTGTGCGTGAACGTGCGCGTCTTCTTCTGTGTGTCTTTACAGTGACTGGCTGCATACAAAGCTGTCCTCAGTGGGGAGTCCCTGACCTTTCTCTCTGTCAATCTCTTTTCTTTCCTAACCCGCTTTTCTTCCTTTCTTCCCCCCCTCTCTTTTTGTTACATCCCTTCTTTCTTTCTTTCTTTCTTTCTTTCTTTCTTTCTTTCTTTCTTTCTTTCTTTCTTTCATTTGGTGTGTCTTTGTTGGGTAGCTGAGAAGGATGCTAAAATTGGCCCTATTAATGGGTGTCAGAACTGTGAGTGCATGCACAGTTGTGAACTATATTGTGCACATTTTTTCAGACACACACACACACACACACACACACACACACACACACACACACACACACACACACACACACACACACACACACACACACACACACACACACACACACACACACACACACACACACACACACACACACACACACACACACACATACATACATACATACATACATACATACATACATACATACATACATACATACATACATACATACATACATACATACATACAGTCACTCACACATGGTGGGCATATAACGGCAAACCCATACGTTGACGTAAGTGCAACTTGTGCCAACAATAATAAATCAGGGTATGAATCAGGCTGAACAAATCTCACTGATTAGTGGGTGATGTTCATGTTCCCATGTGGAGTGTGTGGAGCTGAGAGGCAGGGAGAAGGACCAGAGCAACATGAAGAGGCCTATGACTTCCATGTCCACCTGTCCGTGTCTCCATTCCGCCACAATGATGTACACCATTGGTTCTCAAAGTTGGGTCTTGGGGGGGGGGCGGGTAATATAGCATCACAATAAGTTTAACCTTTTATACTTTGGCTATTCAAAAATAGCAGATATACAAGCTCATAGCGCGGCATATAAGTGCTATGAGCTTGTAGATCTGCAATTTTTTTAAATCGTGAACATTTTTGCAAACCTTTTGAATATATATATATATATTTTTTTAAGCAAGCATTTGTAACTCAAATCTTTGCTTCTGGGGGTCGCTGGAACAAAATATTTTGAGATGGGTGTCCGTGGCCAAATAAATACATATAATTTTGGGGGTCCTTGAGATGAAAAAGTTTGAGAACCACTGATCTACATTGCTCACCTGGCTAGTGGCTTCTGTCCAGTCTCACACAGTCATATATTGTCTTTCTGTCTCACTCACTCTATATCACACATTCATGCACATGCACACACACGCACGCACGCACGCACGCATGCACACACGCGCGCGAGCACACCTGCATGCACCTACATGGAGGGCTATGTGTGCATATAATCTCAAGGAGTGCCTTGACGTTTTAACCTCTCAACCCCCCCATCTCTTTCTCTCTATCTTCTCTGGAGCTTTGTCTTTCTAGGTGAATGGGTTCATCGAGGGGGAGAGGTGACCTGGGTTCTCTCTCTCTCCCTCTTCCTCCCTCTCTCTTTCTTTGTCTCTGTCTTTCTTTCTGTTTTCCCACTCCTTCTTTCTGTCATTCTGTCCTGCTTTCTTGTTCAGGTGCACCAGGAGCCGTAGTGACAGTTGAAATGCCACATTGTTCTCTTGCCGTCATACCTCAGTGAGACTTGGTGTGCTTTGTGTGTTATCAGTCGTACGTTTTACCCCTTTGCTTTCTAATTTGTACGCGTGTGCACGTGTATTGACAGCTTTGTGTGTGTGTGTGTGTGTCTGAATGTGTTGTAGTTGTACATGTGTCAGGATTTTATTGACAGATGTGTGTGTGTGTGTGTGTGTGTGTGTGTGTGTGTGTGTGTGTGTGTGTGTGTGTGTGTGTGTGTGTGTGTGTGTGTGTGTGTGTGTGTGTGTGTTGTGCACAATTTCCTATACATCAGACATGTCCATAAGGGCAGCAGGGCAGGACAAAGCTTTTCTTCTCTCCCCCTGACCTCCTATATGGCTCTGGACATTGTTCTCAGTATCCTATTGAACTGAGACTCCACAGACACAAACCACAATGGAGAATTGTGTGTGTGTGTGTGTGTGTGTGTGTGTGTGTGTGTGTGTGTGTGCACACACGCGCACGCACACACACACATGTGTGCACATGTTTACGCATGTTCCTCCGGCTCTCCTTTAGCTTAGTGTGTGTATGTAATCACGCAATATGATAGGGAGAATATGCCATCCTTAAACATTAAATTATTCTTTGGTGTCCACCGTGAAACCAAATCAAGGACTCTTAACTGGAAAAGTACTTGAGGAAAACATAGTTTGGTCACTGACAGACAATGCTCAACTGTTGGCAGCCTTGCTTTTATTGTTTTGGCACAGTCTTGTAGTACTTGTCTATACAGCTCTGTGTAACTTTCTCTCGTTTCTTTCTGTGTGCCTGCTTGTTTTCTTTTGACACAGCATCATTCAATTGTTGCTCACTCACAACACTTCATTTGACATCAGCAACCAAGGCTGTGTGTCCTGTTTGAACATACTCCTAGTTGTTGGAAAACTGCACAAGAATGTAGGGTCATTTGTTTTGTGTGGCCTACTTTGTGTTGTGCGTTGCACCATCTCTTTGCACTGTGTGGGAGATCCTGTTGTCCCTGTACTGTGTTGCATCAGCACACACACAGTGACACTCTATAAGTTGTTAATAGCGTATCTCTGCCGCTGTGTCACAGAGACAGATTCCCTGAGAGTTTATTTAGCACTCGGTAAATAAAATGTCCTCTGCTACAGAGCACTTCTGTAATCTTTTATGAGCCAGGGAGAAGTCCTGAAAGGAAATGTTAAAGTATGCTGTCTCAGGTGTGGTTGGACAGGACACACTTGATATTTTGTCCTTTTACCAGTGAGACATCCCTTCTTACTGATGAGATAGAAGAAGAGTTCAAGATAAAGATGTGATAGTAAAATGTGCTGGAGGATGCAAGGTGAGAAGGAGATGCTAAGGAGAGATGCTAAGTGGTGTACTGCACAATCTTCTGTTTTTGAAAGTTGAGATTTCAATGGTTTGTCTATTATCGTTTTGCTTAGCCTTGTGTACTTCATATTGTGCAGCTAAACCTTTCGTTCTGTTGTAGTCCTATCACCTTCCTATTCCTGGCTGCAGTAACCAAAGAAAATCTCCCTCGGGGATCAATAAAGCTGTGATCGTATCTTATCGTCGCCATAAGTTTGCTCTGATTCTTTCAGAGCAGATTCTATCATCTGTAACGTAGTTGTCTGTAATCGAGAACCCTCAATTTCTACCACCCAGCCATCTCTTCATGGTTTCTCTTCATGGCACTTTTGACACAGTGTTTCACCTGTTACGTAGTGGAAGAAACATGACTGTTACATTGGAAGAAATGTTTTGTTCACACAAATGTAGACCTGCATGCACGCACGCACGCACGAATGCACACAAGCACGCACGCACGCTATCTCTTTCCTTGTGGGCGGGGGTGACAAAGTGGAGGTCTAATACTGCCGACGGGCTGTCCTCTGAGAGACACAAGCAGAAAGAGGACACAGAAGAAAGACAACATCTAGACACATAGAACGCAGAGGACAAAGTCAAATACACTGTCCTGTAAGCATCTTCGCACATTTTAAGGTAAGAGCCCTGCTTACTCAGAGCTTGTCCACCTCTTGCTTGTTAAAACTGATTCAGTAGCGTAATTGGTTGAGTTGATTGATCACTCAGACAAGATATTCGTACTCTTTCCATGTGAAATATACTAAATATATTGCAGCGTTTATCTCAATAGCATCTGATGTAAAATGACAATTATTGTAACCCTAACCCTAATATAATTTAAACATAGAGGCAAATCTTTTCTATTATATTCCTTTTCAATGTAATGGTTGGTCAGCTGAGACTAAATCACAGTTTCAGGGTCTCAATACTTTCTGTGCTATACTGGTTTTAGCCAAGCCAGGCTTTACAACCTGTACAATTCTACAGGTATGAATTTGCATCAAAGGATACATACAGTACAGAGCACCAATCCTTGTCTGTGTTTTCTGCTGTGTATCAGCCTATTTATCAAGGCCTGTGAATCAGTCTGAACAAGAAAGAACTGAAGTGTCTCTGAACACTGCACTGCCTCACTTATGACAATACTGAGCGGGTTCTGGGCCCTTTGTAGACCACACAAGTATGGACTTTTCTGTTCTTTCTGTTTCTGTGTGTGTGTGTGTGTGTGTGTGTGTGTGTGTGTGTGTGTGTGTGTGTGTGTGAAAAGCAGGCGTGCAAGCGCACAATGAGATGGCGCGCCGTGACAGAATACAAGCTCATACAGGACCAAGGTGTGTTTCATTAAATACAGTTAAAGGTGAATCTTTTGTTGAGGAGAATGAGTTGTCTGCATGTTCTATTGTTTGCGTAAAATCGCTCAGACAGTGGAATTTAACCTTTTAAGTCTTATGTCCATTCCCACGCAGGTTCTCATCACAGAAAATGCATCACTAATTCTGCGTCTTAAAAGCGGTTCATGAGATAAGATAAAACATTAATGATCCCCAATGGCAAATTTGTTCATTACAGCAGACGGTTGTTGGATATGGCTTAGTTATAATCCATTGTATAACACTGAAAGCAGCTGATCTGCAAGCTCACAATGCATCAAATCTGCTATTTTAATAATTAAAAGTCCAAACTCAAAACGTTCAATGACATAATATGGAATAGAAAAAACAGCAGTTTCTGCAATATTAATCTGTGCAGTTCCAAAATGAATGTACAGATTGTGCAGAGTGCAAAGTAGCACAAATATTATTTTACTCTATTACAAAGTACCTACAGAATAGTATACAGTATATGTCCAGAGATACAGCATATGGACATTGTGTATAATGTACTGTTATGCTGTGTATAAAATAGCATTTCAAATGTGCCAAGTCGGTGTATAATAATAATCCAAGATTATGTACAGGCTAATGAATAATTATTTGCTGAATAAATGATTAATATGCAAATTGACCAGATGTACACACATTTTACCATTTCAGATTTTACTCCACACGCTACTATGATAACACTTTTGAAAGTTTTGCTTTCCTTGAAATGAGCGACATTAATTTATAACCACGAGGGAAGATATGGATGGCTATGGGACTCAGACAGAGGCAGAAAGACAGATGTTTTTTGTTTGTTCGACTCAATCCAAGGCATTTATCGGCCTGTTGCCACGCTCTGTCCAGTGAATTTGTTTATTTTCCTACAGATCGAGAGAATTCACAACCGCTCTATTGATAGATCAACTCCGTTCGCACAAATAAAAACATACTAGTTTCCTGGTTAATTTACATACTTTTTGCCAAGCAAACAACACAGCACTGTTTTCATTGGTACCCTTTTAACTCAATTCTTCATCACAAGACTTCCCTTATTAGACCCGTGTGTGTGTGTGTGTGTGTGTGTGTGTGTGTGTGTGTGTGTGTGTGTGTGTGTGTGTGTGTGTGTGTGTGTGTGTGTGTGTGTGTGTGTGTGTGTGTGTGTGTGTGTGTGTGTGTGTGTGTGTGTGTGTGTGTGTGTGTGTGTGCGTGCGTGCTCACGCTAGCAAACGTACGTGCATGTGTGGTCAGTCAGTTGCAAATGACCAGAGAGACCATTTGTTTATGCCGCAGCAGTCCTGTGGCATGATTTGCATTTCTTTTGAAAATCTGTGAAATCTAAAGCGACAGTAGAAGCATTATGTGTCCACTTTGTAAAAGCTGGTTGTTTGCTTTACAACTTTGGGAACAATATTTAACTTAATAGTGGAGGGATTAGAAAACAAGCCTCCACACTGCAGTTACTTGAACTATGAGATTTACAAACAAAGCCATTAGATACGATTGGGCATATCATCATTTATTTTCGATTGATTCATTTATCAGGATTGAATAAATCTAACTTTGAAGCAAAGAAAATTAGGTACACACAATAACTGAACTTTAGAATGACTTTACATAACATTATGGTCCTTGTGACACATCTACTACTATTGATTTGGCGAAATAGAGGGCTTCAACCTAGTTGCGGACACCTCCTCAGAGGGAGGAAGTAAATGGAAAATGTCAACTTTTTAAATTTTTGGCATGTTAAAGACAATAATGATATCTTGTGTGATTATTTCCTGAAAAGAGTGTGCTATGCTATCATGTCTTGTCTGACGGTCCAAGTTATCTCTCCATCACTGTACTCTGTACTCTGTTATCTCCAACACCTCTATTTAAATAATGAGGCCTAATGTAAATTAACCAGGGGGGGGGGGGGGTGGGGTAGAAGAATGCATGCTGTGCACTTCTCTCATCTGTGCCAGCTTGGATGTGTCTCTCCCACATATTGAAAATCAGCCTGAGATTCTAAATGAGATAATCGCTGGGAAGGATTTCACACGCTTCCCTCCCTCAGGTGACTGCATTTAAAGTAATAAGTTCCAAAGTAAGTTCCTAAGTTAACCTTTTATTAAATAACTCAAATTGATCTACATGGCAGTGGAACAGCCATAAATCAGGGATATAAATGGATGCGTGGCGTTGTATAGCCACTGTCTTGTGTTGGATGACCGCTGAAGGGGACACGAGATGTGTCGGTTGCAAACCCTAAAATTCGTTATTTGCTTTACTTCCTCTTATTTGCTGTCCAGTAATACCGCCGCGGTTTGGCATGCTGTTGACAGCCTTTGGCTGCACCTCTGTACTGTATATTCACACAAAGACCTCTGTCCAAATGTTCACCGTTTGATGCTTTCCACTCGTTTATTTTATTTTAGCTGAGGTGTAATATGATTGCAGATGAATCTTCACCCCCGTAACTTGTGCTGTGTCGCATATGTGGGATTTTACTATAGTCTTCTGTAGTATCTATATAGTTATCAATGTCATGTTTACTTGCAATTTATTTAGAGTCGTCTTAATAGGCTACTGCCTAACTGCTGTCATGCATTGGTAGAAATAAGAAGTGGTTGTTTGATACATGACATCTGAGTGAATCGACTTACAGAATCAGAACGACAAACTTGTAATCCTCCAAGCCAAAGGATCTGGTTGCTTCTCAAAAATTGTAATTTGTGTAACTACTGTATGCCTTCCTTATTCGCATACTTTCATTCCAAATGGGTGAGTGGTGGTGGTGGGGTTGGTGATTATTTGTATTTTTATGTATTTGATAGATTTTTATTCAGAGCAAGTTGGAAATTACATATATATAGAAACAGAATGTTTTTCTTTTTCAGTTAACATAGGCGCAACCCCCCCCCAACATTACATAAATCATAATATTACTAAAATGATGAGTAATAATAATACATATTTTTTAAATACACTGATAAATAAATAACCAAAAAGAAAACAAAATTAAGTGGAGTTCGTTTCTGAGTGAGGTTTCTGGGAAAATAAATTAAACAATTGTGTTGGGCTGTGTGTAATCTCATGTCATCCCTCAACAGTTAACCACTCAAACTATATATACTTCATTGACTGGGGTCCCCCAGGGCTCTATACTTGGTCTCCTCCTCTTTTCCCTCTACAACAAATCACTTCGCTGAAAATAGCCGATCTTCAAACTCACAACGCATCGCGTTGTGAACTTGTGAGCTTGTAGATCCCGTATTTTTGGCAAATGTTCGCCCCGGAATAGGGACGCTAGGTTTCATGTGGTTACCACTCAAGTTATCAGAGAGAGGTTTTAGATACGAATCACTGGGTTCTAACAATGTGCACAGTGACATTTAAATGATGTAACCAATTAAATGACTACTGGTAGTCCAACAATTAAGGGAACAGTCAGAAAACAGCTCAAATTGAGCAAATTTGATCTATAAGGCCAATTAATTTAAGAGCCATATGAAAGAAAGAGAGAAAGGTTCTCTTTGGTACAAATGGGTGACAAAATTAAATGGCAAAAAAGGGGTCAAGACCAAGACCAGTCACCCTGACGAACGCATCGTTGCCGCAACGCTTAAGTGTATTTTTAATTCTTGCCATAGCCGTACTATTAAAGAATATAGAGCCATTTGGAAATACTTCATATAATATTCAATCTTTTTAAATGCCACAGAAAAGTGGGGTATTTTGTGATGATGCATAGATTAGGCTCCACAATCCTCACATGAAATCCAAAGAGGGAAAACCATGGTTAACTTCACTGAATGGACCTGTACACCAGCATCTCCATTATCTATGCATGTTGGTTGTATTTAATATTTACGTTGGGAAGATAGTATTTTTTCCCCCAAATGTAGGTTCTAATCGTGAGGCAGCAACCACATTACAAATCAGCATGATTGATTTCGGAGCGACTATTTCAAAACACTGGGTTTTACAATTATGCTAAATAATGAATTAGTAAAACGCTTAGTAGGGGCACTACCGTTTAATAGACTAGTTGCCTAGCTGCGCACATCCCTACTGGGTTCCTGGCGGGGTAGAAGTTGGGATGCTTCAGTTGATCGTTTTTGAGTGAAGTTCTTGACATGCCCTAAGGCTAAGACGTCATCAGAAGACTGGCATGTCTTGTTTAGACGTTTCTGGTTGGCACCCAGATGGAACGGGTCTATAGACACATGCCATGAGGATGAGATGTTGTGTCACTACACTACTGTGGTCAGCCCAACTATTTAGTTATACTCTCTGTTCATTGGAACTGATTAAGATATTTAGTCGAGTTCTTTGTAACACAGGCAACTATAGCCACGCACGCACGCACGCACGCACACACAGGCAACTATAGCCGTACACGCACGCACGCACGCACGCACGCACGCACACACACACACACACACACACACACACACACACACACACACACACACACACACACACACACACACACACACACACACACACACACACACACACACACACACACACACACTGTCAATGCTGAGACGAGCAGGCCTTCTTTAGAATCACCTGTTGTGCTCCTCACTGCTCAAATGCGTTTCCATAGCAACGCCTTGGAGCCCTGGCCCCCTCAGTCTATAAGACCCTCGGCAAACAGACCCCCGCCACACACACACACACACACACACACACACACACACACACACACACACAATATTGTGTGAACACGTGTGCACTCTCGAGCAGGAGCTGTGAATGGGCCGAGGATCTAAAGTGTGCCGGGCTGAAGCAGAGAGCACATTGTGCAAGTCTGGCCCCCCTTTGTCTGAGCTCGCCCGAAGGAGCAGGGGATGGGGGGGGTCTTTCTGGAGGAAAAAAAAAGTGGTCTTCATACACATCCTTTCTTCCCCCTCCCTTGTTCTATCTCTTTATTGGGCTATGTGTTTTGTCCTAGGTTCCCCTCCTCCTTCTCCCCGGCTCTCTGATAAATGCCACAGTAGCCTTTCGCTAGCCGCCACAATGCGCGACCTGTTTCAGAGAGAGAGAGCGAGAGAGGGAGAGAGAGAGAGAGAGACGGATGATGAGAGAGGCCTGAAAAGAAAGAGGCTGCTTTTTAACCTGCGTTTCTGAAAAGCAGGAGAAGAAAGGGCCCGCTACTAAAGCCAGCGTCCTGTTCTCCTCTCTTTTCTCTCCCTGTTCTCTCTTTGTGAAGGGAGCAGTTGTGTCATCAGCCTATTTATACATCTTATTTAGAAAGCCCACTGAAGGGAGGGAGAACATCTGAGAGAGAGAGTGAGAGAGAGAGAGAGAGAGAGAGAGAGAGAGAAATAATAGAAAGTAAGGCTTGGACAGATGATACAGTGTGTGTGTACGTGTACGTGTCTGTGTGTGAAATATTTTCATTCTCATAGCTGTTGTTGTCATCTCTGGTCCTGGGGACCTGGAGTACTGCTAGTTTTCTGTTCTAAAGACTTAATTGCATTCACATGTCTAAATTAGGTCCTGAATACAGATGGACAGCTTGAAACAGTGGTTCTCAAGCCTTTTCATGTCAAGGACACCCAAATTGATGTATTTGGCCATGGACCCCCATCTGAATAAGTAGAAAAGTGTTGCCAACCCAGCGCCCGCAATTTAAACGGAATCTGAACAATCTGACTGATGCATCTTGATCACATGACTCCAGAGATAATGTGTACCGATTTGCGTGAGTATGTATGTAAGTGGGTAACCGGAACGCTCGCCCCCATTTTCTTCATGGACAGGTCGCCCACAGCGGTTCTTGTATTCTTGTATTCCTTTTATTGAGGTTAAGTTTAGGAATAAGGTTAGGTTTAGGCATAGTTTCACTGAGGTTACGTTTAGGAATACCTGGTGGTGACTGCCATGAGGTCGCCGGATTTGACCCAGGGCGAGCGTCTTTTGGGGTGAGCGTTCTTGTATTCGATACATGCAGTGGGAGTGCGTCTGTTGGGTATCACCATAAGAGAAATGCCTTTGTGATGTCTTGATCACTCAATCGCAGCACGGGAGTTCCCAACAATGCTCTTTGTGTGGTGAACAGAACAACGACCATACAGAACAGCACCTTACCAAGACTTGTAGCTCCCTGCGTGCTTTTTAGGACTTGCAGACAAACACACAGGCTGTTTTCACAGGTTTTTTCTTGTTTTCTGTGAATAATGCATGCATGTGTATTCCTGATGAGTTTTAGAGAATTTAGACCATATTGTACCTCTTTCGTTCGGTACACCCTTGACATCAAAAGGCCAAGAGAACAGAGGAAGAGAAGGGAAGGAGCGAGGAAGAGACTGAAGCTTTTGTACTTCGGTCCCTGAGAGCATATTCTCTAATGAGGCCCAGTCAGTAATGCAAGAAACCTTTGTGTGTTGCTCTGTGCACATGTGTGCATGCATGCATGATAGTTTCTTATCAATTGTTCCTATAAAAGATCTTATGAAAGAGACCCAGGCCGCAACACACACACACACACACACACACACACACACACACACACACACACACACACACACACACACACACACACACACACACACACACACACACACACACACACACACACACACACACACGGTTATGACAGACTACAGTCTGCTGAGTTCACTTTTCTGTAAAAGCAGTGTCTACAATAATGCCTTCCATGGAAAGGATGAAGGCCTACGTGACCTGACTCTAAGCACATCATGTGTATACAGCTGACGTCGCATTGATGTGTCATGCACATCTTGTGAACAACTCACTGGGACGTTTATTCCATTGTATTTCCGTCAAAAGTTACCCCTTCTCAAACTGAACTACAATAGAGAAACAGCAAGCACATCCGTAATCATCTGCGGCCAGCTCTAGGTTTGAGCTTGAACATTTTGGACATACAGACAGACCGACTGACTGAGTGATTGGCAGAGTGGTTATACTAGCTGCTGTGTGATTGCAGCTGAAGAATATAAGATGTTTTCCTGTGAGCTTGTTGCTTGCTTTGTAATCCACTGCGTACTGAGTGGAGAGGCAGAGGGATTCTTGTAATTGTTGTGAAAGGATAAGAAATGCTTTGAACAAGCAAATTGAACAGGTAGGCCAACATAATATGTGATAAGCTGTGACCAGCTATTGGCTTGCACTTGCACAGACTGACCAGCTGGTATGGCTCTATACTAGCTATCATTCTTACTTATATTAAAAAGTAGGCTATATTAAATGGTAGCAGTTTTCAACCCATTCTCTGTGCTAGCTTCACCGTAGCACCACCAACAAGACCAATGGGGTTCTCAATTTCATGATTTTGTCAATTACGCACACAAATTCAGCTACCTACCTCCCCACACTAACATCTGGTAAAAAAAAAACCCTGTTAAATCTTTTCACCTTCAGAGTTGAATCAACACTGGATTTTACCATGTGTGCTACTACACCAAAGCCACGCTATGTACTTTCCTATGTCATTGTGTGAGGCAGGTGTCAGGAAATCCTAATCAGGTATAAAGCTGACTTTGTTACAAGGTGCTAGGATGACAGCGGGGCGGGCAGCCGTGCTGAATAGCGTTATCATGTCACCATCACACCTGTTGGGGCGAGCGGAGCTACTCAATCGTTATTGGTGCTGGGAGTGAGGGTCACCTGCAACAACATGCTAATTATGCAAATGAGGCCCTCATTTGGTGGGGCTTGAAGAGGCCCTTTGTCTCAGCCTCTTGAGAGAGAGATGGGGGGGGGGGTTATGGGGGGGAGGATTCATATAACAGACAGTAGAGAAGACAGACTTCAGGAGAGAACGAGTTAGTCCTGGTGTAGAATATGACCTCCTGAGAGGGAGCGGCAGTGGACCTGTATGGCGGACACTACTCTCAGGTCAGTTCAGAGCCCAGAGGAGCTCCCTCAGTGGGTGCCGTAGCCTTAAAGTCTTTTTTAGGGGTGTAATAATGATGGCAGTAATGCGAATCGCCTTTTGATTCAATGGAATTTATTTTCTCTTGTATGTAGTTGAGATTCCTTTTGTTAAAATGTTGTTATTTGGAGTTAAGTTAGTGCAAATGATTGTCTTTTTAGAGATCGCAAACAGTTTTGCGTTGACGGTAAATTCAATGGGTTGTGCCCGCCCAATCTGCTGTTTTGGCACAAATTTCACCAGCTCGGGCCAATCCTGTGCACCATCAGATACCCGTTGGTACATGATGCACATTGTCAAACATCACTAAGCAAATACTGCTAACACTTCCCTAAACATTTGTTTATACATGGTGCTGCACTTGTCTTCACATGTCTGCACGGCAGGATTGAAACCTAATATCTACTTCCTTTGCCACTCAGCAAACCAAATGATTAAATCAATGAGAAGTATGTTGAAATTGTTTCTTCAGTCAAGGACGTGAGGTGATGAAGACTGGTTAAAAGATACAATTTAGATACTTTTCAGATTTGCTGTCTTCCATTTTATGTATGTATCACTGTGGGTTGAATCCGAGCAAATTCTGTCTCTGACAATGTCATTACAGCTGTCAGTCTTCTGGTTTATGAAGATAACGTTTTTATTTGTTTTTTTCCTCAAAAATATTAATCGCTTTAGATGTCGACCACTTTATCCTGCCACTCTGAACTGGCACAGACCAGCTCCTGACACCCCCACCCTCCCCTCTCATTCGGTCTCTCTCTCTCTCTCTGTCTGTCTTTTATGTGCTATTCTCCCCCGGGCAATATTTGGAAAGTGACAAAGACGACGTAAAACCCAACAAACTGCTCCTGTCGGGAGGGTTAAGAAAGGAGAGATAGACAGAGAGAAAGAGAAAGAAAAGAAGAACAACAGAAGGGGATTTGCATTGCCAATCCCCCGGGGTGAAATGTTGGGTTTTTACGCGTTACAACTTGTTAGGTAACTGAAGCTTTTGTGTGAAGTGTTTCTTGTGTCGTGGGAAGTGTAAGGTTTCACTGTTGTCGGTGCTCAAAGGAAAGAAGGAGATCTTATCAGTGTGCATAGACATGTTCCCTCCATCCGCTTCCATACTCAGTCACTCCTCTCCCCTCAGTTGGGCCCATTTACCACTTTTTGAGGACTTTACTTGGAAATATAAGATTCTAAACAGGTTCACCTTTCTGAATGAAGTGGAGATGGAGATGTCAGTCCAACGTAATGGAGCAGATGTATGTGGCTGTCAGGTTGGGTATGGTGGGACATAGCAGCCCAATTGTTGTATCTGTCAACAGCTGGTCTGGGGTCCGTTTTGTTGTCATGGCTTTGACAGTGGGAGCCACGGGCGGCAAATATCATACATATAAATTACTCACCATTGTAGGTGGTCGCGGAATATCTTCTTGTGATACATATGCACCATATCGGTGGAGGTATTCAAATCATTTCTTTCAAGCTCCATACACAACACATAGACATGTTCTGCGTAGATGCTCTCATCTGTAACTGGTTTAGATTGCTACACTGTAAGACACTAGTGTGTGTATTCTGACCAAAGTCAGCCCTTTGCTGTTAACATGCACATGCACACGCAGATGCATAAACGCACATACCTGATGCATTCCATGCTGTCAACAGCTCTGCGGGTCAGAGAGATTCTAGGCATGCCTCTGCATTGGGTGACTCACTCACACACACACACACACACACACACACACACACACACACACACACACACACACACACACACACACACACACACACACCCACAAAAGCTGTATCCGCAGAGAGGCGTGTGAAAGCCACCTGTGGCAGCTTTAAAATCCAGTCTGCGTGGATGTTGAGCCCCAGGAATAAACTCCAGTGGGATAGCATGTTGCTATTACTGCTGCCAGGCCCGGCCCCCACTGTTTGACAATCAACCTCTCACCGTCGCTGACAATGACTAGTGCACTGTGGACTCAACAGCTCTCCATCCTCTGTTCTCACCGCCTCTCAGCTGTACGTCTCTAAAAATTCTGGAGGAACGAGAACTTCTCAGTACACGCACGCACGCACGCACGCACGCACGCACGCACGCACGCACGCACGCACGCACGCACGCACGCACGCACGCACGCACGCACGCACGCACGCACGCACGCACGCACGCACACACACACACACACACACACACACACACACACACACACACACACACACGTTCGAAGTCAACAGTAATCAAACAGGTGCTGTACAATGTTTCAGCCCTGTTGTTTCCCTCCTGAGTCATAGGCAAAATGCAGTGCTGCGCTATTCAGTTACTATAAGCTTTATGAAATGGATTTTTTGCTTTTATAGTTGCACACACACACACACACACACACACACACACACACACACACACACACACACACACACACACACACACACACACGTGTTTAGAGCCTTGGACCCTGGCAGGCAGGTGGCTTTGTATTGAAACACAGAATGCGGGCAGGGAGGGGTGAGATTGGTGGGATGTAGTGTGTGTGTGTTGGGGGGGCTCTAATTATTATGCGCTCTGTAGAATGGTGGCGTTCCGCATATTTTTTTCCCCATGTTCCCGAGTTGGTCGGCACATTCCGCTGGCATTGTTATCCGGGCTGTTTCCTGCGGCCCGCGGCTTTTGTCAGCCTCTCCCCCATTGTCCTGGCTTCCTTTGTTCCCCGCCTCTAACAATGGCTTTTTTCTCCCTCTTTATATATATGTGCACTTTCTGCCCTTGTGTGTTCTGTTTGTTTTGTTCTGCTGTCTGCCGTGTTTTTCTTTCCTTCTGCAAGCGGAGCTTGGAAAACACACACACACACACACACACACACACACACACACACACACACACACACACACACACACACACACACACACACACACACACACACACACACACACACACACACACACACACCTTCACAACCTACACACACACACACACACCTTCACAACCTACACACACACACACACACACACACACACACACACACACACACACACACACACACACTCGCAGACCAAGTTGATTTGTTCAAGTTCACTGTGTTTCAACCTGTCCTTCACTCTCTCCCTCTTTCACAGCCCTAGCTCTCTGAGGCATTGTCTGTGTCCCTCCTCTGTAACCCTCGTTTATTCACTCACTCTGGCAAACCTAAAGGTGCATGCACGCATACACACACGCACACACCCGCGTGCACTTTCATTATAAGCACTAACTTGCAGAAATGTCTGCAGCTGGCAACAGGCATGCTTGTGATTTGACCCCCATGACCGTGGCATCTACCTTCCTCTCATCCTTTTAAAATGATTTGACAAATAGGACCCTCACATGCGATGCCCTGTACAGTACTGCAGCTACAGCACCCGTAGGCCTATTATACTTCACACGTTCACGCCTTGAACTTCTCCTCTCTCTCTCCTTCCGCAGAATGGTTGAGCCCAGCTCCCCAGCGCTGCATCTCCATGCCAACGGGGATGTCAGCATGGTGGGTGTCAAGCTGCAGGAGGAGGAGTCTGGCGAAGGGGGCGGAGTCATCACTTGCACCGAAGTGACTAAGACGTCTCCGTCGCACGATTGGCCGGGATGTCAGCCGGTGGAGGCCCGTCAACTGACCCCGCCTCTTTCACGCTCCCCTTCGGTAAGAGAATTTAGATGGGACGTGGTCCAGAGATGGTGGGGGGGAGGGCATTAGTAGTCGGTCATGTGACATGGAGGTGCAAGCATACATAATTCTACTCCAAACCAACACGACTATTACTATGTAATTTTTCTTAGTGTGAACAGTGGTGTTGGGTTTGAATGAAAACCTGAATAATTTGGACGTAGATGGGACAATTATTTGGCCAAGAGGCGGAGATTATGTTTTTGCCTTGTTTACGTGCGTGTGTGTGTCTGTCTGTGCACAGCTAATCTTGGGAATCGTTGGACATGATCAGTGTCAAACTTTTTGTGCACACTGCCAGTAAGCCAAGGAAGACGTCCATTTTTTTTTCAAATGGGCCGTTTTGGCTTATAACTATTGAACCCTTGAATCGATGCAACTCCCCACGTAGGCCATGCTCATTTCACTATTTCTTCACAACACTCTTTTTGCCAGTACTCCTCAAGAAACTCCTCAAAACTCAGCATAAATCATGAATATTATCTCTGCAGTCATATGCGATAAACATGTATCATTAAAAATGTTCATATGTAATTTGTAATTCCAATCCTATATTAAAATTGGGCCTTTGGTAACATGCCATTTAAGTATTTTTTTAAAAGCATGTACTCCAGAACTTTAAATCAAGTACAAATTTGACTGAGCAACTTTCACTTGTAGTTGAGTAATATAGTTACTTTGACTTTGACTTGGTTGAGTACTTTGTCCACCACTGTCTGAGGGTGACTGTGTCTCTTTTGTCTCGCTTTTTTGACAGGAGGGCTCACCGGGCAAAGACCTTCCTCTCAGGCAGAGTCCTGTGGGACTGAAGGGGTCCAGGACCCACGAACGACCAGAGGGACATCAGCCTGCCTTCATCGAAGGTACAGGCAGGAGGCAGTCTGTCTGAGTGCTTACTCCCGTTTTCTATCTATCTTACCCTCACTATACTTTCAGCCTCTCAGATGCATTTATTTATCCAAGTCTCTTGACTTTACTCTCTCTTCCTCACTGTTGCTCACACACACACACACACACACACACACACACACACACACACACACACACACACACACACACACACACATACACACACACACACACACACACACTTGCAATCACGCATACAGAGTTGCGTAGAGGTAAAACGCTCGCCCACAACCGCGCAGAAGGCCAGGTTCGATTCCTGGCAGCGATGCCTCCGGCTTGGCTGGGCGCTCCCAGCAAACACAGTGTTGGCAGTGTTCACGGTCAGGAAGCCGGCAGGGGATTGCCTTTTTGTACTAACGACTTGTACTGGTTGGTCGGGGTGCCTGTTCAGCATGGAGGGGAACTGGGGATAGCATGAAGCAAGTGTTATGCTGTCCCAATGAAACTCCTCACTGTCAGGCAGTGGTGGAAAAAGTACTCCATTTGCTTTTTTACTTAAGTAGAAATGTCAATACGGCAAATTCTCTGTTACAAGTAAAAGTCTGGTAAAGTTCTCATTATGCAGAATGTCCCGTTTCACAAGGTTCCATGTATAACATTTATTAAAAGCTTTTGAAAATAGCATATCTACAAGCTCACAACGCGTCGCGATGCGACGCGTTATGAGCTTGTAGATCGGCTATTTTTAATTTGGCATAGTTTAAATAGGGCTGAAGACGTTAATGTATGTTTTGTAATAATAATTAAAATCTACAAAGTAACTAGTAACTAACGTTTTCAATTAATTGTTGTGAAGTACAAGCATAATATTTGCCTCTGAGATGTAGTGAAGTATAAAGTATTGAAAATTGGAAATACTCCAGTATAGTAAAAGTCCCTCAAAATTGAACTTAAGTACAGTGCTTGATTACATGTACTTGGTTACTTTCCACCACTGCTGTCAGGTGAAAAGAAGCGTCATGGTGACTCCATGTGTATTGGAGGCATGTGGTTGTTTACTCCCCCTTAGGCCAACAGAGGGGGATATACAGGGGGAATTAGTAATTACTAAATTGGGGGGGGCCTCTCTACTTTCTGTGAAACATAATCACAGAGTGCAACTAGGGGCCAGAAAGCAACACTCTTCATGGCAGGTATGAGAGTCATAAAGTACATAATTAATTATATGCATCTAAGAATTTGTATGCATGCAGATTTTCCTTTGGATAAACACTGGGCTTCTCTATGAGGTATACAGTATCCATATGATATGATTGCTGATCACTCAGACATATCTACGTAAAATCCATTCCTGGTGAGGAATAATCAATAGGGATCTGGTCATTTCCCTACTGAGAACCAATTTGAACATAGTGTATAGTGTGCCTCATATCTTGTACAGTATGTTTACAGTAGCTGTCAAATTCGAATGTGGCGTTTTATAAAGTAGCCTTGTCATTTCATTTTTATATTGACTTATGTCACTTTTCAATGTATAGTATCTGCTTGCCTCGCCTTTACTGATGTTTACCCAACTCTTTACACACTTTTCATTTGTGTTTCCGTTGACACTCATACTCCCCACATAGTACCCCCTTCCCCTGGGGTTGCTAATCGCTTAGCGGCGGCCACCACACTCGTCTATATGTGCAATAGGGGCGAGTTCATTAAAGCTCTCTATTAAACTGAAATTAGCTAAATTTTCAGGTTGGGATACCAATTTTATCCATTCGGAGACTAAACGCATTGTAGTCTGCATGTAGGTAAATTACATTAAATTAAAATGCAATATGACAATGTCAAGTTAAAGGATCTACACCATGAATTTAAAAAATAATAATAATATTTAATATCATATTGTTTATGTCCCTCAAACGTTTTTCAAAAGGTTTGAGCCTAAATAAAGCCTCAGATATACTCATTCCAACTAACTTCTCTCTTAGCCTGGGATCCAGCCTGCTTCGCTACGTTCGGCGGACTTTTTTCTCTCTTCGCTTTTCAGTCTGGAAAGCCTCCTATTGACTCGTTTTGCAGAACTACACTGGAACTACATATGTTACGTTAGGCAGCGTCGTTGCTGATTGGATGTTGTTCAAACGAATGACGAATCACAACGATCACACCGTTTTTTTTGTCCCGCCCCGCACCACAGACCAATCAGAAGCCACGGCACGATTCCAGCCGTATGCCATGTCCCGCCTCCCTTGGAGATAGGAGGCTTTCCAGACTGAAAAGCGAAGAGAGAAAAAAAAGTCTGCCGAACGTAGCGAAGCAGGCTGGATCCCAGGCTACTTCTCTCTGGCTTATAAAGCACTTTATTGAGCCAGTTTGTATGCATGTTATCTCCTGGTTCTGTGTGGAAATACAAATAAATAAAAAATAAATAAATAAAATATAATAAATAAAATATTTTTGGGGATAGAAGAGAGGTAGGGGAGACCAAAACACACAAAAAAGAAGAAAAACTTAAAATTCATGGTGTAGTCCCTTTAACTAGTTGATCAAAAAATAGGCGTCTGGAAGAAATACTGTAGTTCAACATTGATTCATTCATTTAATTTCAAAGCACCAATAGTTACCTTAGTGATACTAACCACCATGTTCCTGCTATTGTCAAATCAGAGGATAGATGCTCAATGACCAACAAAACAGGTAGATTGAGCCAAATGCATAGTAGAGAGGTAAGCCATACAACCCTTTTTGTGATTCTGCTAGCTAAACGTTTATTTGAATTGCAAACTTAGTGGGATAATTTAATTCAGAGACCTGATGACTAACTTATATTTTACATAATGTTAGGCTATATTTTATAAAAATTAAAGACAAACAAACATATCCAACTCTGAAATTGCATTTTATTAGTCAACAGGAACTTAATAAAAAACAATGCAAATCTATGCTGAGAATGTAACCAGTAATTCTTTGTAAACAATTAAGAAATCCATCTATACTTTTGTTTAAGTGAGTTGCACTCTGCCTCTGTTCAACATTGCACAATGCAGTTCACCCATAACCAACAGAAAGGACTGTCCGTCTGGAAGAGTGGAGGTGTTGTTTTGGCCCCTAAGTGCACCTCAGGAGGGAAGGCTTTTTCTTTCTTACATTTATTTTCTCATTTCACTCGATGCTTCACACATGGAGTAAAAAGGCTGCTCTCAGACTCTCTGCCCTCAAAACTTTCACCTTGAATTTCACCTGGGACCTCTCCTCAACATCTGTTGTTTAAGAGTCTTTGCTCCTCACATCCACACCTCGCCACCTGACCTTGGAATGTACTCCAAGTACCCCAAATATCGATCCACTCAAAACACTCAAACCTCCTCTCAGACACATAAACAAGACTCTGCTCTCCGGGACCTCAAAACGTCTGTTTCAATCAACACCATTAGGGAGACAGAAGTGGGGCTCGGGAAAGTAGCCTTTGTGTCAGATGTGTTATCTTATGACCAACTTCTTCACAGCATCTTGAATCGGTGCCATTAGGGAGAGACACAGGCAGAGTTTAGTTTATGCATCATATTTTGGCCAGATTTTTCACATCATCTGCTTCATGGTTGTGTTGAGCGTCTGCTGTGTTCTGCTGTGTTAACAGTGATGCCCACCATTGAGAAACTGCTGAATGCCGACTGGAGGGAGAAACTTCTGGATAAGAGTGCTGCGGGGTCAGGTCAACTGAAAGGTCAGTGCTCCTTCACCTCCACCTCCTCTCTGCAACTTTGTTTCTATACCCTCATGTCTGTTTGCTGTTATTCTTCCATAGCCATTTCGTCTGACCGTCACATGTTTTGTCACAGACTTTTGATGGGAAATCAATGGAACCCCATCTTTTCACCCACTTTACTTTTTTCTTTTTCTTTTAATTTCTCCAAAGTTGGCTGCTGCAGCTTTAAAACGCAGCTTTATATCGTTAAAGGGGCAGAAACCTTGTCTCCATATTTCAAGTTTTTACTTTTCCCCCCATAAATTAATGTCCTACTTTGTCATACAAGAGTGTCACACAAACAATAGCAACAATGGCCGATTTACAAGCTCACAACGTGTCACATCGCAATGTGTTGGTCGGCTATTTTTGCTATTTTTGAGTGAAATGTGGTTAAGTGTGTCTGTTGATTTGATAAATATCGAACCAATCAAAAGTATTAACAAGAGCTTGTGACTAAACAATAACTACATTGGCCCCATCGGAACACAGGTTTCTGCCAATTCTCGCCATTCCTGACATTCAAGGTTTCCGCACCCGATGGTGACGCTAAGTTTGTGTCCGTCTGTCCTTCCAGGTACGCCGGAGGCTCTTGCGGAGAAGGAGCTCCAGCTGCTGCTAATGATCAACCAGCTGAGCGGTCTGAGGGAACAGCTACTGGGGGCCCACTCTGAGCAGAGGAACATGGCCGCGCTGCTCCTGGAGAAACAGCAGCAGCAGATGGAGCTGGCTCGACAGCAGCAGGAACAGGTGACGCCAAGCTTTAGTCTAGTGTATACACTGTGAAAAATCACCCTCAGTGTTGTTTTAACAGTTCTTAGAAAAAACATATGTTGCGATATATGTCAGTGGTGCTCAAACCTTTTCATGTCAAGGACCCTCAAAATGACATGTATTTGGCCCCATCAAAAAAAAACTTTTTGTGATTATTATTACTAAGGATTTAAAAGAATAAATCTGTCAAAAAACATGACACCCGGGCAGACAAGCAAATCTTCTCCCCTTTTCCGGTGCATTTGTGACATCAATTTACTATTACAATTTAGCACTCTTGTCCAGAGCAAATTACAAATGTGAAATCAGAATAAATCACAACAGGTGATGCATTGTCACATAAATAGAGTGCAAAGAGAACAGTGTAGTGCTTCAAAGAAACTAAAGATACCAGGGCAGCATCAAACTAGGAACTGTCTAAAGTTTAGACTGACTTTTTTATTTAGATAGCTTGTTGTTTGACTCTAAACAACATGCTATATAAATAACATTCTTAACATTTGCGTTCAAGCAAGACAATCTAAATAAGAAAGCCACGGGAATAAATAATCATCATCGATCTGCATAGTTTAACTAAACTAGCATCTACCAAAAAGGTGACGAGAATGGATATAAGGGGAGAAGAGTGCTAGGGGGTGAGGTGGAGTCAGAAGAGGTGAGTTTTTAGACTGCGGTGGAAAATGGGGAGTGAGTCTGCAGTTCTGACTGCAAGGGGGAGTTGAACATGATGCACCATGCAGAAATAATGGAGAAAAAAACAAAACAGAAAGGCCTACTGGCAATAGGAAGTCAATTGCCTATGTTTAACAGGTTTTCCCACGTTTAAACATGCATATACGCGCACATTTTGGTGGAAAATAGGTATTTGTGTGCGTGACTGTGTGCACGTTGACATGGTTGCTGAGACATGGTGTTTGTAATGTGGTATTTCATGTTGTGGTCCTACACCTACAGTGAACATATCGATGTGTTTCAGATAGCCAAGCAGCAACAACAACTCATCCAACAGCAACATAAAATCAACCTGCTGCAACAACAGATACAGGTCAGTTCAGCCTGGACATATTAGCTACTTTACATTATGTGAAGATATTTTAAAGACTCATTTCATGATCCAATTTCATTTGTACATTTAATTTTGTAGATCTGATCCTCTACTTTCTTATGAAAAATTCAAATGTTTCCAATTAATCTAAATGAGTAAACTGCGTCCAGTCACATATGTGGGGAGCAAAAATCTAAATGTTTTGCATGAAGAGACAGGCATCTCAGTGGCTGGATGTGACAAGCTGGGAGGTAGACTATTGCTGCAGTTCCATTATGATTCTCCCTAAAACTCTAATTCACTTACCCAGACATAAGTATGTCTACAATCTGTCACTTGCTTACTTTCACTACACTGGCACACGTTACATCTCCTATGTACAACTAAACGTTTAGACATAGTTAAAACACGTATCCCAGAATTTTATTTGGACTTGACATGACAGTTGAAGCGAGGGATTGATTTTGAAATGTTACTACATGATAGTATGAAAGACAAACTTCGCACAATCAGCTGATGTAATTTAACTTGATATCTATGCAATAGTTGAATATATTACATATATTACGGTTTCAGTTCCGACTTTTAGGCAAGGCAAGGCAATTCTATTTGTATGGCACATTTCTACAATAAGGAAATTCAATGTGCTTTACACAGAACATCAAGCAAAGGAAACTAAACACTAATACAATTATCAATTGACATTCGGATGCATAAAACAAAATAAGTAAAAATGTATAGACACAGGATAAAAATAAATACAAATAACTCAATTTAAGACAGCGGAAAACAGAAAGGTCTTTAGTTGTGTCTTAAAAGAAATAAGAGTGGCAGCAGACTTGCAGTTTTTTGGGAGTTTGTTCCAGATATGTGGTGCATAAAAACTAAATGCTGCTTCCCCAGGTTTATTTTCGGTTGTAGGGACAGAAAGCAGACCTTTCCCAGATCACATGAGAGGTCTGGATGGTTCATGATATCGTAAAAGATCATGTGTATCATCAAATGTATTTTGGCCCTAAACCATTTAACGCTTTATAGACCAACATTAGTATTTTGAAATCATTTCTTTGACACACAGGGAGCCAGTGTAAGGATTTAAGAATTGGAATGATATGCTCCACTTTCTTGGTATTAGTAAGGAGTCGAGCAGCAGCGTTCTGAATCAACTGCAGTCGTCTGATGGATTTTTTTAGGGAGACTATCATTTTGGTTAATCATGGGTAATGATGGTAGATACTGTAATACACGGGCGGATTTTCATTTGTAAAGTTCAAGTGAAAGTAAGCATGATGTCTCAGATACTATTGAGGTGGAAGACTACTCTCTTTCACCTTCAGCTAAAAATAAAATTAAAAATGGTTTAGCCTAGATTTGACAACCAACTAGCCCATCACAGCGTCCCTTTTAGTCAAAAAGCACTTCAAGCGGAACTTGAAGTTTTGAACTTCGACTGTATTCTAGAGTCAAGCACTGGAAAACAAAATATTGGAGGGGGGCTTTAATACCTGATTTGATTCTCAATTAATTTTCATCATTGGTCTTTCTGGAATGTTTTGTTGTTGAGTGAATGTTCTAACCCTAAGAGACATGACTTTTAAGTAATTTAGTAGCACAATTAGAGGGAAGAGTAGACTTTCACTATGTAAAAAAAAAGCTCCACAGCAGAGGATAATCTTCATGGACATTATGTTATCAAGCTCGAGCAGGGACAAAGAACGCCCTCCCCGCCCTTATAGACTGAGCGGATGCAGCGCTGTGGATTTGAACCACTAGACTCAGGTGGTGGACAGGTACTTTACCTCTGAGCCATCCAAGTGTCCTCCCTGTGTTTCAAGTTGATCTTGACTCATCTTGAGTGCAGATACAGTTGTCTTGTCTTGCTACTCTCTAGGCCTGTCATCTGATATTCCGCATTACACTGGTACCAGCCTGAACAATTGGTTTAGCTACGGTATGTTGCACTCACACAGCAGCAGTTCTCCACATTTTGAAATATACTAAATCTGGATCTTCTGACAGTCTTGTTGTAACTGTCCCATCAGTGTACAGTGTAACATGGTTGTTCTGAATGCCTGTGGGTAGGGAGGCCGGTGAAACTAGTGAAATGTTTGGATGACTCAAATGCATTCAGCTGCCAAGCCAGTGATTATTCACGTTAAGAAACGTGTGCGCACATGTGGCCAATAGCAGCATAGACATTTTATTTAGATTCACAACCAAATGTTTCAGAGACAGGTTGCTGCTGAAGACAGGCTTTAGTTTGATCTGCTTTTTCTGAACAGTGTTGCCAAGGAATAAAAATATGCATGTTACTTTACTTTTCAAGTCAGACATTTCAACATCACAGTTTAACACTGCTGCCAATTGTGGATACTGTGACATTTTTCAATGGTGTAGTAAGTTATTTTATCACTGGGAATGTGATTATTCTTTATTCATCAGAGACAGATGTTTATGTGCTAAAATATGAACATAACTTTGGGGGTACAGCCTACTGTGAAAGACATACTTTTCATTGACAACAGTCATTTGTTCTGAAAAAGCAAAAAGAGTGTGGAGAGTACGCTAATTAATTTCCCTTGCATATATGAGCCAGGAAATTCTCATACATGCATCCCGTGCACTGAGTTCTGTTACATTTAAGGTCAGTTCTGTGTTGCAGACCAATGAGGTTGAACATACTGTATGTGCTGTACTGTAAAGAAGGTGTTGTGAGTGACATATCATGTCTTTCCCCCTGTCCCAGCAGGTGAACATGCCCTACGTAATGATTCCGGCTTTCCACCATAATACGCAGCCCCTATCGGTGAACTCTGACTCCCAGATGACCCTGCCACTCCAGCCAATCCCCTGCAAGCCAGGTCAGTCACACGTCATCCTCTATCATTGCAAATAAAAAATAAATGCTTTGAATTTGAATTTGCCTTGAAAAGACTCATGGCTATCATGATTCGACGTTTACTCACAGAGATAGTGTTCCTTCCTGTAAAATAACAAAATGAGTGCAAATTATACAAATAGGATGTGATTTTTTTGATAGATTTTACACATAGCCTATTCATTATTCTGTCATAATATTACTGTCAGGCAGAAACCTTGTATCTCCATATTTCAAGCGGAGAGAGAGTAGTAGCAAGTACGGCAAATACACTAACCATACAGGATATGAGAGCAATTTACCCATCAAGCTGAGATTCATGCATTTTTTGTCTTTTTTTTGTGTGTAGTTTTTGCTTTGGTCTAGTTTTTGTTTTGGTTAACGTTTTGTCATGGTTTGCCATTTTCTATTATTATTCAAGACTATTCCTCAGCAGTCAATTAGAGCTTTGCCATGTCTTTCATCACTTATCTTTGCCATCAAGGGCATCTGAACAAGGGGAGAAAATAAGTTACCATTGAACATGCATGATGAAGCCCAGTGAAAAGAGCTCAGAGAACAGTAGGGCTGCAACTATTGATTATTTACTTAAAGTAAATTGCTTTTTCGATTAATGGAATAGTTGAGAAGTACATTTACATATATTATATATATGTATATATATTATTTTGTATATCAACAAATCTATTAAACACTTATACACTGCATCATTTTATAATATGCCAAACAATGGTATTTTTTCACTATTTTTGAAGTTCTTAGAAGTTATTTCTTTTACCTTTTCGCCTATAATGACGTGCCCAAAATAGGGTTCGATTCTTAATCGATTATTTTATTAAATGATCAGTTATTGATATTTTTTTATAATGAATTAAATCGATTAGTTTTAACGTAACTGTTGCAGCCCCAGAGAACAGCACCTTTGGGTTCAGTGGTATGCTTGAGGGTCGTCGCAATTTTAGATAGAATGCTGTTGCCATGTACATCCTGCATTCTTCCTCCACTTGTATTTGAGTCATTGAGTGCACAAACTTGAGTTAGTTCTATATGAGGACCACAACCGTTGAAGGCTACCTTTCTTTTGTCAAAATGCTGTTGCTCGCCACATTGTTGTCTGTATGCCATCTTTGTCCCGCAATATGTCAGCTCTCCAGAATGTTTGAGTGGTTTTAGTAGCTGCACATATAGTACCTTAACTCAAGGTCTGTTTAAGAAAAGAGCCTTTACTGAGTCAGGAATGTAAGCTTCAGGTGAACTGTGTGGTGGATAGAACCTCCCAAATAAGACACGCACTCCCTCACATATTTTAGTTTGTGGGCTGTAGAAGCACTGGCATTGTCTAGCCATAAGGTAGCTTTGTGCAACCTAGCTTTTATGCGTTACAAGCTGTCGTCAGAGGCAACCTTGTTTTATATCCATTTAGTCCTAAAAGACACCATATTTTGAAACATTGCAAGCAGAATTTAACCATTGAACAGTACTCCGGGACAGTGTCCCTATTTTGGGGTAAACATTTTCCAAAAATAGATGATCAAGCTCACAATGGGTTGCGTTGCGAGCTTGTAGGTTGGCAATTTTTGGCAAAGATACTTAGTGAGTGAAAACAGGAGGTGTGTGTACAAGTTGAGCATTTGCGAAGGAGTTTGGTGACATGAAAGTGTACACAGAACTTCAGGTTGTGTGGAATGTGTCAGGAAGGCAGCTATGTAGCACTTGGGAGAGATTAATGCTTATTTTATGCTCTGTCGCTTGACGGCGTCAGTCGCTAAAAGTAGCTGATCTACAAGCCCACAAAGCGTTGAGGATGTGACGCATTGTGAGCTTGTAGTTTGGTTATCCATGTATCCTATTATGATGTTTCTTTTTGCTTAATGTTTTATTGCCTTGCCATGTGAGCCTTTGGCTTTTCTCTTTCTATTAAGGGAAAAAAAGAGAAGAAAATATTTTCACCTTAGGAAATATTAGAAGGATGCACAAGAATGCACAAGAATGCACAAAACAATACAAGCATGTTTGCTTGCCATAGCGTTAGCAGTGCAACTGTGGGAGTGGTTCTTGAGTGGTGACTCCAAAGAGAGTGGTATCAATCTGAAGTGCTGACACTATTAGTTGTGTTGTGTGTGAGCGTGGTGTGCTTTAATGATGTTGCTTTATCAAGAAAATTCATATGTCTGTCTCTCACTCTCTCTCTCTCTCTTTCTCTCATGTAGCAGTGGACTATCCCATGCAGCTGCTGTCCAGCCCTCACTCCAACTCCGTCAAGAGAAGCAGTGGTTCTTTTCGTCAGGTACGCCAGTCGCTTCCAGTGTTTTTGTTTGTTTTGAAAGTTGCCATGTGTTTAAACCTCTAACATTTTTCAGTTATCCAAATATCGAGCTAGTTTAAACAAACTCCTTTCCTGAGGTCTTTAAATATGCAAATTCCTACCACAGGGGTCAAGATGATTTGCCTGGAGTACAGCTATCGCTTTCAATCGGCAGTGGTCTATAGCAGTGTTTCTCAAAGTTGGGTCCGGGGACACCATGGGGTCCTTTAGGGGGTTCCAGGGGATCCCCAGCAAAATGCAGTTTAACCACTTTAACACTATATACATCTACAAGCTCACAACTCGTCATGTTGTGTGCTACTTAACATTTCTTTGTTGTTTTTAAACATTTTAACAAGGGGCACGGTGGCGCAGTCGGTAGCGCTGTCGCCTCACAGCTAGAAGGTCCTGGGTTCGATTCCCGCCAGGGACGCTGTGGGCGCTGGGGGCGTGTTCTCTCCTCCATGTCATCGGCGCCCATACCCTAGGTGGGGTTGGTGAAAGGGCCTACTCTGTGTGGAGTTTGCATGTTCTCCCCGTGTCTCCTAGGGTAGTTAATACCCTCACAAAAACATGTAGTAATCCTGGTCACTATACTGCCTCCCCCTGGTCAGCCGGGGCGCCTGATGGAGGAGAAGGGAACTGGTTGGAATAACGTGTTCCTTCCACGCGCTACGTCCAACCAGGGAAACTCCCCCCTGTCGGGTGATAAGAAGCGGCCTGCTTGCTCCTCATGCATTGAAGGAGGCATGAGCTTCAGCTTGGGCTCTCCCTAGGCTGGCAGAGGGTAGGTAGTGCCCAGGATTACATAGGCAATTGGCACTGGGTGAAAAAATGTGGGTTACAAAATCGTGGGATAAAAATTATAAGTAAAAAAAATAAACATTTTAACAACACAAATCTTGCATGGGTGTCCCTGGGATCTTTTCAGATGGGGGTCCGTGGCCAAATACATATTAATTTGGGGTCCTTGACATGAAAAAGTTTGAGAACCACTGGTCTACTGGACCAGTGAGTAATACTGCTGTGTGTAGGGGGGGTTGCTGTGCAGGGCAGTGTTGCGGTGGGTCTAGAATAAGGTGTTTCCATATGTTTGGAGTGGCCCTCTGCTAAGCAAAGAGCAGAGAAGCAACACTTTCTGGTAACTGGGACAGTCAAAAACCCCACCTAATACACCACACCCTTATTACAATGTGTGTGTGTGTGTGTGTGTGTGTGTGTGTGTGTGTGTGTGTGTGTGTGTGTGTGTGTGTGTGTGTGTGTGTGTGTGTGTGTGTGTGTGTGTGTGTGTGTGTGTGTGTGTGTGTGTGTGTGTGTGTGTGTGTGTGTGTGTGTGTGTGTGTGTGTGTGTGTGTGTGTGTGTGCGTGCGTGCGTGCGTGCGTGCGTGCGTGCGTGCGTGCGTGCGTGCGTGCGTGCGTGCGTGCGTGCGTGCGTGCGCGCGCGCGCGCGCTGTTTGCCCTGCTAGTTCTCAAGTGGAGGTAAGCCAACACAACTTAAATAAACAAAAGGAAGAGAAGGGAAAAGGCCTGAATACCAAGACAAAAGTGATAAAGACTACAAAGGTGTGACAGATACGCTCTGACATGCCAAATCCGCCACGCATAGTCAGAATACATACACGCCCTGCTCTTTGTCATTGTGCGTGCATGCGTGTGTGTTTACACATGCGAGAGAGAGAATGTGTGTGTGCATGCATGCTTGTGACACTTGCCCCACCTTGATCATCTGCCGCTCTGTGTGGGATTGTGTTTTACTGTAGGAAGCCAGTCAGCCCTTAAACCTGACCTCCAAGCCCAAGGGTCTGGACCTGGGGAAGATACCCAGCCCGCAGAGCTTTGAGCTGACCTACAGAGGCATCCAAAGAGACGGAGGGCTGCCGCACAGCCCCCAACGGTCAGCCCTGAGTGAGTTCTACCTGCTGTACCTGCCTACACTCAAAATCCATTTTTAGAAACTAGCTTGGCAGGCATCGGGGCGGGCTGGTCTAAGAAAGTTTGGGTATAGTAGCCGGCATTCTGATGGCAAAGATCTGTGTTCCTATTCATCAATACTTAAATTTGTACCCCTCCCCTTTTTTCTCTTCTCCAGGCTTTCTAGGAGAGGGAGATGTGGTCAGTCAGGCCATCCATGATGCGCAGCAACTCCTGAGAAGCCACCGGAACGGAGGAAGAGACAGGGAGCGAGAGAGAGACAGTAGTAGCAAGATGGTGAGCCAATGTCCATCTCAGGCCTGGTCTTCTACTCTAGGATGTTTTTCTTCATAGAAAGAGGGAGACAGAGAGAGAGAGAGATATGCAGGGGGTCTTGTCAAAGGTCAGAGTCAGGTTTAGGATTACATGAAGCTGTGTTCCTGCTATGATAGCAACAGACTAAAGAATGTCTCAGTCAGAGAACTCACACGCACACACACATGCACTACTACAGACAACTTGCAACTTGAAGCAACTCGAAACCATCAATAGGAAGTTCTATTCTCTGCCACGCCAACAGACTACACCGTGGAAGCTTTGTGGTTAGGACATGTTTTGTTTTGCATTACTGCAAACGTAAATGTACCAAAGACTAAACATTAAACATTCTAATTATGCCGTGTCCCAGAACATAATTTTTTTTCACTATTGTTTTGCTTCAGTGTATTAATTATTTTTTTTAATGGCCACAAGCCTCAGAGGCGGCCACACGCTGCAGAGCAACAGCTGTTGCCGACTCACAAAGCCACAAAGGTCTCTGCGTGGCATTGAGCTGAGCCACCTGCCCCTCTGTCTTTGTCCACAGTAATACTGTACACACAGTTGCACGCTGTCCTCCTTACACTGCTCTATCCAGCCTCTGCTCCAAATATCAGATTTTACACTCCTGCTGCGTCATATATTCAATGACACAAATCCATTCGTTCGATCTGTTTTGGTATCCGTTTAAGTAAGTAATACAGTGTTTAGAACACGTGTGAAGGAGCCAGACGCCGTCGTTTGATTATGTGGTGCTTTTTCATGTTCAAAGGTTGTGACACTCTGCATGCCTCCCCTCTGTTCTGTTCCTTTACACCCTCCTATTCTCTCCTCCCTGCCTCTTCCTTTCTTCCCCTCTCCTCTCTTGGACAATAAACACCATTCTTCTCCTCCTGTGTGGCTTCATTATTTCCTTTCTTTGCATTTACGGCTCTGAATTTAAAACTGTAGCTGATATGGCAGGCACGCAGCTCCTTTACCTTAAATAGCGCTGGCAGAACGCATTTACTGCAGCAGGCGACATCTTTTACTGCCCTCACATTCAAATCATTTCTGTTCTTATTTCATGTGTGTGTGAGAATCTATGTGGGTGCGAACATGTGTGCACTTTAACTGACGCATCTAATGGTCTTTCCACCGCAGGAATATAAGGACGTGCTTCACAGCGAGCGGATATCCCACCCGGAGCGCTGTGAGGAGAGACAAAACATGCGCTCCACTGAGGACCACCTCAGCAGTGATTCTGAGGGTAGGTGTGGAAGTGGCAATAAAACAACCGCTGGAACCATAACAAGCGGCACCAACACGACGGTGCAGGTAGTTTGGATGTGTGGATCCCCTGACCATGTTCCCTCGGTCTCTGTAGGCCCCCTGTCGGCCCCTGGTGTCGGAGGGTACGCTGAAGCCCGGGCCCCACCCTCCACTGGTCACATCAAGAGGCCGATGAATGCCTTCATGGTTTGGGCCAAGGACGAACGCAGGAGGATCCTCCAGGCATTCCCCGACATGCACAACTCCTCCATCAGCAAGATACTGGGTGAGCTCCCCTCTGTACTCCACACTCCTTCTTACTAGGTGAGCTCCCCCTATGTACTCCACACTCCTTCATACTGGGTGAGCTCCCATTATACTCAATATACTGTATGTACACCACACAACTTCAGTTGCCTCTTTGTGCCTCTGGTGGTACAGTTTGCCATGGGAGGGAATGATCACCCACCTGCTTTCCCTTATAGTCGTGCGTACACATTGCACACGGGCCCGCACCCCTTTCCTTTGACCAAACACTCGCATTCCTTTCCATTGTGGAGTCTCCCCACCCCATCCCTCCCTCACACATAAACACACTTTATCTCGACACAATGCTAAGATTTCAAGCACCTTCCCAGTCAATGAAGTGTTTAAAAAAGCACAGAGTTTAAAAAAAGAGAGAACTCTGGATTTATTTATTTTTTAGCTTCACCTGCTGGTCTGATAGTTCTAATGAGCGCTCGGGGGGAGCAGTAAAGGTTTGTCTTGCTCGTGGAAACCTTGACATAGCTGCGGCCGAGAATCATACCTAGGACCTTCTGTGTTCGAAGCGGCCTCTTTAACCATTCAGCTAACCCTAATGCATTTCTTTATGAGCGCTGCCTTCTTATCTTGTGTATGTTTTCTCTCCTGCCTTTGTCTCCAGGCTCCAGGTGGAAGTCCATGTCCAACCAGGAGAAGCAGCCCTACTATGAGGAGCAGGCGCGGCTCAGCAGGCAGCATCTGGAGCGATACCCAGACTACAAGTACAAGCCACGGCCCAAGAGGACGTGCATAGTGGAGGGCCGCAGACTCCGGGTGGGCGAGTACAAGGCCATGATGAAGAACCGCAGGCAGGAGCAGAGAGCTACCTATGCTCACAGGTAACAAACACTGAAAGAGCACACCTGTGTTTGTGTGCGTGTATAGACTAGAGACACAATAAATAAGGCTGGCACAAGAGTTTGGGGAGATAATTCAACACAATGTGTCCCTGACAGACAAAACAAGGGATGAACAATTCCATTCCTATAACAGCCAGAGTGCTCAGCCTATCCACAGTAAACAAACTGCACTCGACTGTCTAAGCTGCTTTTTTTCTGGAGAAGTCAAACAAACTGGAGATATAAATGCTGCAGCAAGCACTGTTTATCAGTCTCTCTCTCTCTCTCTTTCTTTGAGGAAGAGCACACTCCACCCCATCACCCCCAGCCACCCCAGGCTAGTTTACTTTGCTGCTCTCCGTAGTTTACACCAGTGGTTCTCAACGTGGTGCCCGGGCCCCCCAGGGTCCTTCCTGGGGTTCTGGGGGTCCCAGCAAAATGAGGAGCCGTTTTACCACTTTAACCCTATTTTATACTTTGGCTATTTGAAAATAGCCGATCTACGAGCTCACAGTGTGTGCATTGTGACACGTTGTGAACTTGTAGATCTGCTATTTTTTTTTACTAGAGGTTCGGGCTGCTACGCAGCCCTCACACCTACGTTGCACCACCGATCCGACTGATATACCCATATATGTAGATCAGTGAAAGAGAAATATATCGCTTGCCCCAAAATGGGCTTTCCATTTTAGCTCAGCTGTAGAAATGTATTGAACATGTAGCAGCAGGTCTGTAGTTTGGAGTTGTTAAAATGGGGTGAAATAACAATTTGGCCTTTTGTTTTTTCCCCATGAACCTTAACTAAAGAACATTTGCATATCAACTGGTAGAACATTCTAAATGAAGTAAAAATATACAGTATAAAGGCATGTTCACACTAACATTTTCGTCTTTTTATGAAGAGGTGATTGTCGCGTGATGATTGACTGAAATATACTTCAGTATCACTCTATGGAACTTATCGAATATTGAAAACCAAGTTTTAAACAAATACATGTAGTTGTGGATGCTCAAGATTGAGCAACTGTGGGGCGCCCGCTGGCCTAGCGGTCCAGGCGCATACCACATACGCTGGTAATCCAGCTTTGCGTTGCCTATGAGTCACACTGCTGGTCCACAACTTGCTCATTCATTAATTGCGATATATTAACAAACCATTAAAGTCTACCACACCAGCCCTGACAAAAAAGGATAGTCATTTAATAGTCCTGACTTTAAGAAAATACAACTCCACAGGGAATTTAATAAAAATATTATACAAATAGAATGTAATTTTATTAAGTAATAATAGGTTTAAATAGCGGGGGCATAGGGAGAACATCCTCTTGGCATTTGTGTACAGTCGTGATTGTACAGCTGATAAATAGCAGTCCACGTCATAAGTGCATTTCTAAAGAATTAAACTATTTCCACCTTTTAAAGCGCTCCGATATGTGCCTTGGCATTTCTAGTCATTTCTCATAGGGTTTAATGTAAGAAGGTGGTGCCTTTTTTTTACCTACCTAATACTGAAATATTTATTGTGGGTTTATTTGTAAGTTTATGTTCATGAACCATACAAGGTTTTCCGGCTTTCCTGTAAGTCAAAGTAGAGATATTTATTGTGAAATGTTTCCCGTCTTTTAGCCAGTCGGAGCCTCAGCAGATGCACTATGCGCCCGGCGACGGCCAGTACCCGAGTGGCACCGCGTCAGTCTCCATGGCGACCATGCCGTTTCACCCTGCGCTGCTGGAGCATTACATGCCCCAAGCCCCGCCTCCGCGACGCGCTGAGGGTCAAGCCACGCCCACTCCCCTGCCCAGAGAGCGGGAACGGGAGACGAGAGAGAGAGCCCCGTACAGCGAAGGAGAGGAGAGTGATGGAGGAGAGCGGAGCGAGGGAGAGCTGGTGCTCCTGACCGACTGAAGAGAGGGAGAGAGAGGAGAAAGAGAGAGAGAGAGAGAGAGAGGGGTATGAAATCAAGAGATCTCTGAGAGGACAGAGGAGGGAGAGATAGGTGAGGGAGGTGGAGTGTGCTCTTCATAGACTGGCCATCATCAGAGAGAAATACAAACATTAGGACTGTGAAAACAGTATCCACACAATGGAAAACTCTGCCCTTCTCTATGACGAGAGTGAAGACATTTGGTGGTTGAAGAGACATGCTACTCACTCCCTTGTAAATTAGTACAATCTCCAGTTTAGCACTCCCTTCAACACACACACATACAAGCAAGCTCTTGTAATGAATTTCCCCTCTCTGACATCATAAGCTGTTTTTGTTTATAACACAGTAGATTTATCCCTTAACGCCTTCTTCCCCTGACACTCATCATCACACATTTTGTCACTGTCTGCGAAAAGCACCTTTTGCGATGTTATTAGTCCAGGAAATTTTTAATTGTCATAGCAAACCTTAGGTTGGGGTTTCAGGTCATAGGTATGAAACATGAGCGCAGTAAAATGTGTATTTTGGAGAATATTTTCCCCCTCGTTCTATACAAACCCAGCATCCGCCTGTCAAAAGGCCAATCTACAGCTGTAGCAGCAACAGTACTGATACAATAGATTTGGTTGTTTATCAGTGTGAGGGTGCTGCCCCCTGCTGTTCAAGCTGTCCACACTCTACTAAGAAATTGCAGACCTACCTTAATAAATCTGACATACAGTATGGGGTTGGTATTCAGAAGAGATTCCCTGTGCACACACTCACAAAAGCATCTGTCCTAACATCTGCAGTGACACCGAATATGCTTTCTATTTTCAAAGCACACTCAATTGTGCATTTTACCGAAGAGTGAGGCTGCCTGTCCTCATCTGCACGTCCTGTCTTTTGATCTGATAGCACTTGGACGGGTGAAAGCAGCATGGCATGCCTCTGTGCAAATTAAAAGCGAGAGAGAGAGAAAAAAGTTTGGTTTAAAAAAATAAACTTGTTTTCCGGTGAGCCAGCCCCGATAGTCATGGTTCATTTTTCTTGCACTTGCAACTTTATAAAACAAACCTTGAGACTCACTTCTCGCTCTCATATTACATCCATACTTGGGCTGTGTACATGCTAATGTGTGTGTGTGTGTGTGTGGTTGCGCTCAGCCTTGCCACTTTTTTTTTTTTTTTTTAATATATACCTCTGTGTGTGCTTCTTTGAGTGTTTGACTGCGGTCATGTTGAGCACCGTGCGTCTGTGTGTCCCGCTGCTTCCTCTGAAACCGTTGGGTGTGATTATTATCTCCTGAAGTGTTAACACCCCCTACACCCTGCTTCCTCATGTTTTATTTTCCTTGTTTCGTCAACATGATGGAGATCCGCACTGGTTCGTCAATACGTTTCAATCATGCTGGAGAAGAGGCCGTTTATCAGTAGTTGGAAAGCACTTTGTGATGGATGCAGCGATGGAGATGGGCTCAGATGACTGGGTAGGGTGGAGATGGGTCCTTGTAATAGCAAAACATATTGTCACACTGCTGTAAATGCCCTTTGGACTGTCAGTTCACCTTTTTTCAACTAACTGTACCAGTTTCAACGTGGGGAAATGTTGGAGTAAAGATACCAGGGTTTGTGTATAGAGATGAGTTCTCAGAGGTAAATAGTATCTTACCCTAGTGGAAAACCATGCTGAGGAGTCACCCGTTGTCACACCTGCTGATGTAAATATAGATAGAGACTTTATTTTGTTTATATGAGCCTGTGTAATTTAAAGGTGTACATTTTCTGTATGTTTTCCAAGTTTTTCCCCCCTCCCCGTTTTGGACGACAATAAATTGGTTGTGTTAATGGCATTTGGCGAGTGAGTTATTTTGGCTACTGTATATTCAAGTTGGTCCCATTATGGGGCTGCGAAGAGAACAAGGTGACCAAATACTGAGGTTACAGAAACACTGCAGCCTCTATTCTTCTGTTGATTCTTTGTACTGAAGTCAACAGTACCGTGATGTGGGGGCAAAGCTACCTGTTGAAAGCATTTGTTGGGCTAAATGTTTTTTGATGATGGCAGGAGACAACACTGACAGAATTTCAGAAAATACTTTTAAATAAATAACAGATTTCTCCCTTAAGTCTCCAGCTTTCCCAAAACAAGCAGCCATGGTTGAGACACATTAGGTTTACTATGCCATTTGTTCAAATCCATAAAGTTTTAAACCAATCCCCACAAAATTACCTAAAACTGTATGGCTCAGTGAATCTGGCAAACCACCAAGCCTCGTGGAGATTGCTTATAGACGGACTTACAGTATTAGCCCCCTGCAATAATAATGCAATGTTATCCCTTATTAGGTCTACATAACTACAGGCATATTTCAAAACTAAACATTTTAGTCATTAAAATTCGAATGAGTGCTACCAAAGTGCAACTTAAACCAAAGCTGATCGTGCTATTCTAATAGATTTAAGCAATATCCTTGCATAGTTCAGTAATAGGCTATACATTATTTAAGTTATTTCTCATATCTGCCCTGTGAATTTTTTTGCTTACAAAGATTAAAGGCAAACAAATGTCATTTGTATTATATGTTCAAAGCCAAAAACAAATTAAATTAATTGCAACTATTTGTATGTCAATTAAGCGTATTAAGATTTCATGATTGTGTAAGACTAAATAGACAACACTGACATGCTTTAGACAGTTTCTTAGTGTGGCATTATCTTTTAATACAGAGTGATGTTTGCACTTTTAGATTTGTATGGCATTGACCACGAGGACATTCTCTCCTCTTGTCTTGGATATAAGTTGTGGCATGGCTACAAATTCTGCACAAAGTCCAAATGCTATACCTGTACTTATCAAAAAGTGTGTGAAAGCACAAATCCAAATGATACAGTAGACTACATCCTCAACAAAAACATTATGAAAATGTCTACACTCTGAAAATGATCCCATAGTGAATAATTTATTTAATTGTGAGCTTGTTATTTAATCGATCCGCTACAGTATGTTTGGTGCATGACACCCACACGCAACTAAGTATAACTGAGGCTTAAGTCTCCAGGATGTTGGAGTCAGCTGGAGGTTCAGGTGTGTGTGTGTGTGTGTGCGTGCGTGCGTCAGGATGCCCCCCACCCCCAGCAGTGGATTTCTACTTCCTTCCTTCCGCCTCTCAGGGCCAAAGAGCCAGGTCAGGTGGCAGAGAGACAGATGGGAGGAAAGCAGAGTGTGAACAGCAGTTGATCCCACACAAACTCAACCGCCGTCCAAAAACAATGGACCTACACAACACTACTGCAACCTGAAGGATTAACGGAACTACATTGAACACACTGTAAAATCATGACGGGTCCATTTGGTTACATTTGCACTTAACAGTCAAATTAACACTGAGAATATTGCATATTTCCTCAAGAGCTCAACCAACTGTGGACTCACAAAGTAGAAAAACACAATTTCACTTGTTTTTTTAGACATCATTTTAATGGACATTTTTACTGACAAATGTTTATTAACTCTTCTTGCCAGTCCTACACAGGCGTGAAGGATGGCTGTACAGTCGCATTTCACAGTATTTCTTACAGTATTTACACTCCCCACTCGTCTCTCACGGTGCCCCCCCCCCCCCTCAGGAGTGGATGACTTCATGCATCTGCACGCCAGCCAACACAGATGTCCGCATGCGCACAAACACACACACATACACACACACTCATCTTTGAAATGATGGGTCCCATTTAAACAGTCTCCAATGGACAGTTCTCTTCAAGATTCAAGTCAATGCATGTACAAAAAAGTAAATATAGGTATAAGAAAGGAGGAAATAAATCAAAGTTATACCGTATGTACATTTTAAAAGTTATGTCAGTTAATACATTCACACGCACACAAAAATAACAGTTAATCTCAAATGAACTGCAAAGCAAACTTTAGCTAGCCATTTTGGTAATTCGATGGAATAGAAAAGCAACAACGAAAAGGAAGATTAAGAGAAATGCAGTGCCAAATTCACTCAATAAATACCCCCCTGTTGCAAAGGGCTTAAAAAATACGCTATAAATACAAACATACTAATGGCCAGCAAAGAATAGTATTGACTTAGGTTGGTCTGGAGCAAAGAGCATAAAAAAACATCGTCCTGCATGTGCAAGGTCATTTACATATTTTGCCTTTTAAAGCAGGGATTCAAAATGTTCAGTAACTTCGCTGAATGTCGTGTAGACATTGAGTGCAATGCTTTAGGCAACCTCAGTTTCAAGGGATGTGTCCATTTTCTGTTGACCTAAAAACTCTACATTTGGTTCTAGGCTTTAACCTCTTGTGAGGGTGGACAGAAAAGTGCCTAATGTATAATAAGCTTGATTTATACTTAGTTGTGCGCTGGTGTTGCTGACCTACAAGCTCACAACACATTGCATTGCACAACTATGTATAAATCACCCTATAGGGTGTAATTTCAAAAACCTACCTATCACTGATGGCTGACTTTAGTGCCATAATACCTCTCTCCACCAATAGTAAAATTTCTACTATCTAGTACTTCATTCTATATACCTGGAGTGCAAAAGATCCTCTGATGCAGGTTTTAATCCTTCCACGATTGTGCGTTCAAGCAGCAAGTTTACTAATTCAGCGTACACCTGCAAATCTACCATCACTGGTGTAACCACACTTAGTAGCAAGAAGTACAATTTTGACAACCAACTTCCCAGATTAGGAAGGAATTATTATATGATTTAAGTACCTAAAGACAGCTAAAGTGGTGGTTATGTGCACTCTATCTGTGCTTCAGTGTGTATATCTTGGCCAAGATTGGTATTTGATTTCAAATATCACTCCTATTCAACAGCTGCTCATTGTCATTGACTCATACTGAATAACCATCAAGGAAAATCCTTCACCTGTCGAGGTGCAGGTTTCACCCCATCAGTGCAGGTTAGTGACATCTGAAAGCCATGTTAGGTTGCCGGGACACTCACTGCTGCAGTAAGAAGTGTGTGATAGAACAGGCATTATAAGTGTGCCTTCAAAACCCATTCACAATCAAGTATGTACTGTACATCTGTACAGTACATGTACAATAGGCCTTATGAGTAAACATTGCTCTCATTTGGGCTCACATGGACCTTAAACAGGATACAGCTCATATTCAGTAAAGGCTCTGATCATAGCTTCAAACGAGAATATATATATATATACATATATGTATATACATATATATGTATATATAAAACATTTTTTAAAGAGGTCTGCACTAAACTCCCAGTAAGCACATAAAACACCTCTGGACTTGTCCTGCCTCCTACTGGCTGCATGACACTAGTCTGTCTCAGCCTGTTCTGAAAGACTGATGCTCACTACTGAGCATACTGGTGAATTATTAAACTAGTCAGTAACCTGAGAGCCACTGCCGAGGACAAAGGTCAGAGATAAGTGTCGCCCCCTGCTGGCAGAATAAAGGGGGCCTGAACACGCTGTTCCAAAATCAACACGACCTACACGCCAAGAGGCTGTGAATCTTGTTGTTTTTTAACATCAGTTACAGTACCACACCATAGATGGGAACAAGGAGCGAGAGCCAATCATAAGTCCTGTAAGGTATAACCCAGTGGTCAAGGTGTGGATGAAAACATGGCGATGCTGGGGGCTCAGTGGGAACTTACCATGTCACATGCCTGCTACTGTCTCGCTACATCCTAGTAATAAGTGATCTTATAACCATTTCACACAGCCCGACATTATAACTCATTCGCTAAAAGCCAAACTTAGTTTGACCCTAGACACAACTTTGCAACGTGTGATTATGTAAAAAAAGACTTGGCTCCAACTCTGGTATACTGCCAAAGGCTTATGAATCCATGTAGGTGTCTCATGGAATGTCCGTCTGTCATTACCTCATTCTCAACAAATGGAGAGAGATGTGCACAAAACATGGCCTGGAAGGAAATCAAGGTGAGGGCAATGCAGGGAGGAAGAGGAGGATGAAGGGCGAGAGAGAGCAGAGAGGGATTGTGGGGGGGTTAGTAAAAAGCGTTGCAGGGTGACGGGGTTGGGATTTTCCAAGTGGCCAGGGGAGCAAGAGGGGCGGAAAGTTTAACCGAGCGGCTCGCTGTAACCATAAAAGCCAAGAAGGTGGAAAATGGCTTAAGCGATGAGGGCAGAGCTAGACACAAATCCACAAACACAGACTCACACATTTTGTTTGAGCTACATCAAGCCTGCACTGCTCAGCACTTACAAAAAATACCTCAACTAAAAGGGAATGTTTCCCCCCCCCTGACCCCTTCTGATGTTGTACTGCATGCATTGGACACATATGGGGGAAGAGGTCTTCAAAAGATTTAAAAAAATGGAGAATTATATGTAGAGGTATAGGTATACACACACAAAATACTCTGAGCAGCAGTAGAATTTTGTACACGCACATCAGCAAACACTAGCCTTCAAATATCAGTGTGTTAGTATTCGGGTCCCCATGTTCACTTTCATTGTCAGTGTTTTTGGACCATTAGGTGCCGGACTGACAGACACTAGAACCAGGTCATGTGTACCGACTCCAGCAACGATCACATCAGTTCTGTGAGCCGGGGCCTTGGACATTATTCTGCAGTCACTATGCCTTCATTCACTAGAAATACCCATATAGGGTATTTTAATGTTCGACACTGGATCAGTCAGTGGTTTCGAAAAAAATAAATAAAATGCAGATCAGCACACGCACACAAACACATGCGCGCGCACACCTACACACAATCTGTGGTGAAATGAAGAAGCTTGCCTTGCTAAAGTTGCAAGGCAACAGGTGGACTGAGATGAAGAGGAATGACATAGTAATTGCGCTTGTTGTCACAGGGGTCTGAAGGAATTAACCATGTAATGGTTCAGTCCTTCTTGCACCCCTAAAGAATGCCCCATATTAAAGCCCTATCATAGAAACTAAAAGTGTTTTTTTTACCCCCCCCAACCCCCCCAACAAATCACCCCAGCCTCCCAGCTCCTCAGCTCAAAGTGCATCTGCTCCTGCCGTCAGCTGCAGGTGATGGGGGCCCTCCTTAGTTTGTCCCTCTTCCTCCCTTCATTTTCATTCCGGGATCTGTAGGGCCAACACCGCGGGCTTGGTCTTGAAGTACTGGTTAAAACGCAGCACAGCATACCTGTCGGAAAGCCATGACATGAGAGAAAGTGACATGGAGAGAGAACAGACAGAAAGGAAGCTGTGATTTAGGTGAGGAAAAGAGCTTGGCATGCATTATGATTATGCTCAAATAAATTAAAGTGAGCCTTTCTATATCCAGTAGCAAGTCAAACAATGGAGCAGACAGGCCCACTGTAGGGGGCTACACGGGGAGAGCCAGCAGTCAGTGTCAGTTGTCCCCACAGAAAAGCATTAAGGCTATGTCAGTCACCAAGCACAAACACACACGCACACACCAGGTAAAAGAGTTAGCCAGGTGAGAGTGTGTGTGTGTGTGTGTGTGTGTGTGTGTGTGTGTGGCAGGATGGACGTTCACAGGGAGATATGTTGGCTATGAGTTTCAGTCTCTCATCACACCCTATTTAACCCATGCTGACAGATCATATTCAGCTAACAGTATTACCTATCCTTATGTAATACTCTGCCAAGAGGGGGTCAGGCAGAACCATGCACAGTTCATGTACAGTATGAAATGCAAACACTTGAGCCAAACTTACCCCAGGAAGTCAAAGTCAATGGTGGAGTACTTGGCCTGGATGAGAGCCCAGAAGCCCCAGAAGAAGTGGGAAGCCTGAAGAGACAAATAAAAGATCAGACTGCATGGCGACTGACGTGTACAACATTGTGTGTGCATGCGTGCGTGCGTCTGCTCACTAGGCCTGTCACAATTAGTACATAATCGCCTGATCACAATTATTTGAGCTAATCACAATTAGCTCAAATATCATTATTTCCTCGTAACTGTCCACTCTTTTTTACCGCTTTGAACCTGGCATCCCTATTTTGGCATTTAGGGCAAAAACTGAAAAATGTTTTTCCATTTTCCAAAATACAGAAATTAGCCGACGTACAAGCTCACAATGCATCATGAGTAGCTTTGATCAGCTACTTTAGCTATTTTTTAATTGTTTGAAAGTATACAATTATTAAGGATGTGGCCTTTTTTGTGGCCGTTTTAGCCATAGTAAATTAGTATTTTGATTGTCAGTCATTTCCTTGCATATTTCAGTAATAGGCTTTATATACATTATTTAAGTTATTTGTCATATCTGCCCTGTGATGTTTTTGCTTACAAAGACTAAAAGGAAGAAATGTAATTTGTTTTGATATGTTCCAATGTGCAAAGCCAAAAACAGAGTTAAATAATGAATTGCAACTATTGTATGTCAATTAGGCATCCATTAAGATTTCATGAAAGCCCTATCACTCACCAGGGCAAACTTGTTGACCTGTACGTAGAGCGTCTCAAGCTCCCGGGGGCTAACCTCATCTGTTTTTTTGGTGATCAGTTTGTAGGCCTGCAGGTACACTCGCAGCCACTCCATCTGCATTTCACGGCTCGGGTACAGCCCGTAGTCTAACTCACTCATACCTAGACAAACACACAAACATATACAGTATGTGCACTCCTGTTGAAAATATGAAGCCATTATTACCACACACGTTCCCAAACCTCAAACCCTCCTAACTTAACCTAACCCCACACACAAAGTACTGTAGTACACTGTTTAATTTATGTTGTTTTTCTTAGTTCTTATGTTATTTTATTTATAAAATGTCATTACAGTCTAGTAGTACTATTCTTATTTCTTATTATTATCTTGTGTATATTGTATTGCTGTTGTTGCACAGTCTGGCGGACCATGTCACACTGACATTTCACTGCTTGTACTTGTATGAGTGAGTGACAAATAAACCCCTCTTGAGTCTTGATAAGCCCCAATGCCTCCACAAACCTGCAAACTCGTTGAAGTGGTTCCCGATGTCAAACGCCTGGTAGTTGTAGCTGGAGTACTCATAGTCTATGAACCGAACATGGCCTGGGAAGACAGCAAGAGGACAGAGTAAGACACGTAGGGACATAAATAAAGTAATAAAACACGCTTGCGCATCAGGCAGCCAGCCAGTAGAACTATTATAGTCCTCTGTGGCAGGCGACTGAACAGCTGTATTGGTCGACAGCCTTATACTCATGGGTTCCTTGACAGTATTTACTGGTAGACAAGAGAGGAGAGGCTGATCCCTGACAGTCCAGGGACTTCAACCAGTCACATACTATTGCACACTTCCCCAACAACCCCTTGGCTAGCACTGCCCTCACTGGGATCAAACATTGGGAGGTTTTTCTTTGAAGGGAGTTGTACCAGTACCTACCCTCCTTGCTGTTGTGGATTATGTTCTTGCAGAGGAGGTCATTGTGGCACAGCACCACAGGGGAGCCCAGCGTAGACAAGTGCTCCTTCATCCACACCATCTCCTGCTCCAGCACAGCCTTGCTCGGCACCTCCTGCTGAATCCTGGACAAAGTCAAGGAGAGGGTGAGATGGAAATAGGCCCATGTGTCAGTTGTTCATCTCCTGGATGTTGTGACAACTATGTGTGTGTGTGTGTGTGTGTGTGTGTGTGTGTGTGTGTGTGTGTGTGTGTGTGTGTGTGTGTGTGTGTGTGTGTGTGTGTGTGTGTGTGTGTGTGAATAAGGCTTTGGCTGTCTTTGTAGCAGGCGTGGAACAGCTGTGATAGTTTTACTACTTGTATTTTGGGCTATAAGAGAACAACCATCTCTGGTTTTGAGTATCAACAGAACATTTTATGGGTGAATATTTTCAAAAGATTCCAACCAATAAAACATGGCGAGCATTCTGCACTATATCGGGGAAGCATTGGCTCCGGAGGTGAGGCTTTCTTGGAACAGTGAAGTTCTCTGAACTGTAAAGTTCCCGGTTTAATCACTGCCTCCTCCTCACTTCATGTCCTTGAGCAAGACACAGAACACACCTCCCTGATCCAGATTGTAGTGATAACCAAGCCTCGTTGACAATGAATGATTACAAAATAACCGACAAATATATATATTTTTTAACTAGACTGAGATTAAGTACTTCTTTTTTTTTTTGGAACAAGCACTAATATGGTACTTTCGAAAAATAACTTCAAGTTTGTGGTGTGTATACATTGTTTCAATATGTGAAACTTAAATGTTATGGAGGCCAACCCTCAGTGTGACCATATTTTATGATATTAACAGCTCTTTTTATTTATTCCATACTATGTATTAAAATGAAATCATCATTAACCATTAAAGCGCAATGACACTTTTGTAGAGGTTTGGGTTGTTGTTGTTTTTTGGTAACCTTGCTGTGACGTAACTCCAAATATGGGCAAGATAACTTGCTCCGTTGCTAGATTAGAAACTGATCATCAAAAATAGTCCGTCATTGACTTACATTACGCAGTAAAAATTGTCTCAATGTCACTCTTTTAGCACATAAACAAATATGCCAATATATAACATCACAAAACCTAGTAAGGAATTAGGAAGAAGACCCGGACTTGATCTGTGGACCTTCAAACAGTAAAATCAAGAGGAAAGAAGAACAGAATGAGGATTGTGCTTGAGGTTTGTGCACAGTGCAATATAATTCTTTAATATGTGAAAAATGGAAATAGAATGTACCAGCACAGGAATTTCATGGAGTCCATTGGCTGCCATGCCCATCAGTTCAGCCTATTTCATGAAATAAACAGCTCTTGTATTTATTATTATTATTATTACATATTGTTATGTATTAAAAAAAAAATCCTTAACCACTAAGTACAAGTAATTATTTTGTAGACTTAAAATCATTGTTCTATTTGATGACATTGCTGCCTGGCCATGATCTGTCCTAAAACAGTGAAAATCCACGCCTGATGTGCGCTCTTTGCTACATCGAGTTAGCACCGCCCGATGTATAGTTCACACATAATAGGCTCTATGCACAGCAGCCATATTGGACAGAAATTGGGCCCCTTCCTTGCTTCCTTCACAGGTGTTACCAATGATACTAATGAAGGCTCTGTTCCATTTAGTGCAGCACAGTGGTTCTCAGACTTTTTAATTTCAAGTACCCCCATAACTCTCAGAGTTACACCCCCTCAAGGAACCATGAGGGACCCACTAGTGTTTCTAGTGAGCCAACATGCACAATATCAGCACCCTGACTCTGTTTGACCAGAATGGAACAGAGCCTTCATTAGTATCATTGGTAACACCTGTGAAGGAAGTAAGAAGAGGCCCAATTTTTCTCCAAAATGGCTGCTGTGCATAGAGCCTATTGTGTTGAAGACATATGAGAGTTTGCGAAAACAACTGAGCTCCAACATGCACAGACAGCTCACAGTCTCAGCGGGGCAGAGACACTGGGGAGAAGCTCATAGTGCTAGTTACAGTACTCTAGGCGGTGTTCTTCCCCTGGTTGCTATATTCACTGGCAGTGGGGAAAGGGTCAAGTCTCTTGTGGAGTGTCTCAACCAATCACACTGGTTAGTAGTGCACACCAATGAGCAGGGGCCAGTCTCCTACAGGTAATGGGCTTATGGAACTAATCCAGAATGAGCCTGACCAGGAGGCGAGGAAGAGAGAGGGAGACGGGAGAAATTATACGCCAAGGGATTTCATGCACCCGTTTCCCTAGAGTCTCTGTTATTTCCACCTGGCTGGCTCTCTTTCACCTGCTGCCTTCTCTTCCAGCTCACTGCATGTCATGTCTTCCATCTCTGACAGCTATATACTTGAAGTTATTAGCCCACTCAATCCGGGAACGCATCTGTGTCATTTTAGATTTTATACTGGCTATTCAAAAATAGCAGCTATTTTGTCGCTGGAACAAAATATATTGAGATGGGGTGTCCGTTTCAAATAGTAAAAACATACAATTTTGGGGGTCCTTGACATGATTTTTTTTTGTTCCAGGGACCCCAGAAGCAAAGATTTGAGTTAAAAATGTTGTTTAAAACGGTGCAAAAATGTTCACGATTGATTTTTTTTTGCTGATCTACAAGCTCATATATATGTGAACTTGTATATCTGCTATTTCTGACTAGCCAAAGTATAAAATAATGGTTATAGCCTATAGCTAAAAATGACACAGATGCGTTCCTGGATTGAATGGGTTAACAGAACTAATAAGTGCCTAAAATGAAAAGAGAGGGCACGATGACTGAGCTACAATTTTTGGAATTATTCACGGTCATCATATTAAAGTCTTCCCTGCCCTGGCCTCTTCGAGTGTGTCTAGATACCTTGATGTCCAACAGGTGTTCAGTGTCCAGCCCTCTAGCTGTCTGTGTTACCAGGGAGCAGAGTTAGGTTGACCTGGTAAACCTGGCTATGCAAACATCTGCCGGCCTGCCACATAGCTCAGCCTCCCTAATCTAGTCTGCTGTTATGGTGACGGTTATATAATGCTCACGCTGGACTTCACCTAACATCCGGCCAAATAAAGATGTCTGCTGTCTTCAGCAGCCACCTCAGGTCAGGAAGAAATGGTCAATGTTTGAGGACAAAAGATGTCAAAGTCAGAAACTAGACTAAAATAGTGTTGGCGGCGAACCCTCTCAGTCGATTGGTCTGTTGTTTGGAGAGAAAATAATGTTGGTTAACCTACAGTATCGTATTGTTTATTTTATGATACAGTGGTGATCTTTGAAGGCAAATTATTATTTGACGTCAATAATTGTATGGTATAAGACATGATAACTTTGATAGCCAAAAAGCTCCTCTCGAATTATATGCCATAAAACACCTACTAAGCACTAGCCACGAGAGACTTTAGGACAAAAGGAAAAAATAAAACAAATTAATATCACGGCCTGCATTTATAAACTTCTCAGAGTAAGAAATCAGTCCTACGTGATTGAACAGTCTCAGAGTTGTCCCTACTTTTAGGCAGATGAGTAAGTTGTCAATATTCCTTTCTTAGGAAAGAACTTCTCCCCCAGAATACATTCCAAAAGGTTGAAATGATTTCTAATAACACAAACACGTTGCTATTGCTAATACAAACCGTCAGTTGTAACGTATGCATCAACATTTTCCTGCACGCTCTCACATAGCACAGTGTGTTCCCGAACATACCGTTAATGCAATTAAACAATAGAAAAGAAAGGTTGTGGCCTCTCTCGCTCTACAATACACACCTCCTCTCTCTGTCTAGGCAAACATACGTGCAGTACATAGGCACACACAGTGTAGTGATGCGTGGGTGCGTGTTTTTTCTTTTCCTTTCAATTAACCTCACCCAACTGACCTACCCTACAGTGGCATCGGATAAAAATGAATTCACCAACGTAAATGAATAGACCGAGTCTAACTAAACAGTACATAAATGGTTTGAGTTTGTATTTTGTGAAATTAAATCGGTAAGCTATTGTTGTAAATGTATCAAATCTACCCACAGCTGTCATCTCAAGTTGTGTGTGCATGTGTGACAGAGGGAGACAGAGAGAGCAAAAGAGAGCGAGCCAACTCCGGACAATATATAGCCAAATAGATACAGGAGGAAAGGTTGTGCTATCAGGTGCTGGAGGTCGCACATCTCAGCGTGTCACCGTCACTTGATGTGGCCCGTCCAGGTTTATAATGTTGAAAAGCACAGTTGTGGGAATTCTGTTGTGATTCCGTTTGCAAGTTTCAACTCTTTGCTATTTGCAAATCTTTGTTCTGAACTAGGCTTTATTATCAGGGGTGCACATAACTTTTTAGGTCTGGTACGCAGAAGAGCACCTGGACATGTGACTTGGTGCGCATGGCGCCCGTCCCGTTTTGTCAACGGGGGGGGGGGGGGGGGGGGGGGGGTTCAGCACGGTGCCCACCGGACAGTTTTGTCAACGGGGGGGGGGGGGGGGGCGAGAAAAAAAAAGGACGCTCTGCTTCTAAATTTCGCCGATTTTCGCCGTTTTTTTTCCTCACGCTGTTAGATAAAGCCCCCAAGGTTGGTGCCCTGTGCTGCTGCGCTGATTTTATCCGCCAGATTGGGACGTTCACGGCATATTTTGCACCATTACGGTGCGTTCATCATCGGTGACGAGTGCCTCTAACAGCCGCTGCTGGCTGCGTGCACGCAGCGAGGCAATGCGAGGCGATGCGAGGCGACGCGAGTCATATCTCTACCCCTGTGCCTAATGGCTGTACATGGGGCCGACGGGTGCTTTAGAGTGATTGTGTGAGTGGCTTCAGGAAGTAAATTCCTAGCCTCGATCTCCAGGCTTTTATTTTTTATTTTTGCTAAAAAAAATAAAAGCTTGGAAATTCCTGTCCCAGCTGTTGGTGCGCAAAAGCGCCTCGCGTCGCCTGATGTGGTGCGCATTTTTTATTTTGGGTGCGCATGCGCACCTGCGCACCAGTTATGTGCACCCCTGTTTATTATTACCCCAACACTGTTCTTGTTCTTGAGAAGCAGTTTATAGGTTATTTAAGTATTTGTAGAGGTATTCCTATTTACCTGTGAGGCAACACAAGGCAGTGGTCACTTTACAGTATAGCCTTGTCTGTAAATAGACATAGCAATCTTTATAAATCCACAATAAGTACAAAACTACTTCACAGGAACAACGCTGGTGTAACAAAGACTAACAATCTCTGAATTCTGACCGCAAAGTCTTTAGGGAAATATTTTTTAAATATTTTCATTTTAATATAATTTTACAGAGCTTAACCTGTGTATAAAGTATATATTTTAGCTGACACTGATGGGAAATAGAAACGGAAATGAAAAGGTGCGTGCCTGACTTATTAACAAAGTTCATTACACTACAATAGCCTCGCACTTCATTGGTTTGGATAAAAACGGAACATCTGAACCTTAAACAAATAATTAATTAAAGGGAAATCAACAATGCTGTATGGTGATATCAGGGTCCGACATAGTTCATTTCATGTAAACTGTCAGGCAAATTATGTTTCATGACGTCTTGTGTGTGTGAAAAGCCTACATCTTACCTGGCATTGGAGGCCTGCTCAGTGAACTCAGTGGCCACCAGGGAGAAGTATTTACGCATCTTGATCCATAGGTTGGGTTTGGGGATGCAGCCATTATGTGCATGAATGGCATGGATACGAGCCATCTCTCGGGCGATAAGTCTGCAAAGAGACAGACAGGCACAGACACACACACACAATCAGTTGTCTCATTCCCAACAACAATGTCAGTCTATCAGGTTCATTCACAGCTAACAAAAGCATCTAAATAAAGTTACCATCGTGGTTACTCATTGTCTGTGTGTGTTACATTTCTTTCTACCCATTTCTATCCGACTGAGGAGCTCTGATACAAGATCTTGACACGTATCTCCAAGGTAAGATGTGGGAAATAAATAATGTCTCACAGGTTTCCTGGAAAGAGCCCGAGGATCTCAAGTAAGTGGATCTTAAATAAACTTGACACAGAGTCGGGTGTTTCCACTGTAAGGAGTGTGTACGTGTTATATACACACTTTCAAGCAACACCTTTCTGATAGCTAAGGATTGATAGCTTGGGATTTTACCCCTTCATAATATACCCCCCCCATGACTGTACTGTGCCATATCTGGGAAGCAACCAGCCCAGAACTGTATCATATTCTGACCTGAGCAGCGTGGGGTCCCTGACATCCTGCGGCCCCAGGGCGTCGCCCTGCATGAACTCGTAGCAGATGCCATTCTGAAAGGTGCAGTACAGGCGGGGAGCACAACCATTGGCGTGCAACACCTATAGGAACACACACACCCGGAGGGTTATTTATTTATGTCCACATAAAGAGCAAAAGAAAAGGCCATAAATGGTGAGGGTAAAACCAAAAATACATTGACAATTTAAATGGCACGTGACATCATACATTTTTGCAAGACACATCTCACACACACACACACACACCACAATAGTTAGCGTTGGACACATCGACTTATTTGTGTATCCCAAAGGTCAAATTAGCCTTCGTGATTTTGGGAGATAAACAATTATCTCAAGAACAGATATACAATTAGTGGCTTTGTATTGTTCCTTTGTGGTATGTTTTTGCTACCTGGAAGCTCTTGAGCTCATTATCACGGTCCACAATGAGCTCTGTCTTATTCCCATACACGCGCACCAGAACCACATCCTCTGGACTGTCCTCAGTGTAGCAGCCTACCAGCTTGTTGGTGGTCCCATCGGTGAAGAGCTGGGAGAGGGAGAGAAAAACAACAATGGTGGGTGTTTTGGTTTTTGGCCATACAGTGGCAATGACCTTGACTTCTGTTCAGAATTAGCAGCATGATTATCATTAAAGTCCAAAATCTAGCAGGAGGGATTGTTGTATAACAATTATCTGCTGTGTTTCCTGGGTCAGAAAATAACATGTCATATATCAGTGCAAATGGCCATGAGATGGTTCTGGTAGTGTGACTACTGCAGACAATGCCACACTTTACTAGCATTAAAACGGCCTGATTTGTACTTGAAAATGTACAACGTCACATCCATTTCTGACTCACTCAGGCTAGTATCTCCCCAAAGACACCATCAATTCCCGCCTCATGAACTTTCCACTGCAGAAGTGTCCTCTACAAGCCGCTCCCCACTCTTCTGTCCTACCCAGCCCAGAAGCTCCACAGCACTCAAAAGGGCCTAAACATCTTCTACAAATTCCCCCCCGCCCACCTATGGCTCTCCTCTATAAGTCTCCAGAAACCACTAAGACCTATACCCCTAGAGCCTAATGGCAACATGATTGCTGACAGCACTATAAATGATACACAAAACACAATAACTGATATTTTCAGGTTCCCTGCTGCAACAGCATTCTCCACAATTTAGCTTGGACCCAGGACATATCCTGTTGGTTCCCCATCACCACCAAAAGATCCTATTTCAGTTCCTGTAACTCTTCCCATTCTTGCTGTGACTAGTGAAAGACTAAACACAGTGCCTTCATACTGCCAACTCTTTGCCAACTTCTAATTTTCTAGCAATATGTTTAGATTAGATGTGGATAACCTAGAAGTAAGAACTACTACAGTAGGTTATCAACCTAGCAGTTCTAGGTTGAAAACATAATATAACGGACCACACCTTAAGTGCTAAGACAATGGTCAAAACTGTTCTTTGTAACAATTCCTTCCTCTCTTTTTTATGCTTTGTGTTGTATATATGCATTTGCACATACCATGTACTCTTATATACCTGTACACAAGACAATAAAGACCACCTTGACCCTATTCTCAGTCATCCACCATCTGTTTAGATATAGCTAGTACTACGAACCTAGCTCTGTTAAATGTTAGATCTCTGGAAAACTAATTTAATTAATGATTTTATAGGCTAGTCATTTATAAGCTTGATTTTGTGCACTTAACTGAAATCTGGTTAGACATGAATAGCCTTGTGACACGTACTGTACTGTATTGAGTCAAGGCCACCAGACCACCGTTTTTATCAGTCAGTGAGACAGGAGAAAAGAGGAGGTTGGTGGAATTACTGTAGGGCTGGGTGATATGGTCACAATCAAATAACACAATATTTTTGACCAAATACCTCAATATCAATATTGTGACATATTGCGACGATAATCGACGATAGAATATGAAATCACTAAGGAAATAAGCAACTGCACCCTAGTACCAGCATCATCAGTCAGTGTATACCACTAACCAATAGGGCAGTCCATCCCACTGCACTGAGCACAATAATAACATACACACTGCCTGTCTCTCCCCATAGACCGGCCGCCCACCCACACATTACTGGCATTCCACACGCATTTCGCCACAAAGATGGGCACACACAGGCATCCCTGTTTTGACCGAACATATGCAAGCACAAACATGCCTTTGACACCCCATGATTGATCCGTCTACCCGCCACACAATACACCACTAAGACCACTGATCAATACGTCAACAGGCAGCGATAAGCTCGGACACCCGACAGAGGTAAACAACAGTCATCTCTATACTGCCTGCCTGCAAGGGATCAGTGATGATGGCATCATATGTATTGTCAATGAGTGAGCACCAGGGTTGTTAGAGTTTCCCTCTAATTTCTACTCTCAACCAAAGTGAGCCTGGCTGGGCAGAGCTCAGTGCTTCTGTCTCAAGCTCAAGCATGAGAAAGAAAAATGAGATGGTTACTTTGTTGCTATTGGCACCTGCCACCTTCTCACATGTGTGTGCGAGTCCAGGATGTTTGGAAGCTGGGGGAGAATGTATTTACAGTTAAACTCTTCCTGTCCAGGTGGCTGGGCAGGTCAGGTGATTCTGTCAACAGTGCCCTACTACTATTCTACAGTCAGTCCACCTCTCTCCCCACAAAACATCCTTCCCATCTTCAACCAAACAACCTGTTGCTAAGTCCTCTATCCTCCACTGTTCTGTGAGCTGGCCAAAGGGCACAGGGCAGGGTGCAGCTGTGCCGGTCTATGTACTGTACGTGTTTTATTAGACAAAGGCAACTAAGGACAAAGCCAGTACGGGTGGCACTCATTGAGAAAAGCCCTGCTGGTCTGGCCCGGAGAGAAAGAGGTAAACATTGTCACGTTCACAGGAGGGGTCTGGGTCACACAGGGGAGCTCTACACAGTTAAATCCTGTGTTCATTTAACGCTGTGGGTGCACACATGAATAAATGAACACAGAGGATTTTACTGTAGGGATTAACCTAACCACTGGTATGTAAATATACAGTACAGCTGGCATTGCCATGTTACCACCGTGTCGGCGTGTTATAGTAAACAATCATGGTGTAATCATGTCTCAAGAGACATGGTCACGCTAAAGGGTCTTTCCTACCTGGCCATGAAACCTGAATCACCTGATCCATTTAGGTGGGGATCAATTATGTATTTCCCTTTCCCTGACTGGCTGCATCCTTAATAAGTCTGTTTACCAAAACACAGACTTGTGTGCATGGGGTCAGGCAGTGGGGGGTTCCCCTGATGTCGACACAGAGATCTAATTTAACTGCAGTACTCACACACACAATTTGAACACCTGCACTACATACATGTCAACACCAATGGTTTATATCAGTGGTATCTGAAAATATGTTGTGCCAGGGGCCCCATACAAGATTTGTGTTGTTACAATGTTTCTAAATGATTTTGATGCTCTATTAACACAATTTGCAGGGGACCCCCTGGAGGTCGTATGCCAATTCAAGCCACTTTCAAAACAAACACTTGGCTGGTCGGGTACACAACACTAACCCCAGTAAAGTCAAGTGACTCATATGCATCACCTGTTTATTCTACAAACAGAATTATTACCGTCTTCCTCTGATTCATCCACCGTGACCCTTACCTAAACATAAGTGCCCCTATCTGTAGGTTTTGCAAGAATGTAGTTATACCACTGGTCCGTCCATTTAAAAAAGAAAAATAACACACACACACACACACACACACACACACACACACACACACACACACACACACACACACACACACACACACACACACACACACACACACACACACACACACACACACACACACACAAAAATTAAGAATGTCTGGGGAGAATGGCATCTGATCTAAATAGAATAAAATGAAAAAAGTGTTAAATTAGCATCAAAGGGTGCACACACTGAATCTATCATGGTAAAGGATGAAGAGAGACATGATGAATACGTGTATACAGGATGGAGTCAGTGCCACATAGCAAGCTGTCCACATCAAGCTAGCTACACGCTTCAAAACTGAAGTCTCCAGCTTGTCAACTAACATTAGCCAGTAAAGCAGCAAGATGTCGTTCCCTTTACTACAGACTAGAGCCTTATGGCATCAATGTGTCAGACTCAGATCAAATGCATTCAATTATTTGGTTAAAAAATTGATCTTTATGATGATGATGATCCCATGAGCTTATTGCAATGTAGTAGACACTATGTGTGCATGTGTGCATCTCTAGACGTCAGGTCAGTGGCCAACCGGTTATTGACGTGATGGATGTTGATGAATGTGTTATAACGGTGTTATTACTTGTGTCTTTTCATCTCGGGCAGGGAAAGAAAGAAAGGGAAAATGAAAAGGAGCAATAATAACTTGTAAAAGATGGCTAAAGAGAGACTACCAAGCTGCATGGGCCTGCTGCTAGCTGCCTACAAGCAGGGGAACCGGAAGACTCGCCCCAAAACACGCTCGCCCCCATTTCTTTCGCAGACCGCTCGCCCCCCAGAGCTTTGAGTATTCTTGTATTTGTTTAACTGAGGATAAGGTTAGAAATATGGTTAGGGTTAGCCTAGCCCCATATAGTACCTATCCCTCCGCTATGTAGCTCCGAGAGCTATACAGCGGAGGGTGAGGTTCCGATTGGAGCTAGGGTTAGCCATAGTTTTACTGAGGTTAAGTTTAGAAATAAGGTTAGGTTTTGGCACCGTTTTACTGATATTACGTTAGGAATACCAGATGAAGACCGTTCCCAGGTCACCGGATTTGCCCCGGGGCAAATGTGTTTTGGGGCGAGCGTTCTGGTATTCTGCAGCAGTACTAGCACCACGACATGCAGCTAGCAGCACATACAGTCAACACAACGGCGGTAAGTTACCTTGGTCTTAACCTGGGCTGATTCCCACGCTGGTCGCAGCTCTTTTATGAGCTTCATCGCTCCGTCCGTCACGTTGTGTTCGTCCACGAAAATGGGGAATTTCCGAATGACCGGCGACCCGACGGGCACATGTATTTCCGTCTCCATCCCGCAGCAGTCGTTCGTTGGGTTTTTTGGCTTTAATCTTCGATATGTTGATATAGATGATGTTTCTATAAATGGGTTCATAAAATGTCTGCTGGCTGGCTGTAATCTGCTAATATGCGTTATAATCTCTTGCGAATGCTGGCTAGGTCGGAGTGATAAAAGAGGGGCTTGAGGACTGTTAGTTAGAGAGATGTAGTTAGAAGAAGATGAGACGGTGATGCTGCTCGTCGCTCGCCGGGTTCTCTGTCAGTCAACTGGGCGAGTTCCTTCCAGTGTTGCCAGGTTTTGCGAGAGAAACAAGCAACCAGGCCTAGGAAAACAACACTAACATTGGCTATTTCAAAATAGCGGATCTACAAGCTCGCGCGTTGTGAGCTTATAGATCTGTTATTTTCTTAAACTTGTAAACTTTGGAATATTTTCAAATCCCCCAAAAAAAATCTTTCAGAAGGTTCGTCGGTCGACTACAAATCTATAGATTGGGGGTCCTTGACATGAAAATGTTTGAGAAACACGGTTTAAACGACGTTAGGAAGCAAGCCCAAATAAGCAACTGCACTTTAGAAACGAGCCAGAGAAAAAAAAGCAACCCGCCCGACATTAACAAGCGACTTTACAGAAATAGAAGCCCCAAATCCCTTATAATAAGCGGACATGGCAACACTGATTTCCTTCCTCCTCCTTGGCCCCGCCCCCCGCAGGATCATCCGATAGTAACAGCGGTGATGCGCGTCCACATGACAACTGGACACGCCCATTATCTCCGAGTCTGTCCGAGTCGATCCGAGGTTCTAGAAATAGCAATAGTAGGATGATAGTACTACCAGTGGTGGAAAGTAACTAAGTACACTTACTTAAGTACTGTACTTAAGTACAATTTTGAGGTATTTGTACTTTACTTGAGTATTTCCAATTTCCAATGCTTTTACTTCTACTCCACTACATCTCAGAGGCAAATATTGTACTTTTACTCCACTACATTTAGTTGAAAACTTTAGTTACTAGTTACTTCTCAGATATAAACTATGACATTATAAAACATACATTAACCACTTTAGCCCTATTTTATACATAGGCTATTTGAAAATAGCAGATCTACAAGCTCACAACGCGTCGCATCGCGACGCGTTGTGAGCTTGTAGATCGGCTATTTTCAAATATTTAGTACTTTTACTTTTGGTACTTTAAGTACATTTTGATGCCAATGCTTTTGTACTTTTACTCAAGTGAATTTTTAATTCTGGACTTTTACTTGTAACTGAGTATTTTTATATTGCAGTATTGGCACTTTTACTTAAGTAAAGAATTTGAGTACTTTTTCCACCACTGAGTACTACTATCATAGTAGTAGATCATAGTAGCTACTAGCTAATATTAGTAATAGTTTATTTCGGTCATTAGCAGTGGTGGAAAGTAACTACGTACATTTACTCAAGTACTGTAGGCCTACTTAAGTCCAATGTTGAGATATTCTTACTTTACTGGAGTATTTCCAATGTTCAGTAGGCCTACTTTTACTTGTACCACTACATCTCAGAGGCAACCCACTGAGCATTTTTCGGTCTAATAGACGTATAAAACACGTCTAAATGGCCCCTATACGGCTAGGCTGAAACAGGTTTATAATTGGTCTACTGGTGAAAGTTTTTTTTAGCGGTATAGGTTTAGCCTAGCCTTTAAAAGACGTCTATTCAACGTCTATATATATATACCTCTTAGACGTCTAAATAACAGCTAATATACGTCTAAAGCTATATTTAGACGTTTGTTAAACGTTTCTTTTTATATCAAATGTATACCCCATAGACGTTATTTAGACGTCATTTAAACATCTATTTAATTATAAGGATATGAATATACTTATAATTAAATCCAGACGTTTAAATAAGATCTAAACTTATTACATTAGATAGACTACCTTTACAAGACATATATTCATTTAAAAGCCTCAATATTAATGCAGATCCAGCTTCTCTATTTAAAAAAAAATACTAAAGGGAACAAATTTAACCTGTTATCCTTACCTTGATAAATGTGGTAATGTAGTCCCAGGATGTTCTGACAATGTATTTACATTGTCATCTTTATGGATATTTTAAACAGCTTTGAGTGTAACACTAATGTCATTTGTACTGTACAACAGGATATAAATAAATGTATTTATGTTAAGATTTGACTATCCCTCAACTACATTTCAATCACAACATGTTTCAACATTTTTTCAAAATTGAACTTTTTTATTCCTTAACTTATTTTTCTACTCATATTGAGTGAAACAATGGAGGTGCAGGTAAGAGTCAAGAACCAAACCAAATATAACAATTTGTTGAACTTTACTATACTTTGCTATAGACAAGCACACACACATATATATTTAACTATCATACACATGATCCCTCCCCACACACTCAGTTATTACACACACTCTGCATCTGCGTAAATAGCAGGCAAGCAGCAGCCAGCTTCCCAAATGCACTTTGCCCAAAACTGTGAAAACATGCTGTGCTCTGAAATTGAATTAGAACTGCCTTAAGTTTTAGATAGGATTTAGAAACACGGCGGTATGTGCGTCTTCTGGGAGCTAAAGCAAACATAACTTGTAAGTTAATGCCTTTGAACACTGCCTCCAGGGACAAATCAAAGGCATTCTTCTTCTCACCATACCAATACTCATCAAATATATCTCCACATTCCACTTTGAAAGGTTAGGCCTACAGTATATCTTTGTCCTGAAAGAGGTATTTTTTACACACACACACAAATATGCAGGATTATGGTGGTATGGTGCAGACTTCAAATTTTCAAGGGGTGAGTAATCGATAGTCATCTTGGGGTCCTTGTCCTTGGCCTCTTGTACCCCCCCCCCGCCACTTCGAGCTGGCGCCTGCTTGAAGTGGTCGGCTATTGAGGCGCTGACCTGGGCCTCCGTTGCCTCTACAAAAGTCTGCCGAACAGCTTCTGCAATCAAAACAATGACAAATATCTACTCTCAGACTTGACAGTAGCCATTACAGAGATTGCCACATATAGTCCAGACAAATTGTCATTTGTTAATGTATGTCATCATGTCAGTCACACATTTATAACATGAAGAAGCATCAACAAAGAACTAGCACAGACAATTGTTCTATTTACCCTGGATGAGGGAAAATAAGTTTGTACTCTTGAACGCCCTCTTTTTTTGCTGCCCACCACCGGACATATTGTATTTCCGCATCAGGCCATTGGTGAAAAGTCTGAAACAGATTTTTTTTAAAGCAGATACATTCTCAATTGTTGAGTGTCCTCAATTCATCGAGGATCTCCAACAACGTCTCCACAACGACCTTCTGAAACTCTGAGTAAAAAAACAAAATATTAACCTAAACACTTGCCTTAACAGATATGACCACTTTATTTCAAATTATTTTAAAACCTTAAAATACTTCCATTCTTACTTTTCTCGGGCATAGGGTAGTCGTACACCTTCTTCTTTGCTGTTAAATTATAGAATGAAACAATAAATGTTGTATTAAAGGTTGAGAGTCTGGTGTGGCTGGCTATGTGATGCTGCTTTACTTTTGGCTTGTCAATACATAAAATGAATTGTTTTCCGAGATCAAAATTTTCCCCCCTCTGGGGGGGAGCCCCAGTAAGATCACTGCCAAACTTGATAAAAATGTACCTTTTGTAATCCTGGGACTTTTTGGCCCTCTACTTCCAACACGCTTTCCTGATGGTGAAAGACAAGCCAATTACATTTCATACTTGCGACATCACTATTTAAGATTACTGCTATAGTCAATCTGTACCTTGTGGGGTCTGGCCATTTCTGAAGACTGACGGTCTATTTGGTGGGCTAGGAGTCTCTGTTGAGAGAGGGCTAGGAGTCTCTGTTGGGGGAGGGGGTAAAGGAAGTAACTCATCTTACAAAGTCACCAGTTACACTGTATATCACTGTGAAACTAAATACTTTTTTACCTTGTTGAGTCCTTTGCCTTGGACTCCTTCGACTTGGAGTGCGATGCCCTGTTGAGGGCAAAACAAATCAAATTGCACATCTTAATTACACCATCGTCATCACTGTTACAGCAAATACAAATCTATCTTTGATAGTCCTGTTTCTTTGATTGAAACTATAGCCACGGTCCACTTGGGTGGAAAACAATTAAATTATACATCCAAATTAAATCTTTGCTATGCCATCTCAAAATCTGTCAGCCTTGCCATCTACACTTACAGTTTGATCTCTGTGAGAGAACATCCCTGGCTAGTCTAGTAAGCCGGATGTTGCTGTCATCTGCAAAAAAAAAAATGTTTTAATGTTACAGCTTTCACATACAGATCTATTATATAATCAAATAAAATGTAAAACATTTTTCTCTGTACTGCGAATATCATCTGTTGATGACGAAAACTTCAGTCGCCGACTGCACAATCACCCTTGTGATCACCTCTGTACTCAGAACACCTACCTTGTGGGGGGGGGGGGGGGGGGCAATTAAAGTCTTATTTACACAGTCAACATTGTGATCACTGCTATAATCTTTCAAACTTACCTTGTGGGGTCCTGGCCTTGGTCTGCACTGGACTGCGTCGAACTGTTTAGGGGGCACACAGTAGTATGGGTGTAAGTATATATTACTTACACCCATACTACTATAAATCAGTAGAGTGAATCAAAATGTACCCTCGGGAGTCCGGCCTCTGGTGCGGACCAGAGTCTTGTCAGTATCCACTGTTGGGGGTGGGGGATAGTAAAATTATTTTCTTTACAAACTTACACCGGCACCATTGTGACCATTGCTATACTTATCAAAATGTATACCTTGTGTCCTGCCTCTGATTTGGACTGGTGCCCTGCTGCATTATCATGCATAGTACATAATTACCTCAGTTATCAAACTGCAAGATTTTTGATTGAAGAAAACATTTGAATTCAGATCATAGTTTTACTGCAAAACATGGTGTTATTCTGTGAAATGTTTTGAAAAGGAAATCCCACAGCCTTCAGGTCTATGTCAGCTTGTCAGCTTCTTGAAGTGCGCATGGTACTTTATTTCCCTGTGTTTAACTTAAGGCAGAATTGCAGTGGTTGCTGTGCATCTGCCTCCAGGCACCACTTTATGTCGGGGAGGGGGGGCGAATTTGCACTAACAATTAAATGAAAAATAAATATCAACCATTTAACCGTTGGTATTATCTGGTTACAAATGTCTTAACAGTTACCGGTTAAACGGTTAACCATGAACATTTGGTTATTAGTGTGGTTGCCCAACAGGGCAACCAGACTATTGTTATTGATAAACTTAGATAAGCAATACTTTCAGACGCATCTCCTCCCACAGTTTTTATCCCCTAATGTTGTGCCATATATCAAAATGACCGTCTAAATCGGGAATCGTGCGCTTGTATTTTGCTAAGAGATTGGTTAAATAGTTTAATTGATATTGATTTATTAGTGCATTAAATTCCCCCCTTCCACTTTAATGTAAAAGTGAAAAAACTCAAATTCAAGTATTTTTTTCTCAGAAACCGTAAGAGCTAGAGTTATCAGATTTGGAGGGATAATTCATAATATTGTCCGAAATTATTGAAAAAGATATCACACCATTCGGCCTCATGGTGGCGCTATAACAGCCCCCTTTACGTTTTGGCCTGTAACTCTTGAACCGTAGGTCCGAAAATCAAAATTTCTTTTCACCTGGATTCCTTGGGTCACTACGCATCTCCCCATATAGGCCACGCCCATTTGCGTCAGGATAGATTTTTTGATATTGATTTATTTGTGCATTAAATTTCCCCATCCACTTTAATGGGAATTGCAAAAACTCCCATTCAAGTATTTTTTTCTCGGAAACCGTAAGGGCTACAGTTACAAGATTTGGAGGGGAGGTTAATAGTTTTTTGCGAAATTATTATGAAAAGAATCACACCAATCGGCCACATGGTGGCGCTATAACAGCCCACTTTACCTTTTGGCCTTTAACTCTTGAACCGTAGGTCGTAAAATCAAAATTTCTTTTTCCCTAGATTCCTTGGGTCATTACGCAGCTCCCCATATAGGCCACGCCCATTTGCGTCAGGATAGATTTTCCGCCATTTTGAATTTTCTTCAAAACACACTTTTTGCTCCTTTTCCTACAATGTTTTTCCAAATCTCACACAAATCGGTACACGTGATCTATGGACCCCTGCGATAAACCTGTCCAGACGACATTATGATAGTCCGACCGGCGTCAGCGCAACCACACTTTGCAATTTCCCCGGAATTGCGACGCGTCTAGTTTTCTTTTGTTTTCATAGGCCTGTGGCCCCCGACCTCAATTCATTTAACAATTTTGGGCCCCTGTCTAATCTAGTTGAATGCCCCTGGCCTAGTATGTCGAGGCGATAATCTCTCATCGTCTTCAGCACCTGGTCCAATCTGGGTCAAGAAAGAAAGAAAAATGCTCATTAGATTGTTCATAAAATAATATGATCATAAGTACCACATTCTGATTTTGGATTGTATAGCTACCTTGCCATGATGTAACTCCAAATGTGGGCGAGCAATCAAAAATAGTTGCTCCATTGGGTAGAATTTTTTCATTCAAAATGTGCATCTCGTTGTTGATCAAGATCACCATGGTATGGTGATCTTGATCTTGTTCTTCTTCGGGCAAGAAATTAAACTTTTAAATGAAAAACGTAGATTGTCTTGATTAAAATGTAGCAGCGTCATGTGATTAGTGTGAACGGAACGAAATGACCAGGTCCAGGCCTGGATTTACAGAGGCTTATGTCTAAAAATATATTGAATCCAAATTCTCTCTCTCACACACACACACAAAATAACAGCCACAACACTACCAACATAGTCATACTACAACCTGAAAGAAACGTGTTAGGGTTACACTACCAACATAGTCGTACTACACCCTGAAAAAAACTACCTTGTAGATTCAACCTGAAAACAATAAATACATATACAATTGTCGATTCCACAACCTGGAAAAAAAAGCAGCAGAGCAACATCTTTAACCACATCAGCACGCATACGACTCAATCAGCATCCAACATGCATACGCCACAAGCACCATCCAACAGACTGCAGCATGAAGCAACTGCAGCATCCAGCAAAGGAAAAGGAAACATTAGTTCCTAAAATTAGGTCCTACTATGAGGTGTCTTCAGAGGAAACCCCCGCCGGGACAAGGTCTTTGGCGGAGACCACCAGTGGAGACCACCGTAGTCGACAGAAATCTGATCGAGCAGCAATCGAGCCACAGTGGAGGTCCACCTAAGACCAGGGTCAACCGCACGGAGGAATCCCCCCCCAGGCAGACAAATCCATGGATAGAGTGATCTCCATCTCTAAGGGCATCCTCGGGTTGAGCCTTCCAGCTGCGTCTCCTGCCATCTCCTTGAGAACCTCAGTCTTCTGGGCACTCTCTCTCTCTCTGAGAGAGTCAGAGAGTGAGAGTGAGAGAAGTTTGCTTTAAAAAATATTATATTCAAAGATTTTCACAAATATTCATGATTTTTCTAAAATAGCAGATCTTCAAGCTCATAGTGCGGCACTCGGTGCCGTGCTATGAGCTTGTATATTTGCTATTTTTGAATAGCCAAAGTATAAAAGGTTAAAGTGGTTACAAAAAAAAAGATTGTGAATATATATTAACACATTTTGCTGGGGACCCCCTGGAACCCCCCGCACTTTGAGAACCACGCTCTACAGCCCTTTCCCAATCAACAGGATTACCCTACCAGCTCTGCAGAGGAGAGACACGTGACCCACTCATCATTTAACTTCCTCACAGGGTCAACAGCCTCAATAAACATATTTAAAACCCTTTTAGTCCTTGTGTGTTGCTTTAAAAATGTCATTATGCACACAGAGGAAACATTGCAACACAATTGATCAGTCACTTCCAAACGTCCGTCCGTCCGTCCGTCCGTCCGTGTGTGTGTGGTGTTGGTATCAAAATGTACTTTAAAACCCTTTAAGACCTGGAACGCATCTGTACCATTTTTTGATTTGAGCTAAAAAGCTTTATTTTACATTTGGCTATTCAAAAATAGCAGATCTAAAAGCTCATAGCACGGCACTGAGTGCCGCGCTATGAGCTTGTAGATCTGCTATTTTTGAAAAATCGTGAACATGTGTGCAAATCTTTGAATATGTATTTTTTTAAAGCGAACATTTTTAACTGAAATCTTTGCTTCTGGGACCCCCTGGAACAAAATATTTTGAGATGGCGGTCCGTGGCCAAATACATATCATTTTGGGGGTCCTTGACATGAAACAGATTGAGCACCACTGATATAGAAACATACATTTTTCAGAATATTATAGAATAGGGATTTAGGAGACATGTAGAATCGGCTTCAGGTCTTAATGGGTTAAGTCCCAAAAGTAGAAAGTACTCATTATGCAGAATGTCCTGTTTCACAAGTTTTCAAATGGGGGGTCCCCAGCTAAATGATAGATTAGGAACAAATGGACACTTATGGGTCTGTAACTCTGAGAGTGTACAAATGGAACCAAATGAACCAAATTTGTACACACTCAGAGTTACATTAACATAGATCATAGTGTGTGTGTGTGTGTGTGTGTGTGAGAGTTACAGACCCTCAGAGTTACAGACCCTTATGGGTCTGTAACTCTGAGTTCCTCTTAGTATCCAGGGTGTTAACAGTCACATTGGATCTTAACGGGCCATAGAGAATGCTAATAAAACCCCTTGTAAAATCCATTGTCAGTGCTCTTTCAATTGGAGAGGTACCTATGTTAGTTGATAGTGTTGTGTGCGCCTGAGAATGAAATCCCTCACCTGTAAAAAATATGAAAAAATTTACCATATTTTTCTAGTATTTGATCAAACGACATGAGTATAGGACCCTCAGACCTTTACAAGAATTAAACCCAGGGTCATTAAGGCCAGGAGGGAAGTCTGGGTTCCCCCAAATTGAGGTGAGAGGTGATGTTATTTTGGCTCGGCCCTCCAGGAGCCTCGTCACCCTCCACGCCCTAAGCGTGTTGGAAACAATTGGGGTTTTACAAAGTTTCTTCACTGTTTTAGGGTCTGTAAGAAACAAGAGATGCCGGAGAGGACAATCACACTGTGCAGTTTCAATATCTAGCCAAATTGAAGGCTGGTCACCCTTTAACCAGGCCGCTACAAACCGCAATAGGCTCTATGCACAGCAGCCATATTGGGAATGAATTGGGCCCCTTCCGTACTTCCTTCACAGGTGTTACCAATGATACTAATGAAGGCTCTGTTCCATTCTGGTCAGGGTGCTGATATTGTGCATGTTGGCTCACTAGAAACACACCATTTTGGTTCCCAAATGGCCCCTTGTGTGTAACTCTGAGAGTGTAAAAATGTAACCAAATGTACACTCTCAGAGTTATGGGGGTCCTTGAAAATAAGACAACCACTGTGCCACACTAAATGGGTTACTGTAGGTTAAAAAGGTTACTGTAGGTTTTGTAATAATAATCAAAATCTACAAAGTAACTAGTAACTAAAGTTTTCAAACAATTGTAGTGGAGTAAAAGTACAATATTTATTTCTGAGATGTAGTGGAGTAGAAGTAAACGTACTGCAAATTGGAAATACTCGAGTAAAGTAAAAAAAATCTCAAAATTGTACTCAAAGTAGCCTACAGTACTTGAGTACATGTACTCTGTTACTTTCCAGCACTGACTAGGCCTGTCATGAAATGAATACCAAGGACCTCAATGGAAACAAGGCCTTTTAGACAAAGTATTATAAATGTAATTGTGATGTTTTACATTGTTTTGCCTAATAACATTTCAATGTGTGTCAGCGTCACAAACAGCTCAATAAAACACACATTACATATTCACTTCACACATCCTACTAGTTGCAATTGTGAAATGACTCGCAATTCCATAAAAAAAACCCTCACCTGCTCGGAGATAATTGTCTTGTTTTAGCGTTTTAACAGCTTGTCCCACACTCTACTCGACGTCCATGTGGAATAATGTTACATTATGAGTGGTTTAGTTAACTTTTTAACACTCTTTTTTACTTCCAAACATTTAAACAGAGCTGCGTCATAAACGCTATTTCATATTTGCCGCTCTGTGTGTGTGTGTGTGTGTGTGTGGGGGTGAGGCAGCTGTGTTCCGTGAGCAGAAATAACGGAGCAGAAATAAGACTTCCGGTTGACGATCTCGTCAGAATAAGAGTATCCTCAGAGTAAAAAGAAACCATTGAAAATCATTGAAAAACGGTTCATTTGCACATTAAAACTATAAATTAAGCATTTAAACGAAGCTATATAACACATATTATGTTTCTGTGTAACAAAAACGTTTTTTAAAACATTAAAACATTATCTAAATGGATAAATGCTGTTCAAAGGACTGCATAGCCTATACAAATTGGACACTGGACCGGAGACGGCTGGCGATGCCAGCACTTGTGACATAATAATAATAATAATAATAATAATAATAATAAACTTTATTTGTATAGCACCTTTCATGACATGAAATGCAGCGCAAAGTGCTTTACAGAGCAAGAATACAGTTACAGTTACAACCAATTTAACAATAAAGCAAACAAAAAATAAAATAAAATAAAAGCAAAAGCATAAAACATTAAAATAGGCAATACAGTGAGGACTTAAAAATCAACCAAAGAGTCAGCTAAAAGCAAGAGTGAAGAAATAGGTCTTGAGCTGTGCTTTAAAGCTATCGACAGAGGCTGCCTGTTTTAGGTGTAATGGGAGTTTATTCCACACTGTTGGTCCGTAAAAGCAGAATGCTGCTTCACCGTATTTTTTATATGTCATTTTAGGCACCTCGAGTAGGTCAGCACTTGAAGACCTGAGGGTCCGGTTTGGATCATGTCTCTCTAGGCAGTCATAGAGGTAGGAAGGTGCCAGACCATTTAGAGCTTTATAAACTATTAAAAGAATTTTAAAATCAATCCTAAAAACAACCGGGAGCCAGTGTAGTGAAGCTAGAACTGGAGTGATATGTTCTCTCATTCTAGTTTTAGTTAAAATTCTGGCTGCCGCATTTTGAACAAGTTGTAATCTGTCAGTTGTTTTCTTAGGCAGGCCAGAGTAGAGTGCATTGCAGTAATCAAGCCGAGAGAAAACAAAAGCGTGGATCAGCGTTTTTGCGTCGTCTAACGACAGATAGTCTCTAATTCGCGCAATATTTCTAAGATGAAAGAAAGCAATCTTGGTGACATGATTAATGTGTGCATTAAAATTCAATTCAGAGTCGATAATAACCCCCAGGTTCTTTACTGTGGTGTTACTTTCTACAGCCAGGTTACCAAGTCTACTTATTATTAATTCTCTCTGCTCACTGGAGCCAATTATGAGAATTTCTGTTTTATCCTCATTTAGCTTAAGAAAGTTCTCACTCATCCAGCATTTTATACTGGACAGACAGGTCAACAATGGGTCTAGAGCGCAGGGGTCGTCTGGAGCTACCGAAAGATACAGCTGGGTATCATCAGCATAGAAATGGAAGTTCACTCCGTGATCGGCGATGAGTTCTCCCAGTGGTAGTATATACAGGGAGAACAATAAGGGACCCAGAATTGAGCCCTGTGGAATACCAGAACAGATGTCATGTTTGTCTGAGTCAAAATTAGCTAGGCTGACAAAATAGCTTCTGCCTGTTAGGTAAGAGTAAAACCAAGACAAGGCTGTGCCTGACAAACCAATCCAGTACTCCATGCGTTGTAGTAGAATTTTGTGATCAATCGTGTCAAAAGCAGCGGTTAAGTCAAGGAGTAGGAGAACAGATATATTTTTGTTGTCAGCGGACACCCTAAGATCATTAATTACTTTTACAAGTGCTGTTTCTGTGCTATGACCTTTCCTGAAGCCAGATTGGAATTTGTTATGAACCTTATTGTTCTGTAGGAACACATCCAGTTGATGAAAGATAGTTTTTTCTAAGACCTTTCCCAGAAATGGCAGATTAGAGATTGGTCTATAATTACCCAGCACCAATGGATCAAGGTTGTGTTTCTTGAGTAACGGCCTGACTACAGCCGACATACACACGCGTTCGGGGAGACCCCCTCTACAACGCCACACTCTCCGCTAAGCGGGAGAGGTGTAAAAAAAAAGTGTGGCGGGCCGTCCAGTGAGGTCAGAGGTCAGAAAAGTGCCCTTTTCTGCCATTTTCAGACAATAGTGGACACTGGACCGGAGACGGCTGCCGATGCCAGCACTTGTGACATACACACGCGTTCAGGGAGACCCCCTCTACAACGCCACACTCTCCACTAAGCGGGAGAGGTGTAAAAAAAAGTGTGGCGGGCCGTCCAGTGAGGTCAGAGGTCAGAAAAGTGCCCTTTTCTGCCATTTTCAGACAATAGTGGACACTGGACCGGAGACGGCTGCCGATGCCAGCACTTGTGACATACACACGCGTTCGGGGAGACCCCCTCTACACTGCCACACTCTCCGCTAAGCGGTAGAGGTGTAAAAAAAAGTGTGGTGGGCCGTCCAGTGAGGTCAGGGGTCAGAAAAGGGCTTTTTCAGTGCATGGACTTCACAAATTGGGCACTGGACACGAGACAGCTATTTGCCGGGGCACATGTGACATACGCACGCGTTCAGGGAGACCCCCTATACAACGCCACACTCTCCACTAAGCGGGAGAGGTGTATTTTGAAAAGTGGCGGGCCGTCCAGTGAGGTCAGGGGGGTCAGAAAACAGCCATTTTCAGACCCCCTCTAAAACATTTTTGAAATAGTGAAAATAGACGATTTGCATGCAGATATACGTCAGAATCACTTGTCAGTGCACATTGTGCAAATAAGTGTCAATTGGTCACCTGGTAGTACCAGGTGACACTTTGCCGACTGGGACTGTACGTGTGGGACTGGGACTATTTTAAAATAGTTAAAATAGGCGATATACAAGCTCACAATGCGATTTACAATTTAGGCATTTAGGCATTTAGCAGACGCTCTTAATCCAGAGCGATTTACAGTAAGCAAGGTAATACATCAAATGCATAGAAATAGTAATCTAGGATCATATGTAAACCAATAATCATCAGTCTAACAGCTCCCTATCCCCCCAAAAAATCTATAATCTCTACATTGAAACTATTCAAACTATAGGATGCCAGGTCAACAATGGCCTGGCATCTGTCTACATAACATGGTATCTAATTACATTTTAGCCTTTGCATAAGCCTGCAAGCCTGCAATGCGTTGCTGTCTTCTATTTTTGCACATTTGGCACTGCTGCTACAGATTATCATACATGTTTTAAGAGGTTTATCATGCATGCCATTCCATCTGTACTTTAATTTTATTTCTGTTATCTATAATTTTAAAAAGACATTGGTTGTGTTAGCACAGTCTCTGTAGAAACAGGTCCCAACATTTCACTGCTTGTACCTGTATTGAGTAAGTGACAAATAAATCCCTCTTGATTCTTGTTCAGATTAGTTCCAGAGTTCTCTTTGAAAATGTCACACATTTTGAAACGGCTCCACATCCATTACCTGATTGATATTAAGCTGGTACACATGTAATAGACATGCCACTAAAAGTATGCACTTAAAAAGTTTATTTTCATTCATTATTTATATTCTTTATAATTGTGAATGTTAAAAATTGTGGGGTTCTGCTATAGTCACTTTCAAAACGTATACACTATTGTAAAGGGATAGTTCACCCAAAAAATGACTTATTTTCTATCAATTACACACCCCATAAAGCCTTGAATTCATGTAGATTTTTTTGTTTTTGTTGCATTCCTAAGCCAATAATTTGATAACCGGCGTAAAGATGCTAATGGTAGGAGACGCCATTAGCTACCGCCGGTCATCATATTATTGGCTTAGGAATGCGACAAAAACTAAAAAAATCTCCATGAATTCAAGTCACAAAAGTCATTTTGGGGGTGAACTATCCCTTTAATGTTAAATGACAGTGTTGTTTACTGGAGTCAAATTGGGGTTGTGTTAAATATACTGCAGTTCTCGCATTAGTTTATATAGTAATACCTATCACCGTCATTTGACTTTGACTCTGAGTGAGCAAGACTGTTACTTGAGTCAGCGTTTAATAGCCTATACAGCCAGCAATTGTTTCTAATTATGACAAGCACAATAACACAAAATAATAGTGTAGAAGAGAGTTGCAGATTTTCATGGAACATGGATATACTGATGTCAAACTGGGAAACTGAAGTAGAAGCAAGGCTTGTCCATAGCCATGTCTGTTTTGTGGGAGTATCCACACATATCTATCAATAACTGGTCAACGCAACAGTACTGTATACACAGAATATGCTTTAAAACTTCCTGATGAGATTCTGTGGCACTTCCTGGGACTTGCATCCTCTTCCAAAAAGCCAATGAGTAGGTTTGATTTATTATGGAGTCATAAGGAGGTGACATCAATAGAACTTTTTAAAAGGTATTTTATTCAATTTGATACGTGAAGTCACAGCAGTAGATTGGCTAATTTCAGCATGCAACCAAGTGTAAAATGTAGCATTACGACGCCATCAAGTGCCACGGCAAATAGCTGTCTCATGTCCAGCGTCCAATTTGTGGAGTCTATGCACTGAAAATGGCTGTTTTCTGACCCCTGACCTGTGTAGAGGGGGTCTCCCCGAACGCGTGCGTATGTCACAAGTGCTGGCATCCCCAGCCGTCTCCGGTCCAGTGTCCACTGTCTGAAAATGGCACTTTTCTGACCCCTGACCTCACTGGACGGTCCGCCACACTTTTTTTTTACACCTCTCCCGCTTAGCGGAGAGTGTGGCGTTGTAGAGGGGGTCTCCCTGAACGCGTGTGTGTGTCACAAGTGCTACAAACTACAAATCTACTAATATTTCTGTCCTCTATCTTTTTTTATGCTGTGTTTCCATGTTGTATATATGTTGTTAAATAATATACATTTGTAATGTTTTTTTTCTGATTACATTTGTATTTGTATTGTATTTTAGTTTTTAAATAGGTGAGATCAACTTTATGAACCCCAAATCCTTGTTCTTTTTTTTTTTTTATCTCACCTGCACTATCGACTATTATTATTTGTAGCATATTTTGTGGTCTCTTTTATCATTGTTTATTTGCTTCTGCAATAAACAATATTATATCATCATCATTTTCCAAGAGTGACCTGGCCTAGTGTCAGCATTATTACAACAATGGACAAACAATAGAGAAACAATACATATATGTAACACACACAAATCAATATCCAGTTAAAGTGCAAAACAGTGCTAAGTGCACATTTAATGGGGGTCAATAGCCAATTTCAAACTGGAACAACATGGCACTTAGAAGTGATCTAGTATAAGCCATTTAAAAAGACATACTGTACATCATAAATGTATTTTTTATATACAATTGTGTCTTTTTTTTTTAAAACTTGCCACTTAGAAGTGTTTTAGTATGAGCCATTTCAAAGGCATACATCATAAATGTATTTTTAAAATAGATTTGTGTCTTTTAAAAAACATTAAAAAATCACTATCTTATTTTGAAGGCAGCCAGAAACCTTATTTCTGCTAGCTCGAAAACCGGAAGTCCAATTTCTGCTCACGGAACGGAGCCGGGTGAGGCGGGGCTGCTGAACCTATACCTCTATGGGCTGAACGCTGGCTTTGATCTCACCCGCAAAGCCGCCTGCGATGGGCGTGTGCGGTGACGTAACGAAGAGTGGACACTGAGCAGATCTACAAGCTCACAATGCGTTGCGTGGCAACGCATTGTGAGCTTGTAGATCTGCTATTTTCAAATGGCGAAAATGTTTATAGGGCTGAAGTGGTTAATGTATCTTTAGTGATAATAATCAAAATCTACAAAGTAGGCCTAACTAGTATAAAGTTTTCAAATAATTGTGGTGGAGTAAAATTATGATATTTGCCTTTGAGATGTAATGGAGTAGAAGTAAAAGTACTGAAAATTGCAAATACTCCAGTAAAGTAAAAAAATACCTACATATTTTTGTAGCGTCCTAATAAAACCCTTTTTCAAAAACATGTCTAAAAAATAAAATAAATGTCATTGTTTAAAACTGGTCTAAATGTAGACGTTTATATTTGGTTTTGATTTAAACGTCTAAATCTTGGCTAAATTTAAACTATACTGTATAATGATCAATGGCTATTCAAATTGTTTTTGTCCAATTGGTGATCAGTTATGCAACTTACAGTTGTTTTTTTTTAATCGATATTTATGGAATAATGCTTTAAATTCAGTCGGCTAAATTCGGTCTACATTATAGACCGATTCTAGACCAGCTAATTTAGGTCTTAAAAGAAACGGACGTCTAATATTCGACTATGGCTCACTGGGAAATGTTATACTTTTAATCCACTACAATTATTTGACAGCTTTAGTTAATAGTTACTTTGTAGATTTTGATTGTTATTACAAAACACACTAACCACTTCAGCCCTATATATATTTCGGCCATTTGAAAATAGCAGATCTACAAGCTCACAGTGTTCATTGTGAGCTTGTAGATCAGCTATTTTTACTTTTACTTTTGGTAATTTAAGTATAGTTTGATGCCAATACTTTTGTACTTTTGCTCAAGTACATTTTGAATACAGAACTTCTACTTGTAACAGAGTATATCTACATTGCATTATTGATACTACTACAGCTAGACCAAAAATGTGTTCGCTGAAGCCTTAGCTTGTATAATGCCTACCCTTTTGACTTAAAACAGAAAACAACAGCATAATCATCAATAGAAACAAAACAAAGACAATCATAAATGATACATGATAGGCTATTATTGTATATATTATAATAACGTTTTATATTTATTTACCACATTAATTTAAGTTTTCAAATTGAGCTGCACATTTTTAATTCATTGTCACACAGCTATTCCATATATATATTTTTTTTATATGTGACTTAAATGCAATTTCTCGTGTTTTTAATATGGTATGCACATTTAATTGACAGATTGGATTGGGCACTGCACTGGTAGGTGGTGCACATGATCACCAGAACTGGGGCGTGGGCACTAAAGGGACTGGGCACTAGAGAAGAGTGGGCACCAGGCCTCGGAAGACTGGGCACTAAGGAAGTGTGGGCACCAATACAGAGTGGACACCAGACCTTTTACATTTCAGTAAAATAGCCTATACCTATCCTTAATCCTAATCCTAACCTCAGTATAACTATGCCTAACCCAAACTTTAATTCTGACCCTAACCTCAGTAAAAGAAAACTATGCCTATCCATAACATCAAACCAATATAAAATGTGTCGGATTTTTTTCTAATAATCTAATGTAGTTGCATTCCAGTAATATATATGCCAGACTTCAAAGTATTCCCGTTTTGGTGCCTGGATTTTCCCTAGTGCCCACTCTTCCGAGGCCTGGTGCCCACTCTGTTTTGGTGCTCACATTTCCCTAGTGCCCACTCTTCCAAGGCCTGGTGCCCACTCTGTTTTTGTGCCCACATATCCCTAGTGCCCACTCTGTTTTTGTGCCCACATATCCCTAGTGCCCACTTTTCCAGCCTAGGGTGCCCAGTTTTCCCTAGTGCCGTGATGTAACTAGATGGTATCATCACTATAATCAGAAGTCTGTTGAACCAATGAAGCAGCTGCTATTTCATTTGATCAAGAAAGCCAAGCATGCATGCACCATCTTGTTTTGTTTTTTCATTATGTGGCGACATAAAACAGTGTTCATAGCTTATGTGCTTAAACTGTCGCAAAATGACGGTTTCATTAAAGTTCAAGGTCAGGTGTGTAGTGTAAATGTATAATGCATATATTAGCCTACAAAAAAAAATAGGGTGACATGTTTTGAATGCAACCAGTAGATGGCGTGGGTTTGCAATCTTCCTGCCTGCAAACCTGGAATGCAGTCATCCTGGAGAATTAAGGAAAAATCTTTTTTTTTTCTTTTTATACATTTTTCACATATTTTACCTCAACAGTGTTCAAATGTCACCGGAAGGATTAACTGCCACAACAGTCAGAAAAAAACATACAAGACAAAAAACAAAACAAAAACAACAAAACATGATACATAAGACATAACAAAACAAGAGCACAAAAAACGTCAGGCAGTCATGTTACATCTTTAATGTTACATCTTTAACATCAAAGAACAGGAGAACTGTTGCGCCTTTCTTTGTCCATTTGGTGAAGGTTGACTGCAGGTTCGGTGGTCTCAAAAAACATAAGGGTAAACTGACGGAGACTCGCTCACTGCATAGAGGTTAAGGAAAACTCATTAGACAAGACTTAAAGAAAATATTGTTTTTTCTTTATTTTAAGATGCTCATAATGTGCCCGGTGCTCAGTGGATTAAAAAGCAAACGTTTCAGTCCTCCCAGGACCTTCGTCAGTGCTATAATGGTGACACTCAGACAATTGATCACCTCAGCTCAGGTGCTGAGGATCACTACTCAAGGTCATTACCATGGCTACGGTGGGGCGTGGACAGATCATTGCAGACAGCAAAACCAGGGTTATACGTGTTACATTTGAATCATGAAGTTCACTATACAAACAGTTTACACATCCAGTCATGTCAGCATTCTCTTGATAAACATTTTTGAAAAACATTTATAAAAACATTTGAGAAACATTTAAAGATTTTTTTGAAAAAAATTATACAAAATAAGATAAATGCAGGGTTCCTATAGGTAGCATTGGAGGGAAAGGTCTTCATTCATGCCACCCGGGTTAACAGACTGCAAGTGAAAAATCCATCTGGATTCAGTTTGTAAGAGTTTGGTGTCTAAATCACCACCTCTTCTGGATTTTTTAACTTGTTCTATCACTGTGAATGACAGATCTGCTACAGAGTGACCGGCTTCCATAAAGTGTCTGGCAATAGGAGATTTAATATCCTTGGGTCTGATGGCACTCATGTGTTCTATAATGCGTGTGCGGACTGGTCTGGATGTTTTGCCTACATACTGGAGATTACATTTACAGGAAATCGTGTAGACTACATTGGAAGAACTACAGTTGACAAATTGTCTGATGGTGTATTGTTTGTTAGTGACTGCACTTTCAAATGTGTTCATTTTCTTGGAGTATTTACATGCTACACAGTGTAGACAAGGGTAGAAGCCGGTGACTCCATCAAGCCGCCCTGTGTGTTGCTGGGGGGGTATGTATCAGTCTGCTTTCACCATATAGTCCCTGATGCTTCGAGATCTATAGTGGGAGAAGAGAGGAGGGTCAGTAAACAGTTTGGCCCCTTCAGGATCAGCTGACAAAACATGGCAGTGTTTCTCTATGATACTATGTACATCGTTACTCAATGGATTGTAAGTGGTGATGCAGGCACATGAATGTTTCTTTTTGGTCTGCACAACCTGGTTCTGGTTGTTTAATTTAGTTAAGGCAGAGTCAAGCCACTTTTGAGGGTAACCTCTCTCAATAAAGTGTGCATACATGATATCTCTTTCTTTCTCAAAATCTGTAGGACTACTGCAAATTCGTTTTAGTCTAAGGAATTGAGAATATGGTAAGCCTTTTTTCAAAGCAGGGGGTGTGCACTAGTCTAGTGGCATGTAACAGGCTGTTCTTGTCTGTAGGTTTGGTGTACAGAGTAGTAGACAATTTACCTTCCTGTAAAAGTACCAGGGTGTCTAGAAAAGGAATTTCACTTTTGTTGAACTCCAAGTTTAATTTGAGGGTAGGGGTCAGATTATTTAGGTAAGACACACATTTGTGTAACTCCTCCTCAGTTCCCTGCCAGATGAGAAAAATGTCATCAATATATCTCTTAAATAACAGCATGTTATGAGTAAATGGATTGTTGTGCCACACTGAATTATGCTCTAGAAAGCCCAAGGCAATGCCTGCATAATCTGGACTGAATACTGAGCCCATTGGTGCCCCCTGCAGTTGGAGATAGGAGTTTTCAAACAGAAAACAAGTTTTTCTGTAAAATCATGGATGTCATTTCGACCAAAAAGTTGGTTGGAGGTGTAATTTCTTGTCATCAGGGACTATATGGTGAAAGCAGACTGATACATACCCCCCCAGCAACACACGGGCGGCTTGATGGAGTCACCGGCTTCTACCCTTGTCTACACTGTGTAGCATGTAAATACTCCAACAAAATGAACACATTTAAAAGTGCAGTCACTAACAAACAATACACCATCAGACAATTTGTCAACTGTAGTTCTTCCAATGTAGTCTACACGATTTCCTGTAAATGTAATCTCCAGTATGTAGGCAAAACATCCAGACCAGTCCGCACACGCATTATAGAACACATGAGTGCCATCAGACGCAAGGATATTAAATCTCCTATTGCCAGACACTTTATGGAAGCCGGTCACTCTGTAGCAGATCTGTCATTCACAGTGATAGAACAAGTTAAAAAATCCAGAAGAGGTGGTGATTTAGACACCAAACTCTTACAAACTGAATCCAGATGGATTTTTCACTTGCAGTCTGTTAACCCGGGTGGCATGAATGAAGACCTTTCCCTCCAATGCTACCTATAGGAACCCTGCATTTATCTTATTTTGTACTATTTTATATAAAAACAAATCTAAAAAAATCTTTAAACGTTTCTCAAATGTTTTTATAAATGTTTTTCAAAAATGTTTATCAAGAGAATGCTGACATGACTGGATAAACTGTTTGTATAGTGAACTTCATGATTCAAATGTAACACAACTGTGTAACCCTGGTTTTGCTGTCTGCAATGATCTGTCCACGCCCTACCGTAACCATGGTAATGACTTTGAGTAGTGATCCTCAGCACCTGAGCTGAGGTGATCAAGTACCCTATAAAAACAGTGTATTTGTCTGTGTGCCACTATTGTAGCACTGATGAAGGTCCTGGGAGGACTGAAACGTTTGCTCTTTAATCCACTGAGCACATTATGAGCATCTTAAAATAAAGAAAAAAATATTTTTTGTCTTTAGACAAGACTTTTTTTTTTTAAGTCTTGTCTAAGGAGTTTTCCTTAACCTCTATGCAGTAAGCGAGTCTCCTTCTGTCAGTTTACATCTTTAACATCAGCCAGACAAAATCCCCATATTTTCCAAGTTGTGTTTGGAACATAATTTACCCTGCAATCCTTTTTTGTTTTGTTTTTTGTTTACCCTGGCAATCATAATTTCAAAAGAAGCAGTTTTATTATCTTACCCCATGGCATCTTGCCCCATGCCTCTATCAATGTTGGGCTAGTAATTAGCCTATTTGTCCATATGTCACTACCACCAGCTTGACCGGTGGCATGTGCCTGAAATCCTTAAATTCCACATATCAACCTGGGTATCTTGCCCACTTGCTCTGTGCTCAAACACTGCATACACACATATCTACCCCGATAATATAACATATAGGCTATGCCATTTAAAGGGCAACACATCACAACTGTTACAGTATCCAGGGTCTGACTGAACTAAGCTTATCTAGTTCGATTCCTGGAATCCGTCAGCAGCCTTACTTTATTCCCAATGCTTCCATCTGCTTGGCTCTGATTTGTTATATTATGCCTTCCTGAGAATCTGTTGCTTTTTATTAAAAGGAGCATTTTCAACCTTATCTTCATGTAATTGGTCCACATTAATGCTCATTAAAAGATGGAACCTTTTCTGTCTATTAGCTTAGAATCCTCACAGATGATATCACTGGTAGGTAGGTTTCTAAACTATACACATCCCATCTCTGAGGCACAGAGTGAGTAGACCAAAATGGTGCCATCTTATACTGAGCATTAGTGAGGGCCAATTATATGAATACGTTTGAAAATGGTGAAGTGCCCTTTAATTATATTTAGTATATATAGTCTAGCGTCTCTTTTCTGGGGCAAACGTTCTCCAACAATTGTCGATCTACAAGCTCACAATGCACAACGCTATGCAGGCGTGTATTCCGTGGGTACTCTGTGGGAGGAGCAGGTATGACTAGGGCGGATGTGACTGGGCCTTAACCACTTAGTGACACAGACTTGAGTTACAACTGTACCGGCCCAACAAGTTACAAGCTTGTAGATCGGCTATTTTTGGCTAATGTTCCCCCCAGAATATAGATGCTGGGGTTCAAGTGGTTACCCAACCTAATTTGTCACTTTGCCTCGGGTGGCCACACCTGCCTGTCGTTGACTGTGCTTCATGCCGGTTCCACTTTTGCCTATAGTGTTAGTAGCAGTACCTTTTTGATGCTTCTGAGGCCACTTGAATACTCAGATTCCTGTACAAAGATGAGGGGAGTGCAAATGTAATCTGAATAAATGCCTTACATGCGCCTACAGCTCAAAACCTGTAGGCACACGCCCAGTCACTTCCCTTTAAAACACTCTTGACAATTAGGAATGCATTTATCTAATTTGTGTTGGCCGGAGCATGCACTCGGCACATGATGTGTGGGTATGTGCATTTGAGAATGTCTGGCACGTGTGCACACAAGTACACATGTGTTTCAACACATGTGCACTTCTGTGCACATAGGAGGGTCTGACCAATGCTCTTTTGATATCAGGAAAGGAATGAGGAAATGTTTACATTCTTTCTCTTTCACACACACACACGCACACGCACACGCACACGCACGCGCACACGCACACGCACACGCACACACACACACACACACACACACACACACACACACACACACACACACACACACACACACACACACACACCTATAAATCTAAATAGAACATGAATCACGTCTCCATTCAAAAAAAGTTAGCTCATATTTTCCTCTCACCCTATCCTAATTTCTCATGTCAGAGAGCTGTTGACTCACACCTCATAAAGGGCTGTTACAATGAATGGGGATGTTTGGGAGGCAGAAACAAAGTAAACCAATTCATGTGAATAATATTTGCTCACACGCATGCATGCACACACACGCACGCACGCACGCAAACACAAGCACACACTTCCTTCTACTGAGGACTTTTGGCTGATTTCCATTGAAAATGTCCAGCTTATGTGTGTATTTCTTGTTTGCTTGTTCATGAAGTTCTTATGTTCTTTTCATATCAAAGTTTAATATGTGTACCTGATTTAATCAATCAAAACGTTATTTGTGTTTAGTTTCATTTATGTGTTTGCTTATAAGTTACATGTTCTGAAATAGAAACTTTAGTCAAGGTGAATTGGTGGTCAAGGACTCTTCAAAATCTGCATTGGCATCGGATCCAAAAATATGGCATCGGTTGGGCTCTAATCACAACTAACCATAACCTTTAACTAACATACAGTAACTCTAATTCCCTAAATCCAATTCCTAACCTAAACCCCACAAAGCTGCTATCTATACCTTTTATGTCCTATTGGTGATTAAAACACTGGTCCTCAGTGTGAGCGACAAAACATCTACCACTGACTTCAAACAGTACTACTTGTCCTATAAATGACACCATGGTCTAAATGTCTCAATGGAAGAGTAGGGAGACCACCTACAACCAAGATGTCCTATAGTTATATTGTATTACCGAACAGATTGGTTAAAATAACCTTTTATTCATTAAAATAGCTTCCGGGTTGCAGCTGTAACTTAATTTCCAATGGTTGTCACCTCTCTCTCTCTCTCTCTCTCTCTCTCTCACACACACACACACACACACACACACACACACACACACACACACACACACACACACACACACACACACACACACACACACACACACACACACACACACACACACACACACACACACACACACACACACACACAGACAGACACAGTTGACAGATGTTCTATGCTATGGTTTAACAATGTGTGCAATTTATGATCAACAACTAAAAGTGAATGGTGGTTCATTCAAAGTCTGACCATCTGGACAGTGGACACTGAAGAACTTCTGGAACTGAATGACATTTTTGTAGTCTGTCTGATTTCCTGTGCTCATTTTACAAGCTTTTCTGTTTGGTATGAGATGACCGTTGTCAAATTTTGGTCACAGGTCATTTTCGATTTTTACCAAAAACAGAGTAGGGTGCAGTCACACCAAACTTGCGGCAGATTCTGCCAATGCTTTTCAATGGGAACGGAGCGGTTTGTTGCCATTCGCGGATTTCCGCAAAAAAACGCTCCGTTCCCATTGAGAAGCATTGGCAGAACCAAAGTTCCGCGCACATCCAAGGGACTTTCTAGGCAGGGAAATAAAGTTCAGGACACTGTGGCTCGCCTTTTTTGATTAAAGATAATGGTGATGTATTTAGTCTCTTTGAGCCAGAGTGTGTCTCCTCTACAGCTAGCTGCTGATTTAGGTCAGTGATTGTCTCATACCAGCCTCTCTAGATAGCCACACCTGAGCACACAAAGTATTGAAATCACTAAATCAGTTGAACTTGGGAGCTTCATTTCCAAAATCTGATAAACCCATTACAGTATGGTTGCAAGGCAACAATGCAGATCTACGTTCATTCCCTGTCCCTGAAATGTGGGGAGAGGGCTGAAAAGTAGGGAGGGCTATTAGTAAGGGGTCATTGGTCATTAAGCTGTCTGGGGAGAATAAGATGGACGAACATATAGAATCCTCACTGTTTTTGTTTTAGAGACCTTAAAGACCCACAAGGCTTCAGTCAAGCCAAGAGCAAAGCAGAGCAGTTCAGATTTGTTAGCATCCCATCTTTAATGAGACAGCACGTGTTTAAGTGAGTTGGGACATTTGTGCACTATCTATGCACATCGTGATTCCCTGTAGCTGGGCCATATGGTGGTGAAGACAAATGCCGAACCCAAAACCAATCAATAGTGATGTTACTGCACTCCTCCTCTCAAAGGTGAACGACAGGCCACTGCGCCATGCCTGTGTAAGCATGCTTGCGTGCACATGCACACACATACACAATCACACACAATTCCTTCCCTCAGTGGCCCACCCCCCCTTGCATACAACCCCTCTAGTCTTTTATCCTTTTTATTTCCAGATCAGGCCCTTTCACCCGGAGCAAGCAGGCAGCAGCTGGAGGGCTGTCTCTCAGTGTGAGGCTGACAGCAGGGCTCCATGGACTGCCTTTAAACTCACTGGCACTAGCTTGCCCCCTCTGTCACATCTTGCACAAGGTTAAGGGGTCAAAAATCCATCCCAACTTCCAAGCAGAATGTATTAGGTTTGTTTTACAAGGGACAATCTTCTCTTTTGCAGTGACTGCAATGCAGTTGCCATTAGAGGAAAAACCTATGCAACAATTAAAATAAATACACAGAGGAGGCTCCCACTCCCAAACGAGCGAGACCTAGAGTATGTGCATCAGACAGAAAGGTCATATACTGTAGGTACCATGACAACATTCTTTGTGACACCCACAATTGAGGAGGAGAACTGTAGGTGAGAATTGCAGGATAATGTTCTCCATTAACTACCAGGGCGGATGTGCATAAATATGTGGGGGTGTGGCTGCAAGTTTGAGTGACGGGTGAACAGTGCTTAAATAAGTGACAGCTAATGATTAACTTGAATAACAGCACTAAAGGCCCTCCTGAATGCGCATAGTAGAGTATGTGTGCCCTCCTGAATGCGCATAGTTGTGTGGGTGTGGGTGTGGGGGTGTGTGTGTGTGCATGCGCATGCGTGTGTGTGTACGTACACAGTAGTACATTTCCGCATTAAGTTTTCTCCTGTCCCTAATGTCTAAACTTGTACAGTAATTCATGTACCTTTGATGATCATTTCAGAGACTTTTCCTTGGACAGGAACCACAGGAAACTCCTGGGGAAGTGGGGATTCCACCAGAATATATAGCCACTAGTTGTACATGCCTTGACATGTCCATGAAATAGGTCACAGTCAATAGTACCTTTGTATGTCTGCCTGTGTGTACTCATGATAGCCTTGAAGCCTAAATAAGAAACCCCCGTAGAATCAAAGTGGAACTGAAACTCACCGCGTGTGAAGATTAGGTTAATCTTATCAACAGAAAGACTAAACTTCACAAGTTTTTCCTCTGACTACATGTGTCTCTTATGACTCAACCACTGGCCAGAGAATTATCCTCTGTGTGTGTGTGTGTGTGTGTGTGTGTGTGTGTGTGTGTGTGTGTGTGTGTGTGTGTGTGTGTGTGTGTGTGTGTGTGTGTGTGTGTGTGTGTGTGTGTGTGTGTGCGTGTGTGTGTGTGTGTGTGTGTGTGTCACACATGTGCTTGCTTGCGTGAGTATGTGCATGTGTGGGTGCTGTGTTTGTGTTGGAGTAACTAAGTGCAGTGTGGTGACTGGTGAGGCATTCCTATTTCTGATGTGTGCTGGCTAGGAGAGTGTTATTATGGATGTTCTCTTTGTTTTGAGTGTCAAGGTGTCTGATGAGTGGCTGAACTAAGGTGTGGAGGTATTTCCGCTATGAGGCTAGGTTTCTCGAAGAGAGATAGAAAGGACATTTGCATTTAACCTGTGAGTAAAGGTATGTGTGTAAATGCATGGCAGCCCATTGGCGAGAGAGGTGGGTGACTGCACTTGTTAGGCGTTGGGTGTCAGGTTTTGTATCTGATGTCCCATTATGTTTTTGTTGGCAGAGCTGACTCAGACACACTTGAGGTAAATTGCTGTAAAGATGAAACTGAGACCTCATGACTCATTTTGGACCCTTCTTTTGTGTTTGTTTGTGCCACTGAAATGAGGAGAAAAGGCACTCTAGTGGCACAATTACGAGCGTGTACTAACTGTCACTGTCAGAAAGGGTGGAGCCGGGATTGGGTTTCTCTTGGGCTTTTCTGCCGGAAGACTTCAGAGACCTCAGTCGTGACTTGATGCTTTGTTTGAATTGCACGAATCATCCAAGTATAGATTTTTTTGGGTGGGACGCGCACCAGCAGCTGCTTTAGGCTGCAATTGTTTTCTTCTACCCCATGTTACCTTTTAGTTGACCAGGTAACGTTTTGAATTACATTATCTCACTGAAAGACATTTAGAAATTTGACCCCGTAACATATAAGACCAAATTGGCTTAAAAAGCAGCATGAAGCGAGGCACAGTGGCACTTCCAGCTATGCAGCAACCTTCTCCACGGGCAGCGCGCAAGAGCGAGTGGCTGCGGAGCGCCCTCGCCCATCACCATCACCCACAGCCCGGCGTGGAGAACGAGATCGTCGTGCTGGCGACAGGAATAGACCAATATCTCCAGGAGGTGTTCCACCACCTGGCTTACCCCAACCAGGAGGACGCCGTGTCGGCGGAGGATTTCACCGTTCTCTGTGCAGTGCTGGGACTGACGAGAGAAGATGGAGAGGGCAGGGAAACGACGGACACACAGAGAGAAGATATAATAAATGAGTTCCAGGATGTATATGCAGGGCTTCCTGGCCAGCTCTCATTCAAAGAGTTTCATTCGCGACTGTGCGGGTTCTTTCGCGTGCGTGCTGCGCGTAATGGAACCGGGGAGAGTGGTACTACAACATTAAGTACAGTGCGTTTGCCTGTTTCCGAAGAGACTGAGCTTGTGGAACGCGAGATTCGTCTCCGGTGGCCACGCTTCAGACGGAGGAAATGTGTCAGTTTCAATCTTACCACCAAGGACCAGACAACAAGTGTGCGAACCGTGACAAAAAGGAGTCATAACAAGGCTGCCGACGATAAAGAGAGTGGTATGGAATTTAGCTAGGTATAGATAACACGACGCTCGTACGTCACTAGCGTCGTCATGGCTGAACTTCAACCTGGGTTTTGCACTCTCAATTTACAACCCGTACATCTACATAAACATTCAGATTCCAAACATAAAGTGCTTACTCCATGGCCACAGATGTTACAATTGTACTCGGCCCCGCATAAATACCCGTATCTTCCATATTGTTCAATAAAAAGCATTTTAATCCGATCGGTGGTCATTTTCTCAAAGTTTTCGCCATAATACTTTCAACTACGCGACGGTCGTGTGACTCGCGTCCCTATCGGTTTGGAGGTGTATTGCCCTCTGATACATTATACTGTAACTCGATGAGAAACTGGCCGCCGATCGGATTAAAATGCTTTTTATTGAACAATACAGAAAATACGGGTGCTTATACCTACCCGAAGTGAATTGTAACAGCCGTGGCCATGGGGTAAGCACTTTATATTTGAAATCTGAACGTTTATGTGGATGTACGGGTTGTAAATGGAGAAAGTGCAAAAAACAGATTGAAGTTTCGTCATGACTGTCATGTTTCAGGGCTATATTATGACAGGTGTATTCAAGCAAGGAAAGCCTTTAAGGTAGACGCGCGTGCGTGCGCGCGTGCACGCACACACACGCACGCACCGCACAGACCGCACGCACCGCACACACACACACACACACACACACACACACACACACACACACACACACACACACACACACACACACACACACACAGGTGTATCCCCCGTTTTACTGGAGTATACTGTCCTGGCATCATTAGACGGCATTAGTATATCTGAGATAAAAAGAAAAGAGCTTGGAATGTGGAGTGTGAGTAGCATTTAGCCAATATTTATGACGGGTCTCCTCTCCTCTCCTCTCCTCTCCTCTCCTCTCCTCTCCTCTCCTCTCCTCTCCTCTCCCCTCTCCTCTACAGCTCCTGAGGAAGCAGCAGCTCTGAGGGAGCTGGTGGAGGACCTGCGCTCTGCGCTTCAGGGGAGCGATGCTCGCTGCCTGGCCCTGGAAGTGGCACTCAGACAGGAGAGGGCCCATAATGCCCTCAACTACACCTGCTCTAGTTCCTCAGACTGTACCCCCTTAAGCACAGCCCCCCATTCCAAGTCCCCTTGTACTCTGGGAAACGTTACAACAACAAACAGTACAAAAGTGTCTCTGGCTTCCCAAGGACGAAGAGAAGGGGTAGGAGGAGAGGTGGAGAGGACAGCATCACAGAGGTGTGATGCCATCAGGGACCCACTTCTCAGGGAGCTGAAGCTGATACGTTCCTCACGCGATGGACAGCTGGAGGAAGCAATCAAATATAACCATCGCCTGGAGGAGGAGCTGTGCTGGGCCTATCAGGAAGCCCGCAGACGTGAGGCGGTGGAGTCTGTGCTGCGTAAAGAAAATAATGAAATCAGGTTGGTTAGTGCGTGATTTCTTAATTTCTATTATTATTATCCGTGCCAGGAGGCTGGAACGGCTGAAGGCAAGGGAATATGTTTTTGCTCCTGTGAGTCTGTCTGTCTGTCTGTCCATCCGTCTAATCGTGATATTGATTTGAAGCCATATTGCCAAGCCCTATAATTGGTGATACTGATTTGGAGAGACTCGAATAGTGACGTGTAGTTAGCCTGGTAAACCCTCCCTCCGGAAATCTCATTTCCATTTGATTCCAGGAGTGAGTCTGGCCTGATCGCCCATTCTGCAATATTGGCTGTGGGCTGGAGTTGGGCGGGAGTAATACCATTGACTGACAACCCCTTCAGCCAATGATCGTTGTTCCCCTCCAGCCAATCAGCAGACCTCCAGACTAATGTGACGCAACGGGACTTTTGAGACGGCCATGCCCAAAATAGGTTGCCTTATTCGGATACATGCGTGGCACTGCCCGCCCCTCCCGGTTCTCTAAATTAAAAAAAAAAAATAGGCTCTGTCATGATTAATTGACCACATATATGAAGTTAAACAACTACATTTTATCCAAACGATATCTTAAAAGTAAATCCCGTGCCTCAAAAAAGAAGTTTGAGAGCGTTTTAAAACCGAATGTAAAAAGTGTAACTGGCCACAGAAACAATGGCGGATCGTTCCATTTTTGTCGGCTGCACTCGGTCCCATTCGGGCTCACTCGTACTCGCCACCTGATTGGCCAACTGTTGCTGTCAATCACAGAACGATGAGTGACAACGCTGATAGGCTCGGTTAGCTGGTAATTCCACTAGAAACCCCCACAATGGGCGATCATGCCAGACTCACTCCTGAAATCAAATGGAAAATGAGATTTCCGGAAGGAGGGTTTACCAGGCTAACGTGTAGTGTGGGGTCATTGTTGATGTGGTCTGCTGATCAGGAGACGAGCGGAGGAGGCCAGAGAAGCTCTCAGACAGGGCCTCCACAGAGTCCGACAAATCCAGGAACAGGCATACTCTGTCCCAGCGCTGCAGGCCAGGGTCGAACAACTGGAGTCTGAGCTACATCAAAAGAGGTAATGTGTTTTTGTATGTGAGAGAGAGAGAAAGAGAGAGAAAGAGAAAGAGAGGGAGAGAGAGAGCGAGAGAGAGAGAGAGAGAGAGAGAGTGAGAGAGAGAGTGTGTGTGTGTGTGTGTGTGTGTGTGTGTGTGTGTGTGTGTGTGTGTGTGTGTGTGTGTGTGTGTGTGTGTGTGTGTGTGTGTGCGTGCGTGCGTGCGTGTGCGTGCGCGTGCGTGCGTGCGTGTGTTGCAGTAGGAAAATGCACTGTGTGTGTCCGTGCATGAATTTCCACATTATTTGACTCTGCGCCCTGGTTTGCAAGTCAAAGCTCAGCCACAGGTGGATTAAATTACATTAATGGGAGCGCGGTGAAAGCAGTTGGGTTAATATACAACCAGCTATCGCATTGAAGTCTAACAAAGACCACATAACACGCCACAGCTTAGGAGGAGTCTAGTTTCTAGTACAGTGTTTACCTTTAATCATTACAGTAGAGTAACAGTAGTAGTAGTAGTACAGTAGAGGGTTCATTCATTCATTGTCTTGGACAAGGACTCATTGACAGGACGCATCTGCAGTTGTACTGAAGGGATTGACCTGTGAACCTTTTGTTGGAATATCTCTACAGCCACTTGGCCACTGTGTCAACTGCAGTCTGACATCAACTAGCATCAGGACAACTCAAAGCAATATTTTACAAATAGGCTGCTGTAGCCGCGAGCCTAGACATTAGGCTGAAACCACAATTCAAGCTCCTATGTCCATACTGTATGACATGGTCTGCTAGAACACACACATGCATTATACACACGTCGTCGCTCTCGATCAAAAACCTTCTATCTCTGTATTTTTCGCAAATTGTTGTCCTACTTTGTCGTACAAAAGTGTCACACGAGTAGAAAAATAGATGATCTACAAGCTCACAGCGTGTCACATCACGGCACGCTGTGAGTTTGATGTGAACTTTTTTAAAGTGAAAATTTTGGTTAAGTCTGTGCGTTTTATAAATATTTAACCAATGCAAAGTATTTACAATAGCTTGTGACTACATAATAACTAAATTGGATCCATTGGAACACAGGTAATATTTCTCAATTTCCTGAAAAGTAACCGCAAATAAACCTACGCCTAGTGCATTGCAAAGGAATCCTGTCACTGCCTCAATATGAAGGACTGCCCAAAAGTCTTTGCATTAGTTTCCACCCAGTTTTAGCAAATTCTGTATATTGTATCTGCTTGTGTCTGTGAGCGAGTAAGAGAGAGAGAATATATCTTACGCCTGTGAAACTGATTCTGATTCCAGATCACTTCTCTACTGGGGTAAAACTTTCTGTTGTTGTTGCAATCAGACACAGTGGAATTAATTGGAAACACGTTTTACCTTTGACCCACTCAGATCCCTTTGTACCTGCATGGCTGACACCACCCCTCAGCCCTCGTTCCCAGTGGGAGCAGAGGATGCCTGCAGAAAAACAGGTGAGTGGCAAGAGAATCACTGCACCAAAGAATAAGAGCTCAGTGACAGGACAAGGTGAAGAGTTGTTTCTAAATTGTGTTTATAACTACTACTGTAGGTTTATAATTTACCTACAGTAGTACTGAATGTCTGCAGAGGCACAATCCAAGTCTGTATTTGGTCTTTTAGTCAGAAACATTCTTCTCATAGTTTACTATTTATTATATACAGTACATATGACTTTGATGTATGGCTCTATTTTAAGCAGCACAGAGAGCTGTCTGTTATTGGGCAGTGCAAACAGCAGACAATCTTTGAATAGAGTAAACAGAGCCAGGGTGCAACACTGTTACCATTGTTATCTGTGCACATAACATCCTATTTAACAAATGCCAGATGGAACCTAGATACGGTAATAATAAGATTGACTTAATAGTCCTTGAATCAACAGGATCATGGTTGATGTGCTCGAGTCCAGTAGACTAAGTTATCCTGAGATCGAAGAAAATCCGGGGACTGGAGCTGCTCTGGGTCAGCAGTCAAGGAGCCGGAAACTCTGTTTAAAACTAGACCAGGATATTGGGCTAGAAGATATATACATTCATGGATTGCACTGACTGTGTATGAAATTGCATAATGGGCATATATACAATGAGGCATTGCCATATGAGTAATTTCCTTGAATTTTCAAAATGCAGCGTGGATCTTTCCAGCAAATGGTAAATACCTAAAAAAAACAGAGAAGGGGTCTTTTGGACTCATGAGAACCAAATCCACACAGCATTGGTAGAAGAAACAGATCCATCAAATAGCTTGAGAGTTTCTGTGGAACTCTCCCGCTTGAGAGTTCACTGGAACTCTTCCGCTTGAGAGTTTCTCTGGAACTCTCCCTTGGCGACAGGCTCCCAGCCTGTTACATGCACACAGTCAACACCACACACAGAAATGTGCAGCCAAATCTTACTGTTATGCAACCAATCCTGTTTTACAGTAAACAGGATGACGACGAGTGTCATTCTTTCTCTTTGCCACATCACACCTGCCAAACAATGACTCTGCGTAGAGATAAATCACTTACCCACCACCACGGAGGCCTGGGTTTGCTTCCGAGCAGCGGTGCCTCCGGCTTGGCCAGGCACTCCAATGAACATAATTGGCAGTGTTTGTGGGTGTGAAGTAGCTTGCAGGGGCTTGTGTCCTTGTTGCTGCACATGTTAGTCGTACAGGTTGGTTGAACCGCTTGGGAAGTCTTCTTGTTAGTGTGAACCTACTACATGCATGTTTACGAGTGACATTTTGCTACAAAATATCAGCATTGATGGTTCAGCGCTTAACAAATCAGCTTTGTGCAATAGATTATCAGCATCGATGCGCTGTGCGAGTAAGATTTGTAACAAAATATCAGCCTTGATGGCTCATATAGCACATACGTAAGTGAGGCAATACACTGTTCTCTCTGCACTCAATTGATGTGATTATTTCCCTTGTTGTTTATTGACTAGAGTTCATCTTTACTCTACTTATTCTGGATAAGAGCATCTGGTAAATGCCTAAAGAGTATACGTTGTTAGCCTAATATCATAACCAAAACGTTGTGTGTATACATTATATTTGGTGAGCTAAATAGTATACATCAGGTGAAAAGAAGCACGCTGTGTTTACTTCATGTGCATGGGAGGACTCGTCGGAGGCATGTGGTTGTCTACTCTTTGCATAATGAAACAGTGGAGGTTGGCAGTGACAGGGACCACAGTACAAAAAGAACATTTATGTGCATATCGAATAAATGATTATTCTCATGTACATACCTGTTATGCTATATGTATATTTGTATTTCCTTCCAGTCTAATCTTCTTTTTATCTCAATTCTTTTCCCTTTCCTGAAAACCACAAAAACTACAAAATCACCCTGCTGTGATGTGACAATAAAGCTGATTCTGATTCTTCTATTCTAACTGTGTTCTAGATGCAGAGTGCCTACAGAGGGCAGTGGAGGGAAGGGCAGCCTCGGATGAAGAAGAGGAGGAGGAGGGGAAGAGGCCGGAACAAATGCACCGGAGGAGAGAGGAAGCGGAATGCTGCCTGATGGAGGTGAAGAAGCTCATCAGCCGACTGCATGGCTGTGGCAAAGGGTTAGCTCCTTATCAGACAATCAAACGTGTGCGCACACACACACACACACACACACACACGCGCGCGCGCGCGCGCGCACGCACACACACACACACACACACACACACACACACACACACACACACACACACACACACACACACACACACACACACACACACACACACACACACACACACACACACACACACAAAATATTTCTTTTTCTTTCTCGTTGTTTTTCCAACTCTGTATTTGTCTAATGATTTTTAACTGTTTGGTGCTATTTTATGAGTTTATGAATTGAGTACAAGGACTATCGTGATATATCGTTGGTGAAATTTCATGCAATATATCGTGATATCGCAATATATCGAATATCGTGATATTATTGTTATCAAGGGCCTAATATCGCCACAGATATCGTATCATGAGATACCTATATCGTCCAACCCCTAGTGTATTCCTCATGGAAACACGAGTGAAACCCGACAAACAAGGTTAATTGCGTGTTGTGAGGACCTTTGGAGAGATTCATTCCCTAAAATCCCCTAACTCAAACTTTTATCCTAAACCTAACCTTAACCTAACTTATATTCTTCTTCTCCCATGCAGCTGTCAGAGACCCACCGTTCACCATATGATGATGTCTCAGGGCTGTCTCCATGACAACAGCCTCCCTCCTGCCATCACTGAGGAGGCCAGGGCTCCCAGCTGGAAGGGACCAAACCAGACAGGTGTCAGCAGAAACTGCGGACAGAAGACGGTAGGTGGGTGAGAGAGAGAGAGAGAGAGAGAGAGAGAGAGAGAGAGAGAGAGAGAGAGAGAGAGAGAGAGAGAGAGAGAGAGATACATAAGGGTCAGGAGGAGTTTGGGTGAAGGTGGGTGAGTGTCACACTTTGTCCCAGTGTGGGTAGAATATGGCGGAAACACTGGAAGCAACGCAGTCCTTAGATGCAAACAAGTGGTTTTTTAATTCACCTTTTTTTAGAAAAAGTCCCAGGGAATACAAACAAACAGAACAAACACAATACTGGCCAGATTGGCTATAGGTCTGCTCCCTACTGCAGCCCTTCACTGACTGCCTGGGCAGTGGTAGGCACCCTTCTTTAAAGGCTAAGCCCCTCCCACTGGACCATACCAATCCTAAATTGATTCAATCAATTTACACAAAACCAGTTATTTTCTCCATGTCCAAAGACATTATACTTCACAATTTAACACGTTTAAAGTGTCCTCACATTAGTACATTTCCCACAGTACTAATAATCCATAAAACAATTAGAATACCACATTTTACTCAAACCCCCAGTTGGTATGGTACAGCAGGTATGGACTGAGCATGCTCACTACAAACAGACAGGCACTACAAAAGGCTGCCTGCAGCTACACTCGGGTCCTTCGTCACTGCCCAGAACCAGGAAGCACTGTGGTAAGAGAAAGAAAAGAACAGTCAAACATTTGCCAAAAGAACATTCCCTGCAACTTAAAAATAAAGAACAATTTTACCCTTTAACCCTGTGTTGTGTGAAATCATTTAAGTCAAGTGAAAACAATACAATAATACAGGAAACATACTAAGAGCTGTTAAATGGAGTTTAGTGTGTGCACCCACCAAACTATCCTGTATGCTACCTGGATATTGTGTATATGGTGTATTGTGTAGTGTTGATGCGGTTATGAAGTGTCAGTGGCAGGGTGAACTGCCACACTGAGAGACCTAAGCCCCTTTCTCATTAGAACACTGGAAAATGTCCGGGCAAATCGGACATACTCGGACTTAAGTCAAGGGTCCTGCCAGGTGTGCCAGCATAAAGTCTGTTGCATGTCCGATCCTACTGAGTTGTTGTGTAACTTGTGTTGTATGTATGAATGTTGTGTTCATACATACAGCCCCTCTGTTTAAAGTCTGGAAAACTTCCATAATACAGTGCATATGTGAAAGTGACTTTAGATTTGTGAGAGAAACAGAGGTTGAGAGAGAAGAACCACTAATATGCTTGTGTGACAATTTTTGACTTTTTTGTTAGTCTTACCTCTCCCCACTGCACCTCTCATTGCCAGTGGCCTGAGGAGAAGGACAAATTGGGGGAGACGGAGAGAGTCCATCTATCTTTGCTAGTGGAGAAACTCACTGACGCCCTCTCACTCCTGCTGGAACTACGCAACAGGGTACGCACACACGTACACACACACACACACACACACACACACACACACACACACACACACACACACACACACACACACACACACACACACAAATAGACCTGCACATACTGTACCTTTTAACTGTGAAGACTGTAGCAAAGGTGTTTGTTCCTGATACACTTGAAAGAACAATGCCACATACAGTGTATGTATGTAGGTGTGCACAGCCACACAGATAAACACATTAATATACTGTAGTTGTACTGTATCAGTTTCAGTCCTTGAGTGCCACCCAGTGTTTATGTATATTATACTGATATGGATATGTCTGTCTATCTGTCAACTGTTAAACAGGGTGAGATATACAGGGCCTGTTTATATCCTTCCTCTCTCTCTCTCTCTCTCTCTCTCTCTCTCTCTCTATAGAATGTATCTCGTAGAGTTTTGGGGAAGATCCTGATGGACACTCTGGATATGTGTAGCAGCCATGGGAATGGTAGGTTTCTACAGGACTGTTAGAGTCTGCTATTCAGCATTGACTGTCTCTATGGGTGAACCTCCAGGAACGATGCTATGCAACCATTCTTCCTTTCCTCCCTTGTTTGTTTGTTTGTTTGTTTCTCTTTCTTTTTCATTCTTTCTTTAATTTGTTCATTCATTGTCTTCTTTTTTCTGTTTCTTTTTCTTTTTTCTATTTAATTATTTCTTTTTCATCCATACTAATACATTTCATTAATTAATTAATCAATTAATTATTTATGTCTGTCTTTCTTTCATTCTCTCTTTCACTCTGTCTGTCAATGCTTTCATCCAGGCCCCTCCTGGGTGCTTCAGGTGGCTGATGCACTCTGTGTCCAGCTGTCATCCAATGAGCTGTTGCGAGATGGAGGAGAAGGAGGAGGAGGAGGAGAAGGAGGAGAGAGTGGAGTGATGCAGGTAGCTGCTGCATCCTCCGCTCACCAGCCCCCCAGCACCAACCCCCTGCTCATCTCCTGTTAGTTAGTGACAGCTATTGTAACTATTATAATTTTTTTGTTGCATGCCGGTGTCGCACACTGAAAATAGCAGATCTACAAGCTCACAACACGCCACATCGTCATGTTGTACACTGAAAATCTGCTATTTTCAGTGTACAGCAGTGCGCAACAAAGTATATCAAGCCCTTTAGCAATTCTGTAACAATGCACTTATCATTACACTGTACATACACATAAATCACCCTATTTTTCTACAGTTTATGTGTTTTCACCTTTTCCCATATCTATGTATATTTCTCAGATGTGTATCACGGAGGTCAAAACATTGTATATTCAAAGGATATTTTTTATTCACTTAATTGAACTTCCTAAGCGTATGCGCTGTTTATGTCATTTTGTTAATTAAAGGCTATATTTAATCCTGTATCTTCAGAGCAACGATGTGATACAGAGAGATCATGCATGTGGAAATGCAAGATAAATGAAAGTCTGTATTCTGATTCCTGTAATAATTATTGTCGTGGGCAATATGTTTCTGTCCTGAGATACTCCTGAAAAGACAATGCAAAAATGATGCTGTAGTGTGTGTGTGTGTGTGTGTGTGTGTGTGTGTGTGTGTGTGTGTGTGTGTGTGTTTGTGTGTGCGCGTGCGACACAGTATCCTGGTCAATATCCTGGTCAGAATCCTGGTGTCAGTATCATGGTCAGTATCCTGGTGTCAGTATCTTGGTCAGTATCATGGCCAGTATCCTAGTCAGTATCCTAGTCAGTATCCTGGTCAATATCCTAGTGTCAGTATCCTGGTCAGTATGGGTGCATCCACACATAAAATGCAAATCACCGGACGTTCCATCCACTCCCATGTTATGGGAAAAAACGGAAAGACTGTCCCGATGCGCATCTGCAGCGCATATCCAGGTTCCGCTCTTCCTTGAGTAACGGCCAGAAATGGCCGTAACCGGAACAAGGGCTTGCGACAGCTAGCGTCAACTTGCATCTTATGTGTGGATGCACCCTATCCTGGTGAGTATCCTGGTCAATATCCTAGTCAATATCCTGGTCAGTATCCTTGTCAATATCCTGGTCAGTATCCTGGTCAATATCCTGCTGTCAATATCCTGGTCAATATCCTGGTCAGTATCCTGGTCAATATCCTGGTGTCAGTATCCTGGTCAGTATCCTGTTCAGTATTCTGGTGTCAGTATCCTGGTACAGGCGTAGAGGCAGCTATGTGTAGGGTTGTGCATTCAGTCTCATGCCATAGTTCTTGTCTAGCTTTCGACAATAACAAGGTTACTCTGGCCTGTGCTCTCACACACAGTGGTAAACATTTTATCTGCCTGCTCCAAACACCATGAAAAACACTTGTATGATCAATGTATTCTTAGAAATTCTGACATAGGCAATTAATTTAATATTTGGCAATCAATCTGAATTGACTAATCATTGCAGTTTTTATTAAATGTATTTTCATGTATTTTCAAAATACATTTCTCAGACCAGTATTTTGTGTTTGTATTGTGATACATTTTGTGACCCAGTATTAGTAATTTGTATCAAAATACTTTTTGATGTATCTTCGACCATCTGTCACTGTTGAAACAATAATAACTGTACGGTAAAATCTAGAATGTTAATTTAAATAAACACTCCAGATTTTACTGCACGTATAGGCCTACCTCATAGTTAGTGTATTGTTGTTCGTCACCATGTCTATCAACTCACCACAACTTCTGAAAAGAAACCCTGTTAGGCCACTTTGTAAGTTTGTATCGCATGCTCTTAGGTTACTATTATTAATTATGTTTTTTGTAGTTTTTTAATTCTGAAACAGAAGGATAAAGGCATTGTGTGTAGGACAACCTTTCTATTCTATTCTATGAAAGCCTTAACCTTTCTCCTCATCCTGGAAACATTTATTCTAAAGCCGGATTTATACTTAGTTGTGTGATACCACGTGCAACATATCAAGCCCTTAGGCCGGGTAATAATTTCATTCTGGTGTGGATGTAAACAGTCAGTGTAGGCCTCTGATTCCTAAAGTGAATAGACGTGGACTAATAAAAAACTCAACAGATATTCACAGAGCCATAGAGGAATGGTACGAAATAATATAATCCTTTATTTCCAGCAATTTACAAAGTCCTGCGGGGAGGAGAGCCTCCCTACAGCCTCACAGAGAAAGAGAGAGAGAGAGAGAGAGAGAGCTTTACAGGGAGGAACACACAAGGAACAGCACAACCTCGGCCTGAGTACATGTGCATACATTTCCTTTACAGTGTTATTTATTGTTTCACATGTGCATTTATGTCATACGTGACTGGCAGCTAGAGGGTGTCAAGGTTGGCACAAGAACACGAGTGGCCAAATATAGACGAGGGGGGATCTACATCTACCGTATGTCTCTGCTCCAAAGAGCACTCTACTATAGTACTGTATGTCACATGCTAGCAGCCAGCAGTCACACCCACAGCAGAGTGTCGGCCTGGTTCCTTGTGCGTTCAGGGGGCTTGGGTTTTGGAAGCACTGAGGTCAACAAGGCAGAAAGTGGTGGGTTGTTATGGGTACGTGGCTGGCGGTTAGACAGAACTGATCCAGTTGGAGACTTTTATAATCCATTTCTCACAGTGAGAGACTTCTTGCAAAGATACTTTCTTTTTTCTCAATTTCATCACAACAACAAGGGATTCCCCTTACAGCCCTGCTCTTATTAAGTCATTATTAACATTACAACATCAAAATAAATCTACTGTACATCTGTTATTCATTCAAAGCTAATTACTGTGTAGAGACGCTACTCTGTGGTAAGCCATAGCTCCTGATTGGTTACTGAGTTGAGCCTGGCTGTGATAGGTTAAGGCCATTCTAATATAGTCTGAGTATGGTTTCCCCCTGTGAGACAGGGTATGTGTGAGGTGTGTCAGGTTTTTTTCGTTCTTTCTTTTTCTGACTAATATTAGGCACCATGCTATTTATTAGCCTAACCGCTAATCTATTGCGGCTAATAGCAAAAACCTCTACTGGCCCAATGCAAAAAATAAAAATAAAACAAGAGAGAAGGAAAACAAGAAAAGGATTATCAACAATTACAAAAAAGAGCAACATTGTCAAAGAACTGAGTCAAAATAAAATGATAAAATAAACACCTTATTTATAGAATAAATATAGTATGTACAATTCTGCTTTGTGTGCATCTAAAAATAAATAGACAAAGCGTCACTTGCCCCAACAGAAGTATTCACAACTTTCCATTGACTTGGAGGCTGTACGCTGGCACCTGGTCGATAAGATAGCAGGGGAGGGTACGTACGGGTTCTGGAATTTATCAATACAGGACAGGATTTAGAATGTCTGGGCAGAGCACTCCAGAATGTAGGATGTGACAGAGCATCAGTGTAGGTTAATGTAGTTGTAAATCCAGAGGGAACAGAATATGCAGTGCAAAAGTTCACCACATTAATTAACTCAAATGACACAGTGGCGCCCTCTGGTGCCTAGTGTGTGTGTGTGTGTGTGTGTGTGTGTGTGTGTGTGTGTGTGTGTGTGTGTGTGTGTGTGTGTGTGTGTGTGTGTGTGTGTGTGTGTGTGTGTGTGTGTGTGTGTGTGTGTGTGCGTGCGTGCGTGCGTGCGTGCGTGCGTGCGTGCGTGCGTGCGTGCGTGCGTGCGTGCGTGCGTGCGTGCGTGCGTGCGTGCGTGCGTGCGTGCGTGCGTGCGTGCGTGCGTGCGGGTGTATGTGCGTGCGTGCGTGCGTGCGTGTGTGTGTATGTGTGTGTGAGACCAGCGCTCTGAAGTTGCTTCACCCTAACAGTGGCTGCTTGTCTAAATCCTTTTACACTAAACTAAACAATAATCATTAAAGGCAAAATACAATAAAAAAAAAGATTAGACAGAGTTGCAAAGGAAATAAAGAAAATCAGCATTTTTTTAAAATGCAAAAATCTCAGAAATCGCACATCTTCCACAAAATCTGGCAGACGGAAAACAGATGAAAGACACTTTTCAAGGATGTAATAATCAACATATATTTTTCATATCTATATGTGCCCTGCACATGCATTCTACTGGCCCCTCAAAAAAAAAATAGCACAGCATATGTGAGGGCTAATTTATACTTTGTCGCACAAACCCTGTTGACGCAACTCTTTTTGAGGTTGACAACAATACTTTTTGTCGAAATGGTCGGGCGGTGAAGCATGAATTAGCCTCAACGCTGGGCTCTGTCTCTGGGATTCTGTCTGTACTTGGTACAGTCTATCAAAATGGCTGTGTGTGCTAATAATGCTTTGTGACCTTCTAGATTCATGAATTCCATCCTCCTCCTCCTCACTTGGATGTGCTTACAGAGCGCAAGACACTGACTTAACTTATCGGGAAGCCATCAATGTCCAAGTCTCATGGCAGACAGTATGTGTGTGTGTGCGCGTATGTTTTCCTGTGTGCGTTTATGTGTGTGTGTCTCTTTTGGACGGAAATCTGTAACTCCATATTATTTTATTTTCCTCTCATATCTGTTAACAAATGAAAGGTATTAACCTTAAATCCTATTTTATACTTTGGCTAATCGAAAATATCTGATCTAAGCTCATGACACGTCACATCATGACACATTGTGAAGTTGTAGATCTGCTATTTCCGACAGGTTTGAAAAGTAACCGTGTTGGACATAGGCTACAAGGTTTCTGCCTTACAGCAATTATATGCACAGTGACAAAGGTGTGAAGGCACGTCATAAGAGAAGCAACAACAACAGATTGAATTCTGTTGCAACGTGCTGGTGCAGTGTGTTCTAGTCACAATGCCAACCGTTTGGCAGAGTTCTCTCTGCATTTTGTTCAAGCACACAGAGGAGTGTTGGGCCTCTTGTCACTGTACTGTAAGCCCAGCTTGGGCTACACAACTGCCTGCTGGCTCTGGTTGGGGACTTGGCAGATGGTGCTTAACCATGAAACTGCTGCTATTCTCACCTGGAAAAGCTTGTTTTTGAATAAGAACCCTTCTCCGCTTGAGAACTCTAACCCCAGTGAACCTATTGCAAAGCAAGGTGTGTGTGTGTGTGTGTGTGTGTGTGTGTGTGTGTGTGTGTGTGTGTGTGTGTGTGTGTGTGTGCGTGCGTGCGTGCGTGCGTGCGTGCGTGCGTGCGTGCGTGCGTGCGTGCGTGTGTGTGTATGCACTAACTGATAAATCGCCCACCCGAGCAAACACATACCACGCATTTCCCACTGTCTCTGTGTGTTTGTGTTCGCTAACTAAGTAAACACGGAAGGGCCACAATCTGACTTAAGATATGTCGCAATCCACAATGCTTAGCAGATTCAGGCAGAAAGAAACCAAGGACGTGAAACATTCCAACAAAGGTCCCTATTCTTTAAAAAGCAGTGGACCTGTCCAAAGGAGAAAGGTGACTCTAGCCAGCAATCCATCCCTGTAGTAGTTAAGATTAGAGCAGGGTGAAGGGCCATCTAAGGTCAGATGTGGCAAATTGTTCCTGCAACAGAGGCCCGAGGGATTGTTCTGAGGAAGTGGAGAGTGGGATATTACAACCTTGATTTCCTGTTCCTGTCCCTGCTCGAATTAAGCGATCCACATGGGAGTGGTGCCGAAAGGGATTGTTTGGCTACAATCCCGGTTTATAACCGCGTAGCACTGCAACCAATCACCCTTTCTTACTGACACAAGGCCATAGAGAGAGAAAGAGAGAGTGAGAGAAAGTCAAAGAGGAAGAGAAAGTGGTAGAGATACCAAGAGAAAAAAAGAAACAGGAATAGACAGACAGAGACAGAGAGCAATGCTCTGCCATAGCCCTATGCACTGTACTACTAAGTCGGACACAATTAAGGTGCACATTTCAAATCATTTCCATTCAACTTCTCTATAAACAATATAGCACTTGGTGATTCTAGGCATGTGTACTTATTTTTTTTTTGCTTTGTCTTTTTGCTGTTCCGCCTGTCTTTCCATTCGTCTTCATTTCATTTCAAGTGTTAAAAGGTTTGATCTCATCTTTACAAACGTGGGCCGCCGTCGCAGCCCACAAGGCTAGTGTCCCCATTGAAAATAATGAGGAACTGACCCTACGAAAATAGAGCAGATATCGATTCATATCAAATACGCTATTACCAAGAATAAAAATCATCGTCCAAATGATAATGTAACAATAATGACAAAAAGAAGTAGTAGGTCTTTGTTATTTAGTAGAATAACAAAAAAAGGACTAGCATAGTCAGGGGGAGGGTGAGGTGAAAGCTGATAAATTGACTGCTGATCACCATGTCCAGTCGTCTATCTTGAGTGAGTTGGCGGTCGAGTATGTTGAGGTTGAGATATACTCGTCCAGATTGCTGCCATGCTGAAGCAACACAGATATTGTCCAGACACTGAGATGTTTGTTTATTTGTTTTTCTCAGCGTAGCGATGTCCCAAATGGAGTCTCCAATTGAGATGCTATCAATTGGATAGCATCTCGAGATGGGGTGTGAAGCGTGTCATCAGAGAGTAGCCCTGATGACTGTTCATGTCCAGTTTCATATACGGTACAGGCATACAGGAGGTGTTTGTCAGTGTGTGTGTGTGTGTGTGTGTGTGTGTGTGTGTGTGTGTGTGTGTGTGTGTGTGTGTGTGTGTGTGTGTGTGTGTGTGTGTCTGTCTGTGTTTGTGTTTGTGTTTGTGTGTGTCTGTGTGTGTGTGTGTGTGGGGGGGTTGTGTGTGTATGTGTGTCTTCAGTCTCCCACATCGGTATCTTTGTCCCCAATAAGCCACAGGATGTGGAAGCACAGGGCCAGGAAGCCGGTCCCCAGAAGATCTCCCAGGGCTGTCAGGTAGGGGATGGAGAAGTTGTCGGGGTCCATCCCTCGGCCCCACATCCAGTTGACCATCCAGTCAGCCAAGTAGAGCAGGATCATCACCTAGACAGAAAGACAACATGAATTAGATTGACATGGAATTGCAATTTCATGTGTATCGGAGGAGGCATGTGGTTTCAATAGCACCCCTAGGACGAACCAGTCTGAAGACCAACCAGTAGGAGTCAGCAGTGACTCCTAAGGGAATTGGCATAAGAACTAATTTGGGAGAAAAGGGGGGAAAATTGTCAGGAAAGAAAAAAGAAAAGCAGCTTTAAACACTGCTACAGTGTGGCTGTGATTGGGTACTGCACTGTGTGTGTGTGTGTGTGTGTGTGTGTATGTGTGTGTGTGTGTGTGTGTGTGTGCGCGCGCGCACGTGTGTGCGTGCGTGCGTGTGTTTACCTGTAGAAGTGCAGCAGACATGTAGATGACGATGAAGACTGGCGTCAGGCTGGTGTTACCTCCTCTCAGGGAGTGGATAGTGTAGAGGAAGACAAGGTGTCCCGGGGCAACAAGGATGAATAGCACACGGGCCGAACGAGAGTTCAGCGCTGATAGAGAAGGGGGGGGGGGGGGGGTAAACAAATACATGGAACCAATTCAGCTGTACATAGACACGAGGGCAGAGGCTAACTGTAGTAATGCAAAGTTAGCCCAAATTTGGACCGTAGTTTTTCAATGGTGTTCCCATTCTATAAACAAACATGAACCACCATGACAACTTTATCAGGGAGTAACATCATGCGATTAAACGATGACGGTATTATTCCACAGTACACCCAACAACTTACTGGAACTAAAGAAGGTGGTGCAGGGTGTGGGGCACTTCCGCTCATTGGTGTTGGGCTCCCCCATGGGAACACCGTTCATGTGCAGATAGGTGGAGATTCTACTGGCTTGAACTGCAACAAGGTTTCCTCCCACCCCTGGTACACACACACAAATAGGCGTGTGTGAAAAACACAAATACACACATTCAAAAACATGTCCCCCTTGCAGCAATATAACAACACATGAAGAAATGAAGAAAGGAAACAAACAGATACTGTAGGCAATAGGGTGTCTTCTTTTGGTGGCTGCTCACCGTTGATGACCGGAGTGAAGACAGCCATGCCAGCGAAGTTAGGATCGGAAACGGTCTTGTCCAGGATGAGACCGCCAATACTGAGGAACAACAGGTGTGAATAGGAAGGCATGAGTTACGGCCCATTCATACTCAATTCCAAGTACGCATACGGATACAGACAGGGCCTGTCCGTACTCTGACTTCTGCTGTGAAGAACAGAAATGTGCCTGTCTTGACAAAACAGGTGGTTGTCCAATTGCCTTTGTCCTCAATTGTCTTTTCATGAAGCTTCAGAAACAGTTAATCGTGGCTATTAATGATAAAGTAAAACAAAAACAAATGTAATCTGTTTAACTTTGTGCCTTTCAGGCTTGACAGAAAAGTAATTCAACAGGATTTGAAGCTTATAAGATTGCGTTTTGGAGTTGGAAAAAAATCAGTAATCTGCTTGAAACTTTCAAAGCCTGTGTGTGGTTTTTCGTTAGTGTATGTGTTTTTGTGTACGTGTGTGTGTGTGTGTGTGTGTGTGTGTGTGTGTGTGTGTGTGTGTGTGTGTGTGTGTGTGTGTGTGTGTGTGTGTGTGTGTGTGTGTGTGTGTGTGTGTGTGTGTGTGTGTGTGTTACCTGCTGATGGCCATAGCGATGATGACAGGCTCCCAGCCTGAATACAGTACTTCTCTGGTGGAGGGTATCTTCCTGGCAATCAACACCCACACAGGACACAGTGCCACGAACACCGCACACACCAACGGGTTGGCATAGTCGTTGTATTCTGCCAAGAAAACCATAGACAGAAGTTGGGATCGTATACAGAGTGATTTTATTATGCACATCGTTATGCTATGAGAGGACAGGGGACAATGTTGCCTAATGCCTACGATCTAACTTGGCCTGTGTCTCTTTGCAACGTAATGCTTTTTAATTCTATTGATTTCGTTCATAACTTTATTTGAGTGGAGCTGAATTGGGTTGAATTGCAGACTAAAATTGATGTAGACTAAAATGAACCGAGAAGACATTCTACTTTAATGTCTCCAGGAGGAGGCGACATTACAACTGAATTGACTCTACATCACATAATTACCCCACAAACCCAGCATATAGTATTCAAAAACAGTACACATGCAGGCACGCAGTATATTACCCAGTATAGCCAATTATAAAAGTATGCAGGCTCTATACACCCACCAGACTGGGTCAGAGAGTTTATGTGATTGTCTTCACAATGTTTGGTCTTTTTGCATGAGTATGCATGTGACTTTCATTTATCTGCTTGTCTGTCTGTCTGGCTGGCTATCTGGCTGCCTTCAGAGGGGGGCTCTGTATCTGTGGTATGGAAACTATGGGACAGCCCAGCAAACCTGGGTGTGTCGAGGACAGTATCACCCGGCTAAAAACAGCACACATCGCTGTGGGGTTTCTCTCCCTAACCACCCAGTGAGGTTAAATATGGGAGGATTTCATCAAAACAAAAAAAAAGCCAAAGTCTAGGTAAAGTCTCTCAACTGCATCATTGTTGTCTCCTGTGTCTGTTTTGAGTTCCTGCACTTGGGTCCTAAGTCTAACACCTGTTCCTGACAGAATCATGGGGACTGCAATCAAATGTGCAGAAGCACTGTGTACCAAAGTTGAATATTGCACTATGAATGAATAACAGGAATTCATTTTCATAATTGGTCTGTCTGTCTATCTATCCATCCTTCCCACGGGTGTCAAACTCATTTTCAAGACTGGATTGGTCAAATTACAACTTCATGTTTGCATGCTCCCATTGCTGAAAAGTATGAATGCTGTCATAGTATTCTGTCACGTTACACAAGAGTGATGGATAGCCCTCTTAGCCTACTGATGTCAGGTCTAGGACTAAATGGGAATGTTTACACTAAATTAAAATTATGTATTTTATTTGGATTTTATACATTGTCAGGTGTGTACAAGACCTTTCTGCCTGCACTGTCCAAGCATCCAATGGTGCAATGTACTGTGCATTCTATGACAGAGTGATTGTGCACATAACACTGTCAACATGAATATACAGAAATATTTTTACATTATTTGATGTCACGTACCAACAAATAAATTCAGCTGACAGAAATAAATTGTGCAGGTCCGATAAGGTCTGTTTATGTGTGTGTGCATGTGTGTGTGTGTGTGTGCGTAATCGTATGTGTGTGTGTGTGTGTGTGTGTGTGTGTGTGTGTGTGTGTGTGTGTGTGTGCGCACGCACACCTTACCTAACTCCTTATACAGTCCCGTTGAGATGCCCGCCAGCAAAGACAAGGTGATGAGGTCACCCAGACTAGCAGCGATGGGCGTGGCCACGTTATCAGGGTTGATCCCCACCTTCCTGGATGCAATGATCACACCAATCATGATCAGCCCTGGAATCATAAAGGCGGGATCTTAGCTTCAAACAAACCAATCATTGTTCGTACAGTGTCTCAGGTATCCTATCCAGAGGTCTCTTACCTAGTGCCAGAGAGGCTATGAATGCAGTGGCCACACTGGATGCACACAGCAGCACGGCGTGACCCAGCCTGAAGTGACCGTCTGGAATCCAGCCAAACGTAACTGCAGCTAAGGAGGCTAGGAAACCCACCACGGTGGCCTGGACCTAAGGACACGCACATATGCACACACGCACACACGCACAAACACATAGTAACAGTTAGGTAGGCAAACTGCAATAAAGTGATGCATTATTTGGAAAACACTGTCCTACGACCCATTGATGAATGCATAATCCACTCTTAAAAACGGATGAAATGGCAGTACATTGTGGAGCACTTTGAATAATTGGTTCCTCTACACAGCACCGCCTCTGACAATAATATTTAATAGTGATCAGTATGTTGTCAGACACTTGGCCCTT
>NC_139944.1:35894102-35909102 GCF_963454915.1 Gymnoscopelus microlampas
CTCATGCGGCAGTGGAGGTCTTGTGGTTCATGGTGGCCAATGAATGCTGAGGCTGAGGGATAAACCCATCGATCCATCTCCAGTAAAAGTGCTTATCTTTGGAGCTTATCCCACAGGCCCACTGGGCACTTAATGTCCAGTCGGCCCAAAACTAAATCAATAATCACAGAGGCTCCAAAAGGAGAAGGGATGGGGATGGAAGGGAAGGGAGGAGAGGGAGGAGAGGAGAGGGGAAAAGCCAGTTTGTGTGACACATTTCAGAGCTTTGAATGGGCAATTATTTCAACTTAACTGTGAGGCTCTCTGAGGCATTTTCAGATGTAATAGGTGTCGTCTATAGAAGGTGAGGTAACAGTAGGAGTGGTAGCGAGAACTCAAGTGTGGATAAAACCATCCCAGCCTGTTCCTTCCTGTCAGCAGGCCAACCAGAGCTCCTTTCAAGCTGCCAGCTCCACAGAGACCTCTGAGCCCTGTCTCCCTGCTCCCTGCCAACCCAGCAGCTTGTGAGCACCTCTCTCAGCACTGCTTGCCCCAAAAGCGCTGCTCTCTGCTTTCAGGGCCCCTTGCTCAATTTCATGTTCTCTCTCTCGCTCCCTCCTCTCACTCTCTCTCCTAACACCCCCGCAGTGATATATGTTGTTGTCTCCATGGAACATTGGCCCCCAGCCAAACAAACTCTCCCTCTCTCTCTCTCTCAGCCCTTTAGCTGCCTCCCTGGTTCTGGGAACTCCACTGGACTGTCCCAGTATCTCCGTCTACAGGTCTATGCACTCTCTGGTATGTGGCCTGGCAGGCTCACGTTGCCCGCTTGGGTAACATGGCCCTGTTTGCTCACGCTATACAGAGCCCTGTATATACTGTACAATGTACATGGATAGTACACCGAGTGCGCAGGCACATGGTGTCAATGCAAAGAGGGCAACGTCACAGCAACGACATCAGAGTAGCGCATTTCCTTCTGCCGGTATGCAGCAGAGGGCACGTGTAACGAGCACTGTGTCATGGGACGTGGGCGCCCCAGGCAGGGTCAGACTGGAAGGAAAGACCCGACCTCCACCAGCATTTAACTCAAAGGATGCTGGACAGAGTCAAGAATAGCAGGCTAGCATGCTAATCCTTTTAAACTCCTTCAGTCAGACAAAGGACCATGTGATCTGACAGGATGCCGCATCATTAACTGACTGATAAGCCTGTAGAATGTGTAAATTGAAACGAATGAGTTATGGGATTCGTATGAATTGTATTCTTGGTTATGGCTATGACAGCGCAAGCAAATTCTGAAATTCTATGTCCTTGAGAGAGGGTTGAATTTGGGTTTCTCTTGTGTCTTAATTACACAGATCTGTGAACAGATCTAAGTCATATCTTATTTCAGAACAACACACTCAGCAAGCAAGCAAATAGTTGCCACATACTGCAGTCATTATTGATTATACTCATATCATCAAGCTACTTCATTTGTTTTATGACACCATCAACCAGGAAACAGACGGATCCTGCAATACATGGAAGGAAAATGGCCACCAGACGGTGACAAAAAATGCCCACAATTGAATGTGGTCAGAGTTAGACTCCCCCGTCAAAAGAGAAAGCAGAGGTCGGAAGCCAGGGGTGAGTAAGTGGATGATGAGTTGATGACCGTAACCCACGCTCATGGTTTCACTGTGGCTCCTGTGAAAACAGGCTACTGGATGTGGTCGAACCCAAAATGGTGTCTGGTGGGCGGAGAGGGCTTGGCTGGTGTGAGGAGCTTTGTGTTGATTGTGTTTTCCTGTTTACTGTCTGCACGTATTTTTAGACTGTTTGTCTGTTTTTTAGGACAAATTTGTGTGTTCCACTTCTTCACTTTAGTTTGGCGTTCAGAATGTCTACTGACACCACATCGTGGGAGAAACCACTAGACTCTGTGGCAGACAGGCAAGTCTGGCTGAAAGGAACACAGGTGGCAGCAATCCCATTCAGTGATTTACAGCAGTGGTTCTCAAACTTTTTCATGTCAAGGACCATCAAATTAATATGCATCAGGCTGCAGACCCCCATCAGAAAATAGCAGATGTACAGTTTCAAATATCTGATGTATATAGGGTTAAAATGGTTAAACTGATTTGGTTTAACCATTTTGCTGGGGACCCCCTGGAACGCCCTCAAGGGCTCCTGCAGGTCCCCCGACATCACTCAGGGATGAAAGGAAAAACTAATCTCACAACTGAAAAAAAGATTAGTGAAATAGTGTGAAAGCAGTCCTCCACACTAGTGCTATGTTTCCTAAAAAAATAGCACAAATGTAGAATTATGATGTTAGGGTATTATTATCATTCTAAACCTATGTTCTTGTTGTTCTACATACAGTTGATCAGTTGAAGCTACGTTTTACGGAAGATACTTCTGAACATGTATTCCTAGTTTCTAATACTCTAAAACTTTCATCTTATTTAAGTCATGGCATTTTAACACAAACCTTCTTTTCGGGGGGGGGGTCCCTGGCACAACACATTTTAAATTTCAGATGGAGGTCTGCAGCTAAATACACATCAATTTAGGGGTCCTTGACATGAATAGGTTTGAGAACCACTGATTTACGGTACATTTTTTCCTGCATTCTCTGTTTTCCAATTGAACTATCTGAAGGAATGGAATGTGCATGATATGGTCTGATAATGTGCCTATAGCAGTTACCAATGACCAAAGAGTTACCTGTCCGACACTTGAAAAACAGACGGTGGTCACTGTGTGTGTGACCTTTGGACTGAGCTGGTATCCCTGTGAGTCCTGATCTTCTGACCTGGTGGTGCGTGTGCGTGACAGTTTTTGGACACCCTGCTTCCATGCAGGTCAGTTAGCTGCCCTACACAAGACCATGCACTCCTTCGTTTCACTCTTGAGGGCCTAGGGAAGGCGTGTGTGTGTGTGTGTGTGTGTGTGTGTGTGTGTGTGTGTGTGTGTGTGTGTGTGTGTGTGTGTGTGTGTGTGTGTGTGTGTGTGTGTGTGTGTGTGTGTGTGTGTGTGTGCGCGTGCCTGTGTGTATTAGAGAGGGAAAGTAGCTGATGTTTAGAGGTCACATTTCACAGAAGCCACACAGAGAATGGGGCAGAGATCCAAGTCATGCACCGATCCTAACTTATGTAACCAGACTAGATAGACACATTAACTACATGCACTTTACAGCGGCTAACTAGTCTGACTGCATAGTACAATGTGAACGAACGTAAGAGTGAACGGTACACTTACTTAAAGGTTTGGGTCTATAATGCATTTTAATCGCATTTATGATGCTTTACAATGCACTTATAAGGCATTATAACACTCGTTATCAATGTTTATAATCATGTATGACAACTTACATCAATGTTTAAAGCGTATTATACATGTATGTGCTGGTCATAATGCATTATAAGCTCAGTGGAACAGCACATTATAACTACCATGACTTAGTCAGTTATAAAGTGTCTTTGTTATCCAAAATTATAATTTAAACATTTAAAGTTTATTTATTTATAGTGTTATGAAGCATTATAATGCATTATACATGTTATTGTAATGCATTATAGACCCAAGGCATTAAGACCAGCACTTAAAAATGATATTATTATAAGTTATAATACTTCATAAAACTTGTTATAAATTGTTATGCATAATTATAAACATTTAAGTGCATTATATTGCATTATAAATGTGGTTATAACGCATTAGACCCAACCTTAATATAAAGTCTTACCGAGTGAACTACATGGAGCAGGGCACGGAGAGAGTGGGACAGAGAGAGAAGGGGAGAGAGAGAGAGAGAGAGAGAGAGAGAGAGAGAGAGAGAGAGAGAGAGAGAGAGAGAGAGAGAGAGAGAGAGAGAGAGAGAACACAATCATTTTAAGTATACTCAAACTGCATATATTCTACTGCAATTCACCAGAAACATCAATCCAGAGTATACTGGGATCAAGTCGCTTTACAGGTTGCTGATCCTGTCTGGGTCTAGAGCGTATCCGGAAACGGTGCGGGCATGTGCACATACAAAGGCTCTAACACGATGATTAATTTGGAATGAATCTGCAGGTGCAGCACAAAGCCTGGTGATGCAAGGTTAATCCAGACTGACTGTCGATTCAAAAAAGATAACATACCTAACATCATCATTCCACAATCTTTGTGCTTCATCTTTGAGTGCAGATCCCTAATCTTTACAAGTGTTTGTATCTTTATATTTGTCAAAAGGTTTTGATCATACCTATAGAGATCTGAGGGGGGAAATGAAGTGGAAATTGGGATGATTCAAGATTTACAAGTAAGATAGTTTTTTTATCGTAAATTTCGTTCTAATGGTTTTGACTTAGTCTTTTATTTTGCCTTCTCTTTTATCTCTATTTATTTAATTTATCAAATTTTATCCATTTGATTATTTATGTATTGTTGGATTGGACACTAATGACATGGCTCTCTCCACTCTCTATGTCGTCAATATCTGACTGACTCACCTTTGAAGGAATGAGACAGTCAATCCGTCATTTTGGAATGCAGAGAAACCACAAAGTTGTTGTTGTCCCGCATTGAGGGAGCGAGAGAGAACTTTAGACCAAAAACCTCTGCATTCCTGGTTAGTGAGCAGACTATATACCTAACTTGGCCATAATATAGGCTTTGACACCATGTTGGGTTTTACTTTTTTGCTAGTACACTACCATTCTAGGTGCTCAGTTATAAGTAAGTAATCCCCCCCCTTTTCTTTCCTCCGTTCCTCTGCCCTTCTCCTCCCCTGTTCTGAGTTCCTGGGGTAGCTGCACCATGCTGGCATCAGAATGGGCAGTGTGTGTGCCAGCGCCTGGTTTCCTGGCAACCAGACACCTCTAGCTTTATCTCCACTAGATCCCTGACCTTAATGAAATATACGAGTTGTCAGCCCGCAATGCCACTGCTACAGTACACACACACACACACACACACACACACACACACACACACACACACACACACACACACACACACACACACACACACACACACACACACACACACACACACACACACACACACACACACACACACACACACACACACACACACACACACACACACACACACACACACACACACACACACACAGCACACAGAGAAGGAGAGCAAGTATGTCAAGTCAACAGGAAAGAAGGAAGGGGAGTAATTATAACTTGAGTTTGATTCTTTTCTGGGCAGCTGTGTGGACCCAGCAGTCTTGTGACTGCATGCTGTTCAGCTGCTCCATAGTAATAAACACAAGACATGGGATTCTAGTCTACTCTGCTCTAATCGACGCTAACCTTTCCCCCACTCTATTCTATTCTATTTTACTCATTTCTACTCCTACACCAACCAATGTACACTATCGTGCCACTGCCAACAGCCCCATTGAGCAATCAGTTATTTTACATGAACGGATGAATGAATGATTTCTTATAATAATGAGAACAATGAATGAGTATGCACTTGATGTGTTGCAATGGGTAGCATCTACCTGTTTGATGCATACAGTACGTAAGCCTCTATCTAAGGAGGTATGGTAAGTTACATTGATCAGTCTATGTGAAGTTGTGAACCAACGTGTCAGTGTGGATGGTGGAGAGAAAAGATGTTATACAGTTGTAAATATCCAGTGTGTGATGATTTCCCCTTCCGCCCACCCTCACCACCGGCAGGAGATAAAATAGGCCCACAGCAACATGACTGACACATGCTTCAGCAAACGGGGTGCAAAAGAAAACCCGGTTCATTCAGGCAATCCCAGATCCAGCCCCCTGCATGCCTCATTACATGGGCTGTAGCATGAAGCACCAGTTGTGTTCACACTCACAGCATAGGTCAACTGTGACAAGAACTTAACAATGGAACTTATGGGAAAAAGTTTTCAGAAACCCTCCTCATTATCGTAAATGTTTCTCAAAAGTGAACTTATAACACCAATGAGTTCACTGTATGTTTGGCTACACATTAATACCAACCATCTTTTCTAAGCTGACTGACTACATGGGGTGACAATGAGGTTATGAGAAAACAACATTAGTCAGTCTCTATGTCTACTACAAATAAAGATGACATTTCTCACCTGTACAATGTCTAGTACCATGCCCGCTGCCACAGTCCCGAACCCAGCCAGCAGGAACGGAACCACTGCCTGCAGGCCGATGGTGAAGGACGTCTCCTTCAGTGATGCAGGTGGTTCAGGGCTCCGGTCGGTGCTGGTGTCATCACTCTCATTGCTCTGGCTGGCGTTCTCCAGGAGAGCATCCTCTTCACGCTGACCTTTGGCATTGGCATGGCTGTCTATCACCACTATCTCCGATCGATCGTCATCCCCGTGTTCACTTGCTCTGTCCGGGAAGGAGGTGACCTCTGTGAGCTCATACTCGCCTCCGGGTTCCTGTCTGACCTCCTCTGGGTCCTTGGCGAGGATGAGCGGGTGAACAGTGCCGTTGGAGTTGAGGAAGGTCGGCGTCAGAGGCACCCCCTCCTTCTTCATCTCAATTGCCCCAGAGGACATGTCGATGTCGGGGAGTTTGTCTTGATCTTTCGACCAAAGTACCATGCGGGGAGCCTTAATTGGGAAGTAACCTTGTCAGTAGACTTGATTTATCCCATTAAAGAGCGTTAGTGAGTGGCACCTGCGGTGTGGTGGTCACTATTAAGATGAAGTAATTCTAAGCGGAAACCCAACTCATCTAGCCGTGCGTCTGCAGGAGCAAGTGCGTGGCGCGTCTCCAGGCGCGACTGTGTTCCTGTCGGTGCTTGGGGAGCAGGACGAGTATGTTCTCCATTCACTTCAAGCTAACGGTAAACAGGCGAAAAGCAGAATAAAACATTTGCAATATATGAGAAAAGGGAAAAAATACTGCTGTTTGGGGACAAGCCAAAAGCAACCCCCTGAAAAATACTTGATGGCTAGGCAATAGTCCTGGTCAAATCTTCTTTTCAAAAGGCTGTTCTCTCCAGTGCAGGCTGATCATGCACACAGTTCTCTGATCATATCACACTGGCTCTCTTTAGTCGGTGTACCGGGGAAGGGACACTGGGACAGGCTCACCTTACAGCACGTGGTGGTCACTGGGAGGGTCCTTTCGTGATATATTTAAAGGTCTGCAGAGCACAGCTCAGATTGAGTTACTGAAAGTAGCCTACCTCTCCAATCAAGAGCCCTGTCACCTGCAAGAGACGAGATTTATACATTTCAGCACATCTTTTCTGCTATCTCAAACAGACCTATCAATCACTTCAGAGGAACTAAGATTGTCTTATCTTTAAGAACATCGATCACACTAGGCCTAGAGTGTCATCACATTTTTCACTTGCAGCAGAGAAGACTAGCTACTTTTCGATGAAGTTAAGTAGTTTAAGTTCAATAATCAGCCAGTTTAATGCACTGAGAGGGTATTGATTGGTTGATTTATGTGCACCCAAAAAGCATAAATGACAATTGTTATAGCCTAATAGGCTACCCTATAGGCCTACCCATCAAAAGGATAAAACACAAAAAACTCTGAAGGCTTATTGTGGTAATTTATAAAGGCCTACAGATCCATAATTTCAAAAACATTCAATTAAACGTTTCTTTCTTTTAATGTATGTTAACACAACAATCATTAGGTTTGATTGTTTGATTGAATACTTTATTAGCAGTTTGAAAGTACAGTTCAATACAAGGTCTGCTAAGAGGATTTTAAACCCAAGAAAGCCTATGGCTTGTTTCCATTGAGGTTAAGTTTTATTTTGTGCACATTGTTGCTCTAAAGCTATAACCAGGGCATCATCCCGTCATCCAAACAGGTGTCTTTACCAAGCTCCTCAAAGGGGTAGGCCTATATGAGTGACCTCATGTGCGTTTGAAACAGTTTTTAAAAAAAAATCTATCACCAAACATGCATTTCCTTTCAGCTATAAATATTCTGCCATTAAATGCTGTACATCCTCTGGCGCAAATCCTCTCCCTGCATGTTACGACATCCATCCTGCAGAGGATACGCTGCATAACGTCAGTGAGTCCCCCACTAAAACTAAAACAATCCTCTCTGTTTAGTAGTCTGGACCAACACTACCGAACCCAACATGGCAAACTAAGGCGTAAATTAGTGCTCCTCATGGCTGAATAGAGGAGCCCTCCTATTCTACTGCTCATTTCTTCTTCAGCACAAGGCTATATGTCATTGCCACCAGGCTACTGCACCTATAATAATGCGAGCGAACATTCTATTACTGTGTACAGTGTAACCAATTTGTTGCCGTTGTTTATTGGACATTTCTAATGCTTTTTTCGAATCAGGCAGTCAGTGGTTGTTGAGCCTTAAACTGATCAATCCCGTTAGATGAGGCATGCCATGCCGCATGTATAACATCATCTAAAACCGGCTGATCCCGTCATCCCGGGCTATTATTATAGGTCAGTGGGTAAACCATTCCGCTATATGACAATGAATGCGCTGGTCACAGCTGGAGGCTACAGTCTAACTATAGGCTATATGTCAAGAAAAACATCAGAATATTTACCTTTCAAGAAGAGAGGACAGGAGCCAGCAGATCTTTCTTCCACTCACTATAGCACAGTGTTGTGGTTAAGGCGTGGGCACCGGTGTGCACGCAGCGCAGCCTTATATGTACTGTAACCTAACGGCCCGCACCGCGTTTAATCGTTAACCCTGCGCGGTTAAGGCTGTCACTACCGACCCCTCACATTGTTCCATTTACCCCGCCGGCGGCTGCAGGCGCGTCTAGATCAGGCATTCAGTTCAGTGACGGCAGGGCAGGAAGGAACAAGGCGGGTTCTCCACACACTCTGCTGTACGATGGAGAGAATGAGACCCCCTGCGCACAAGCTCTGCTCCCCCCCCCCACCCCCCTCCTTCTGCCCACTCAGTGTCCGTGTGGAAAGTTGCACCCATGAGGTGCCAGTCTCCACACAAGTCTACTAATTTACTAAACGGAAAATTTTAGTTTTAATTTAACAATAGCCTACATCCTAGAACAGAATGATTAGACTCTTGTGGGCAAGGTAACTACTGGAGTGGAGCGGCTTTGGTCACTTATCCACCAAAAGATACACTCCCCCCCCCCCCCCCCCCCCCCCCCAGGCCCCTCCCGAAAAGAAAAGAAAAGAAACCTTACATAAGAGATTGTTCAGCAATGACATTAGTCGTGTTAGATAAACAAACCAGAAGGAGTGAGAAGTGAGAGGCATACACTGTCAAATCCTCTAAAAAAAAAATATATAACTCTTTGTTATATTTGTAACTCTCAGAGTTACACTGAGGATTTTACTGTATACATAGGCAGATAATAGGCAGAAATAGACAGTAACATAGGCCATGCTACCCTGCTCCTGTGAGAGGTATAGAGATCTCCAGAGTGCCTAATACTGTGCTGTATCGTAGAGATCAGAGGTCTCCATGGTGCCCCTTGACACCTCAGCTCCATCACGCCACGCTTGGTCTGGTTAGCAAAATAAGTGGCTGGTGAGGTGAAGGAGGCTATGCAGCCAAACATCCAGTAATTGCAGAGGAGAAGAAAAAAAAGCATTGCAAGTCTCTATATATCATGCCAGGGTGGCTTATGGTCTGTGAGAGTGTGTATTTGGAATGCGAGTTTTGCACCATTATGGTTTTGCGTGCACACTTGTGGGTGTACAGGAAGTTATATCTTTTGTTCGTCTCTTTTGCTCCCATGAGAACTCTAGTGAGGTCTCCAGAGTGTATATATTGAACATAGTGCTAGAGTACTCAATTGTTACTTCAATTGTAATTTGGTGACTGTAATTCATATCCATCAAAGGAAGGTTATCCCTCAGCAACAGCATTGCTGTTGCTGAGGGATAACCTTCCTTACAGCCTAGATAGGCTTCCTTGCTGTCCCAGCAGGGCCAAACAGTTTTGACTGAATATTCTCATAGAGTCAACTGCTCCCAGTCCCTTTATCCAGAAAGATTTGTCCTGTCTCGACCTTAACCGGAACCATTGAATAAAGCTACTACTGTGTTGGTGTATTATCTAACCTCTCATCTGTAAAACAAATTAGGCATTTCATTTGTTTATACATAATAATTCCAACTATATGTGATCTATTGTAAATCACTGCACTTTTACTGTGTGATGGCAGTGGCACAAGGCTGCAGGACAGAGAGGATGTGTTTGAGCCTCTGTGGGCTGTATTTGTCCTGAGGCTATCTGAGGACCTGACCTCCCTCTCGTGTTGTTCATAGCCACATTAACGCTCTCTCTCTCTCTCGCACGCATGCACGCACGCACGCACGCACGCACACGCACACACACGCACACACCCCGTGCGGAAACGTTTAACAGATACGAATGTCAAGGTGAGGATTAATTCCAGGATACATTGATGCAACACTGTCAATCAATTATACTGTACCTATCCCTCTCCCCCTCTCCCTCTCCCTCTCTCCTTCTCTCCATATCCCTCCAGACAACTTCAGTTTATCTGTACAGTAGTACTTATTTTGTCGGTAATATTGTCTCTTTCTCTCTCTCTGACAACGCGTCACTTCAGCTTGTAGATTGCCAGTACCTGTGTTCAGAGTACTTGGAGGCCATGCCAGTCTATGGTGTCAGTACGATGACACCAGCACTGTGATGTCAGAGATGCTTCAAACAACACCGGGTCCTCCACTCCTCCACATAGGCTAATCAATGCAGCATAATGTTCACCACTGCGTCTCCAGACTCTTTCTTGCCTGTCACATGTGCCCAGCGTGAACCTGCTCTCATCTGTGAAGAGAACGGGGCACTAATGGTGGACCTGCCAATTCTGGTGTTCTCTGGTGAATGCCAATCGAGCTGAGCTGTGCGCACAGGTCCCACTATGGGCACTCATGCCATCCTGTTTCTGACAGAATCATGCACAACAGTTGGTCATTTTTTAGGGGTCTGGCAGTACTCCCCCTGTTCCTCCTCGCACAAAGAAGCAGATACAGGTCCAGCTGCTGGGTTGATGCCCTTCTACAGCCTTCTCCAGCTATCCTTGTGTAACGGACGGTCTTCTGGTATCCCCTCCATACTCTTAAGACTGTGCTGGGAGACAAAGCAAACCATCTTGAAACCGCATGGATATGCCATCCTGAAGGAGCTTAGCTACCAGCAGTGACAAAGACACTAGCAGAACACCAAAATAAAGAGAGAACAATTGTCTTTGGCCACCGCACCAAACCATTCTCTTTTTGGGGGTTGTTTTGCTTTTGCCTCTCCATTGGACCTGTTGCTACTTTCATTTGCACCAAAGCAGGTGAAATGGACCCTTTGTGCTTCCTACATTGGACAAATGATATTCCTCAAGTTTATATTTACTGTGTGTCTGTGTCTACACTGCAACTGTCAAGATATGCCATTTCCACCTTAGTTATGAGTTTTGCCCTCACCCTTGATTGTGACCAATTTCGTTTGGCCGTTACTACACAAAAGTTTATTAGTGTACTGATCATTCCCACCAAGTTTCATGACAATTTGCTAACCCATGTTTGATTTTGGTGCTGGTTGTGACATTGGCATTTCACCTTTGACCTTATTGACCAAAAAGTGATCTCTTCAAGGCAGCCAACTTGTCATTACCATCAAATATTATGAAAAATACAATATATACATAATTTGATGTCATTGTGTGCTGTCACAAGTGCCAAAGGATTACATTAGTTGCTCCATTTTGCATGATGTCATCTTTCTGAGTCTCTTCGTTCCTGAGATGTCCTTTTGACCTTGATCTTGATTGTGACCTTTACCTTTGGACCGTTTCAACACAAAGGTTAATCATGTCTTCAGAACAGTAACTTAACTTCTTAAGCCATTCATACTTCTTTGTATGACAAATAGTGAAAAGAGCCAATATAGCTCACAACGAGTCACAATGTGATGCGCTATGAGCTTGTATTATCACAATTTTTGTATTTAAAAAAAATAACAAATTTGCAAATAGGGACGCCAGGATGCATGTGCTTAAATTGTTATATTGTGATATTATCAAACATTTCCCAATAAGAAATGCCAGTCTGACCAGAAGCAGGGGGTAAAACATATCCCCACTGGCCATGGAAATGGGGTGTATCAAAAACAGAGGCATGCATTTCCCCCCCACCCACCCCACCCACTCAACAAATCAAACACTGGTTATAAAGGGAGAGCTAACAAATGTAGTCCTGTTGTAATGTATCCAGCTGATGGCTGGTCTCCCCCCACACATCAACCACAGCCCTGTGGGAATGCAGGCGCACTGAATGGAAACTCACGGGTTCTCCTTAAGAGGATTGATGCGTTAAGAGGATTCATTGTTGGATTCAGTACACATGATGCAGCGCCTCATCCTGCTGATGTGCAGTATCATCATATGAGCAAATAATTAGCATTCCTTTGTAAAAGGCCTTTAACCACATCAAGCGAAAATAGCAGACCTACAAGGTGTGTTGTGAGCTTGTAGCAGCCTGGTCGGCCGCCAGTGTGCTTGTAGTCAATCTACAGTGTCTTGATTCAACAGTAAAATGTAAAGTGTTACAAATCTGTGGCTTAACCTTATGGGACACTCTCAGACTTATGAGACTTATTAGAAAATATAAAGTACGGTATGGGATATGTTTCAGGAGATGTGAGTTACTCTAAAAGGGGACCCATGGAAAAAAAAGTCACAATTCCACAAGAATAATGGCTGTAAAGGAACATTATCATTTCTATTTAAATAAACAAACAAATGAAAAAAGAAAGGGTCTGGGTGCTCGGAAGTTCAAAAAAGTTTAGCGAAGGTGCTCTTTGGTGGGGGACTGAAAACTTGCAACAAAGGAAAAAACCAGGGCACTCTTCTGGTGAAAAAAAGTTAAAAAGCCTTTAGTGATGTGGCTAGTTCATAATAGAAGTTGTTAAAAACTGGGATACAACCCACACGTAGCGGCCAGCCTTCTTTTGTTTTTGAAACAAACAAATGAATTGCTCTGAGCAGTGGTCTCTGAAATGTACGTCAATGTACGAATCACTGTCTCCATGCTGGTATAAGTTTGAGGACATGCCTTTGAGGTTATACTGTAAGCTCTGGACACAAAGGCAGGACATGGAAAAGTCTGGCCCGAGCCAATTTATCAACTGGCCCGTGTAACTACTTCAGATATGAATAATCTTTCCTCTGGGTCTCACTTCTGCCCGGTCACAATGCTTGGGCAGTTGCCACTGACCGCAAAGACAGAAATAGATAACTGATTATGGAGCAGAGAGGTGGGGTTTGGTTGGACATGTAAGAGGTGCTCTGACAGTTAATGAGCCTCTCCAGACGCCTTTTTCTTCTCTCCCCCAAACCAGGAAGTGAGGTGAGAGGACTGGACACAAAACAGTAGCGCACACAATAAGTCCCAAGTGTCAATTTAACCCTAAAAGTGTATAAATTGACCCCTTTTTGGTCCATTTCTACACGTTGGGAGTGTTTAAATAACACTCAGGATTTTACCATGTGGGCCCCGGCAACGACTTCAGGAGAGTGGCTGTCCCTGGCAACAGCAAGGCAGTCTGTGCCAGTTCTGTGCCAGTTCTGTGCCAGTTCTGTGCCACTTGTGTCCCTGGGCTTCTTTGAGCTCTGAAGAATGTCAGGGGCAGATTTGGACCACTTCCCTCTGCTCAGGATGAATGGCTGTCCACCAACCCCCCCACCCCCCCCCCCCCCCTCCACTCCTCTCTCTCTCTCCATCTCCCTCTATCCTTCTCTCTGCCTCTCCAGCCACAATCTACCTCCTTTAAAAAACACAGAAAGGAGAAATCAAAAAGCAGCTGCGTCAAGTCCAGTTTGGTTGTTCGCTGCTTTTTACCCTTTGCTGCCGGGTAGTCTTGTGACAACACAGTGTGGAAAGAAGCTTTGGTCAAAGCTGCTCCCAAAAAAGCAAAGCCCCGGCTTTCCCAGCTGACTACAATCAAATCTCTTTCAGTCAGCTGTCTTGGCAAAGTGTATGAAGGGATTCTAAGGGATGCCCTTCTGAAGGACACAATTTCAAAAAGTGCCCCATCATCACGCCATGGTTTTATGGCTAACAGATCAACTGTCACTGCTCTCATCCAGATCCTGCAAATGCTGGCAGGAAGCACTCGATAGCAACCCAAAAATGGATGTTCATGCTGTTTGTGTTGATTTCTCCTGTGTGCTTTTGACACAGTAACGCACTGTCAACTGCTTCATAGCACTGGCTGACATGTCTGTCAGACACCCCCCTTTGGCTCATTGTGAGGAGCTAACAGAGAGCAAAGGGTGCAAGTGGGGTTTCTGTCTGATCCCTGTGCAGTATCAGCCAGTGTCCCCCAGGGGGGGCTATTGTCCCCATTGCTCTTTGTCAACTGCATCAACGGTCTGGATTCACATCTGCCTCCCTTGATTATTATCTCTGTGAAATATTATAATGCAGGTGAGGTGACCTTATAATGACGGAGCATCTGATGGGGCGTCTACCTGGCCGGACTCAGAGGACCTTGGACTCTATATGGTTGAAATAGGGACAGGAGTTTTCACTGGAAATGAACATAGCTAAGACCATGGATATGGTAATCAGAACCAGTGTTTCCACCTCTAAACTGCTAATAGTTCAGACATCACCATGGGAATGTACTTGCAACCTATCAAACTTAGTACAACAAAACATGACTAGACAAGTTTTCCATCACAGCTGGCATACTCAAGGATTGGACAAATGAAGGTCAGGTATATTTATTTAGAATGTCACGTGGGAGACCAGCTATTTTGGCAACACAATTAATGGATTCTTGCTGTCCCTAAAAGAGTACAAAAACAACAACAACAAAAAGTCACGCATTACAGTGTTTACTGTGTTTTTATGCCATGTTGAATTTGACTAAATTAAACTATGAAATTGCTGTGCAGCGCTTTCATCGTTAGATCAAATAATTATGACACGATGTATCAACACAAGACCAAATTAAGTCATTACAGCTGTTTTAACCACTTAAATCCCTCTACTTTGTCATACGATGAATAGCGAAAATAGCCACGAGTGCACGACACATTATG
>NC_139944.1:35911602-35951602 GCF_963454915.1 Gymnoscopelus microlampas
ACATGTATGAGAGTGCGGTCACACCGAACTTGAATTCTGCCATAAGCGGCGGATTCTGCCAGTGCTTTTCAATGAGAACCCCACAATGGACACAAGCTTTTTTTGTGATTTGATCCATGTTCGCATTTCTAATGGTTTGCTTTTATTGATGCTAATAAAATAATTTTATTCTATTCTATTCTATAGTATGGTATGAAAGTAGATAGCTTGCAGAGACATAAAACTCACTTGAGATAGGTAATCCAATACACTTCATGGTGCCTTTTTGTTTTGTCAAAGTTATGTTTTAATGTGTGGATTGATTTGAACATTTGATTTGAAATGTCTAACCAAAACAGCCTCTGGAGAAATGATTGATAAATGATGTACAAAATTCAAATGTCCATGAATGAACTGGATTAACCCTGCAATAATGTTTAGCCAACAGTGACTTTATTACTACTGATGGAAATATGATGCTTTAAAAATATCTTAACATATTTGTGATGATGAGATACACTTGGATGTCATTCGGTTCATCTAAAATAGAGGGAGGAATGAGCTGGGGAAATAGGAGACAATATGTACTTTGACTAGACAAACACACACAGTGACACACACACAGTGACACACACACACACACACACACACACACACACACACACACACACACACACACACACACACACACACACACACACACACACACACACACACACACACACACACACACACAATTTTCCAGATAATGCAATATTTGACTATATAAATAGGCCTAAAATTTTCCAGACGATTATACAACACGTGACAGCCCATGACGTTTAAAGTCTTTGCAAACAAGAACCAGACAAACCAACTCTTGTTATGACAATTCATGATTGCTTGCCGTTGCCTCATCTTTCAGCTGCCCCTTATTTTTCTTTTGGCTAATTCCCATCCGCCACAGAGGATCATCTGTTTCCATCTGGTTCTGTTTTCTCCGTCTTCCTCTGTGACTCCTGCCACCTACATGTAGTCTCTCACCTGATCCATAAACCTCCTCTTTGGCCGTCCTCTTCTCTTACCTGGCAGTTCCATCTTCAGCATCCTTCTCCCGATGTACCCCTCATCCCTCCTCCAAACCATCTCAACCTCGCCTCTCTTGCTTTAACCCCAAACCTTCTAACCTGACATTTCTGATCATGTCCTTCCTTGTCACTCCTAATGAGAATTGTAGCATCCTCGATTCTGCCAACTCCAGCTCCGCCTCCTGTCTTTTGGTCAGTTTTCCAAGCCGTACAGCATGGCTGGTATCACTTCCGTCTTTCAGTTGCTCCAACTGTGTTTAATGGATCTAAAATATATTTTTTCCTGTGAAGCAGATCGAATTGTAGTATTTCAAGGAAATATTTTTACTATCAGGTTTGTGGTTTGTGAGTTGTCATCTCATGACATGTGGAGTGAAAACGAGTGACAAGGAAAACACCTTCTTTCCACAGGCTTTCATTTCAAAATGCTATTCATTCATTTTTACACTGCAAGCTGATACTTAATCTCTCACTATAACAAGACAGGGTCTAATAACAGTGTGGCTTATTGTGGATCTCGGAGTTCATGTGGCCAGTCTGTGATGTCAGTCAAGTATGAGATATCTATCATGTACTGTATATGACTCTACTCTATATTTAGACACCATTGACTTCCATTATAAAATCTAAGTTAAATATTTCCAAAAATATAAGTCATATGTGGATTTGTTTTTATCGCAGAGGTATATCTTGGTCCACTGACAGCCTGAACACTTGGCACTGATCGGACCAGCGGTTTGTGAGATTAACCCCAGACTCACAGGCAGACCCACAGACCCATTTCTAGATGGCTCACCTCCTACAGAGCCACGCCGTACAAAACGCAGGTGATTCCTCAAAAACATTGCAGCACATTTGAAGAAGGGTATTGACATCAACTTGCATTCTATTGTGGTTTTAGTTACTTTTACCTTGTCAGAGCTTCATCAGAGACAGAACTTCTCTGACATTTTATTTTCAGATGGAAAGTGACTCACTTTGGAAGGACACACCCGTCATGAACTCAGGATGATTCTGTGACTCTGACAGGGATCACTTATGGAAGACTTAAACATGACACTTGCAGTCTGAATTGGAGTCCAGTCATGTCAGTCTGTCTGTCTGTCTGCCTGCCTGCCTGCCTGCCTGTCTTTTTCTCACTGCTACACCAGGGTAATTAGCCTAACTGAGTTAATGTGGAAAAAACACAGAGAGGAATACAGTGGCCATGAAGTACAGCCACAAACACGCAGCCAACCCCTCTTGAATGTAATCAAGCCATTTATTACAGGAGACTTGTGTGTGTGTGTGTGTGTGTGTGTGTGTGTGTGTGTGTGTGTGTGTGTGTGTGTGTGTGTGTGTGTGTGTGTGTGTGTGTGTGTGTGTGTGTGTGTGAGTGTGTGTGTGTGTGTGTGTGTGTGTGTGTGTGTGTGTGTGTGTGTGTGTGTGTGTGTGTGTGTGTGTGTGTGTGTGTGTGTGTTTGTGACACACTGTGCGTGTGCATGCGAGTGAGTGAGTGAGTGAGTGAATGACTGCTCTTATGTGCCTCTACTCTTGTGAGGGTCAACTACAGGCTATTTCAAGAGGGCTTAAGCCTAATTTATAGCCTAATTTATACCTTGTTGCAGAATAGTTTTGATTGCCAAAAATTTTGAATTGATTGAATCAGTTCTTTTCGACCAACATAACTGTTATGCAACAAAGTATAAATTACATTTTCAGTTTGGTGTCAGTGAAAGAACTAAACTACAACAATAATACTAATGGTGTGTGTGTGTGTGTGTGTGTGTGTGTGTGTGTGTGTGTGTGTGTGTGTGTGTGTGTGTGTGTGTGTGTGTGTGTGTGTGTGAGTGTGTGTGTGTGTGTGTGTGTGTGTGTGTGTGTGTGTGTGTGTGTGTGTGTGTGTGTGTGTGTGTGTGTGTGTGTGTGTGTGTGTGTGTGTGTGTGTGTGTGTGTGTGTGTGTGTGTGTGTTTGATAGCTAAACCAGTCTGAATGTTTTTGAGACATGGGATTCATAGAAAGTGTTCCCCTCTCTGAAACCTCTAGATGCTGCACTACACCTACAAGAATGTGCCACACAACTTTACTTCCTGTGAGCAATCACTGCCATCTACTGGTACAGAGTGAGTATGCAGGGCACCCTCTATACTGCACATCACAGATTGTCTATGAGCAGGTCTGCAACACAATACTTTAAAGCTAAACAGATCGTCCAGGGATTCATTGTAGTATTTGACAAAACAAGAGATTCAGAAGATGAACTCTCAACACGCAATGGGATCATTGCATATCAATCAGCTCTTAAAAGGATCCCTGGCTAACACGCCTTATATGCCTTAATGCATTTTAATTGCCCTCTATAACAAAAAGCATCAATTAAAAACACCTTAAATATTTGTTTTATTTTAGAAATAGTTAATCTTTTACTCCAGCAGGTTTTTCATTTGTAATTTTAGTTATAGAGGGCAATTATAATGTACTGTATTAATGCATATAAGGCTTATTAGCTAGGGATTCTTTCAAGAACCAATTAATCATATTTTAGGGTTTTGACTGATGGTGGCTATCAGTCATCAGAATATCAATAGATCATTATCAGTATTTGTGCTATGAAATTACAACCCGAGTATGATGCTAATAATGAATGGTAATTTACTTTATCCAGTCAATAAACAATACATCTCAACCGAATGAAAATCAATGAAAAAGGAAACATAGAATTGAAGTATAGAGGATATACTGTCAAAGTTAATGAAAAAATAAATAAATAAATGCAACACAAATGTGTGATACTACAGCATTCTTGTGCAATATGAACAAAGATTATGCTACTATAGGCAAAAGTCCACTACTACAGTGCAAAATTGGCTTACTACTGTATAAGTGCTGCTACCAGCTGACTCATCACAGATTAAAATGCCTTTCACTAGTTACAGTATATGCATCATCTAGTAAAATGAACAGTACAAAATCATTCATGTGCATCTTAAGGGGACAATAAAATACATTATAACCCTTCAAATCTTAACAAATTACACACCATTGTTTAAAAACAAAAAAACATGTAATACAAAATAAAAGACATATTGTATTCATTAAAGGAGTTCAGGAATAAATATAATTTCTGTCTACAACAGACATAAAGGCTACAAAATGTATCACCGCAAATATGTACTACAGCATAGTATCACACTAAAGTGTATCATACCAAAATTCACCTAGAGAAAGAGCCAGCTCCTCCATTGTGTGTGTGTGTGTGTGTGTGTGTGTGTGTGTGTGTGTGTGTGTGTGTGTGTGTGTGTGTGTGTGCACGTGTGCGCGTGTGTGCATGTGTGTGCGTGTGTGAGTGGGTGCTAGCCTGGTTCCAGACGAATCTGCCATTGCAAAAAAAAATTGCCCTTGGCAGATTAGGTCTGGCCCCTCTCAATAGAGATTTTCTCTCCCTCCGAAGTTGTGAGGGACCAATCAAGGCCCAGTGGGGCGGGTTTTATCACCAGAGGCATTTTTTGGGGAAATGCAGGTTCCACACTGAGATTCCAGACTAATATCTACGCAGTGATATTAGTCTGACCATGCCAGGCTATGTGCGTGCGTGTGCGTGCGTGCATGCGCACACGTCACTAAATTTGAGAAGCCATGCGTATGTGTTTGGGTGTACTGTATGTATAATCTTGCCCTACAGTCAGTCGCACTGATTGTAATTAGTGCTGCATAACAGCCAAATGGCTGAAACCTATATTGTAAACATGTTTCTCAGCAGCGATGTCAATTAACCCCAGCAGGGGGCAGTGTTTTCTGTCACATCATCATGCTGTACTGTGAGAGAAGTCCTCATCAAAGTCCTCTTCCCACTTTCCCTGTATAATGCTATTGTGCTACGGCTCTTATGTCAGTGAATTGTGCTGAAAACAAAGATTGGGATGAATGGCTGATCTCTTAAGCCTAAATTGAAATGTCGTTGTGCGCCAAAATCTTTAATTAGTTGAAAATGAACAACATCGTACGACTAAGTATAAGTGAGGCTTCAGCACCTGTCGAACACTGTAGACCAGTGGTTTTCAGCATGGGGTCCGGGGATCCCCAGGGGTCCTCGAGGGGGTTCCACTGTTGATTGTTAGTTAGATTGTTGGGTTGATTGATACGTTGACACAGAGGATTTAACAGTGTAGATTAGGATCCCATAGATAAAAATCGTATCAAATAGGGGTCCATGGCCTAATGCATATCAAACTGTAGGGGTCTTTGAACTTGAACAGATTGAGAATGGCTGCTGTAGACTGTTCTGTGTGGTTCAGCCTATAGATACTCTTCTTCCTTCACATAGAGAATCTCATGAGCTGCACTGGGGACCTGACAGGCACACAGACACATGGAGAGAGAGAGGACAGATGTTAGTCGGGCGAAGTGTGGTTGGGATCCGGAACCGGGGGAACCGGGGGAACCGGATCCATGCAACGTTGAGGAACCGGAGTCGGTTCCATCACATTTGGAACCGTTTGCGGAAACCGGTTTATCACATTGTCAGAGCTGGTATGTGCACAGCACTACGTCTGCTATAATTACAATACCGGTGGTTCTACAACTTTTTAATTTCAAGGACCACCATAAAAGTAGTTACAGACCTGTAAGGGTCCATTTGGAACTCCCTATAGGAATCGTTACCGTTAAGAGGGAATCGTTAAGGAACAAGAATCTTTAAAATCCCAACCCTATAGGGCTGGGTGTGGTTGGGTATTTTTCCGAATACTCAGACACAATACTAATTCTAGATCAGTGATTCCCAACCTTTTTTCCTTGGAGCCCCCCCTTCTTACAGCTGACAAAAGCTGAGAGCCCCCCCCCCCCCATATGTTCTCATACGACGAATAACAAAAATGGCTGATCTACAAGTGAGCTATCTGGGCATCGGTAGTACTTCCAATACATTCAGGATTCTATTGTTTGACTGTAAAACCATATGTTCAAGATACCGTTAAACGTTCACTTAAAGCATTTCAACAGGCTGTCTGTCTGTCGATGTGATAGACAGATAGACAGCTACAATACTTCACCTGGTTCACTCCTCCCACCACTAGGAGGCGATCTCTGATGACAATCGAGGAGGCAGAGCAGCGGGGCACTGTCATGGGAGCAAGCCTCTCCCATTTCTTTTTCTGGGGATGGAAGGCCTCCACCGTGTCCAGCGCTGAAGGTTCATGACCTGGAAGCACATAGGCACGCACGCACACAGGGATGTGGTCAAAATCAGCATTTTCTGAACTAGGGGTTGAAAAAAGTTAATTCCAAGCCTCCCAAGGTTGCACAAAATGGAAATGTAAATTTAAATGTGTCCACAGACTGAGTACATTACTTTTCAATTGGATTTGCTGCAGCATGCAGTTGTTACTGGGGATGTGCAATAATGTGAGGTCCCTCACGTCTGTTTTATTATGCGTTTTCCCCTTCTTATTCGTTAGGACCCCGTTGAGAGGTGCTTTGTAACTACTGTTTGAAAAGGTCCAATATAAATAAAGTTGACTAAATGACTTACCAAGTCCCCCGGCGACCACCATTCTACCGCGGAGGAAGGAGGCAGCAAAGTCAGCTCTCTTAGTTTTCATGGCTACTGTCTCCTCAGACTTCAACCACACTCCTGTGGGGAGAAACCATATGGTGGGTGTGTGCCGTCTTAACCACTTAAAACCCTCTAGTGTTAGAGAACTGGACTTGAGTTACAACTGTACTTCGACCGCTTGTTTCCGTCTACACCAAATCTCTTGGCCAAAAATAATCTACAAGCTCACAACGCATCGCAACACAATGCGTAGTGAGCTTGTAGATCTGCTATTTGCGGCTAATGTTCCCCCCAGAATAAGGATGCTGGGGTTCAAGTGGTTAACCACTTAAACCCTCTGTTCTTAGTAAACTGGACATGAGTTGGAGCAACACAGGCTATTAAATGCCCTTTGTATGTATTACAAGGTGCTAGTAGTCTAGATACCAGCACAGAGTCAGGTTATGGTCAGTTGATGCGGGGTGGAACTCCCTTTCTTCTGAACATGAGTTGCCTCTGTACTTGGTCTGCTCTTTTTTCCCACTACACCAAATCCTTTGCCAAAAATAGCCGATCTACAAGCTCACAACAGATCGCTGTGTGCTTCCCCCAGAAAAGGGATGCTAGGGCTCAATGGTTAAGGACATTGCATGTGTGTGTGTGTGTGTGTGTGTGTGTGTGTGTGTGTGTGTGTGTGTGTGTGTGTGTGTGTGTGTGTGTGTGTGTGTGTGTGTGTCTGCACAACAACTATTTTCCACTTTCAGTTGGACATGAGGCAGGCAACCTTTTACACACTACCGTGACCTGTGCTAACATCAAAGTAACTAAGCAGGGGTAATCAGCACACGTCCACTAACACGCACGCACGCACGCACGCACGCACGCACGCACGCACGCACGCACGCACACACACACACACACACACACACACACACACACACACACACACACACACACTTGTCACAAGCAGGGACATGCAGAGAATGTAGGGTAGGGGATGACATTTCTAAAAGGTCAGTTTTGGCAAAAAATAGCCGATCTACAAGCTCACAACGCATTGTGAGCTTGTGCTCAACTAAGTAATAATAATAATAATAATAATAAACTTTATTTATATAGCACCTTTCATGACATAAATGCAGCTCAAAGTGCTTTACAGAAAACGAAAGAAAAAAATGAAAACAAAACACAGGGTAAAAGCAAAAAACATTAGAGCAATGGCAATAATAGAGCAAAAGGCAAAAAGGGCAATGGCAAGAAGTAATGGTTACAAATAAGAGGCAGCGGGTCAAGCAAAACAATTAAAACAATAGAGCAGTGGCAAAGTACAGTGGCAAGAGATAAAAGCTTAAAGATAAAAGGCAGTGGGTCAGGCAGCGATAAAGACAGAAACAACAGCACAGAGATTCAGAAGAAGCAGAATCAACTAAAAGCAAGAGTGAATAAATGAGTCTTGAGCTGTGCTTTAAAACTGTCTACAGAGGGTGCCTGTTTTAGGTGCAGAGGAAGCTTATTCCAGGCCGTTGGCCCGTAGAAGCAGAATGCTGCTTCGCCGTATTTTTTATATGACATTACAGGCACTTCAAGTAGGCCTGCACTAGAAGACCTGAGGGGACGGTTTGGGACGTGTCTGGGGAGGAGGTCATAGAGGTAGGAGGGTGCCAGACCGTTGAGAGCCTTATAAACAAGCAAAAGAATTTTAAAATCGATCCTAAAAACAACCGGGAGCCAATGTAGTGAAGCTAAAACTGGGGTAATGTGTTCCCTCATCTTAGTTTTAGTTAAAACTCTGGCTGCCGCATTTTGAACGAGTTGTAATCTGTCGGTTGTTTTCTTTGGCAGTCCAGAGAAAAGAGCATTGCAGTAATCCAAGCGAGAAAAAACAAAAGCGTGGATCAATGTCTTTGCATCATCCAGCGACAGATATGCTCTAACTCGTGCAATATTCCTCAGATGGAAGAAGGCAATCTTGATAACTTGACCTATATGTGTATTAAAATTCAGTTCAGAGTCTATTATAACTCCCAGGTTCTTGACTGTAGAGTTACTACCTACAGTGATGTTACCAAGCCTACTTCTTATTGATTCTTTCTGTTCCCTAGAGCCAATTATGAGAACTTCTGTCTTGTCCTCATTTAGCTTCAGAAAGTTCTCGCTCATCCAGCATTTGATGCTGGACAGACAGGACAACAATGGGTCAAGAGCACTGGGGTCATCTGGAGCTACGGAGAGGTATAGCTGGGTGTCATCAGCATAGGAGTGGAAATTCACTCCGTGGCTGGTGATAAGTTCACCCAGTGGTAGTATGTACAGGGAGAATAATAGAGGACCAAGGATTGAACCCTGTGGAATACCAGAGCAGATGTCATGTTTCTCTGAGTCAAAGTCAGCTAAGTTGACAACGTAGCTTCTGCCTGATAAATAGGAAATAAACCATGACAAGGCCGTGCCTGACAAACCTATCCAGTCCTCCAGACGTTGAATCAAGATGGTATGATCGATTGTATCAAACGCCGCCGTCAGGTCAAGGAGCAGGAGGACGGATACATTTTTATTGTCAGCTGATACCCTGAGATCATTCATTACTTTCACCAGTGCTGTTTCAGTGCTATGCCCTTTTCTAAAGCCGGATTGGAATTTGTTATGGATTTTATTGTTCTGTAGGTACACCTCTAGCTGATGGAAGATTGTTTTTTCTATGACCTTGCCGAGAAAGGGCAGATTAGAGATGGGTCTGTAGTTACCCAGCACCAGGGGGTCAAGGTTGTGCTTCTTGAGCAAGGGCCTAACAATGGCTGTTTTAAGTGAGTCTGGGAATATACCTGATTGTAGTGAGCAGTTAATGATTCTTAGAATGTCCGCAAGCACACTGTCCAGAACCTCTTTGAGAAAGGGAGTGGGGAGTGTATCCAGGGAACATGAGGATGAAGTCATCTGAGATATGGTTTTGTGAAGTTCCTCAAAGCCGATTTCATAAAATGAGTTGAGGCTACCCCTGCTGAGGTTAACACTATTGCACCTGGCAGCAGTAGCCGCATTTGGGGTTAAGGAGTTTGAGCTGGCACTGTTTGTAATATCAGCTCGAATGTCGAGGATTTTATTGTCAAAAAAAGATGCAAATTCATTACATTTAGCTTTGGAAGCGGGGAGCGATTGCTTATATGACTGGGGGGGGTTCAAGAGCCGTTCAATGGTGGAAAATAGAACTCTGGCATTATTTTTGTTATTGTTAATAATGCCAGAGAAATAAGTCTGCCTTGCTAAGCGAAGGGCTTTGTTATAAGCAACTGTTGATGTCTTAAAGATCTCAAGGTGGATGGTGAGTTTGCTTTTTCTCCAACCCCGCTCAGCTCTACGACATTCTTTCTTTAGAGATCGAATATGGTCTTTGATCCAGGGTGTTGCTTTGGAGTTTTGTCTTTTTTTGGATTTCATAGGGGCCACTATATTGACTGCTGTCTCAAGATTAAGGTTGAACTGTTGTATCAAGACATTCACTGATGAGGTATCAGGCAGGGGGGGTGCACAGGCCAGAAGACGGGAGAATTCACTGGCTGCCGTTGAGCTAAAGAAACGTTTTTTCACACAATATTCTGTCTTGTTTTTCTCTAAGTCCGAGACAGCCATATTAAAGAACACTGCATGATGGTCAGATAGCTCGGGCTTCTCAATAATCTTGTCCACTGTGATGGTTAGGCCTCTGGAGATCACCAAGTCCAAGGTGTGGCCATGTTTGTGCGTTGGCCCAACAACGTGCTGAATACAGTCATGGAAATTTAAAGTCTGTAGGAACCCCAAAGCTACAGCATCTGTGTCATTATCCAAGTGTAAATTAATGTCGCCTGTGACCAGGGTCCTGTCGTAGTTTAATGTGCAGAAGGATAAAAGGTCTGATATTTCCGTTAGGAATACGGCTTTGCTGCTCTTTGGAGGACGATAAATTGTAATTATGAGCACGGGGGATTGAGTCTCTAGAATGGTGGCCTGATATTCAAAGGATGAAAAGCAACCTAAGGATAGAGGCTTAAATTTGAGTTTGTCTGAAAAAATGTAGGCAAGTCCACCTCCTTTCTTGTTATCACGTGCTGAGTGAACATAACTGTAACCTGGGGGGCAAGCAGCGGCTAGGGGGACTGCGCCAGCTGAGTCAAGCCATGTCTCTGCTAAAAAAATAATGTCCAGTTTCTCATCGCAGATAAGGTCGTGAATAGAGGAATGCTTGTTAAGGAGTGACCTGATGTTGAATAGGGCCAGGTTTATTTTATAGGTGATTTTTTGGGGGTTGGAGTGTGGGAGGCAGAGAGGATAAATTAGGTTGCTAAAATTAATCCCGGGGCCCTTGTGGTTGTTGTGAGTTTTTTGGCCCATTTGGACAGGGATTAAGTATTGCGCATGAGTATTTGGAGAGAAGGAGGTGACAGGTGAAACAGGTGAGATAGAGGTAGGAGGTCCACCCGACCAGCAGGGGGCGATGCAGGGTAGAGAATGGTCAGCCGGGTCAGACGGGGGCAGAGGGAGGAGTCAAGTATAATCAAGCCTTTTACCGGAGATGCGGTGTAAGGCATGGATTTCTACACAGAGAGCAATTCTTTCAACATGAAATGCTGCTTTCAAGTTCAGGAGAGTTAGGAAAAGGCAATTCTCTTGAATGCTGCCTTTGGGTACGACATGAGGGGCATTTGCATTTTTTCACCACAGTAAATGCTGCATTCATGGTCTGGAGAGGGCACTTTTTACAGACAAGTAAAAGGGCAGAGGCTCAAGCCCCCTTTGATGTCTATGTGTGCACGACACGTGCCTGGTCACAAGGATAATGTGAAGGTTAGAACAGAGAGTGCAGGGACTACAAAGAGAGAGGGGGTTTGCAGGCGATGACAATATATTGTCTATCTGTCTCATTCTCTTTTCCTTTACAAATGTCCTAACCAAGGTCTCTTGACATTGAATATAATGATATTCTTTCTTTCTCCAAAAGCCACCCAGTCAGAATACGAGGGCATTTGCTGTGGCCTTTGGCTTTTATCAACACCTGAACCTGAGTGCGACACTACTGCATGTTGCAGTTGAGCATGAGAAATGACAATAGAATGACTCTCATTAGAAAGAAAAGGAAACAGTAATCTTGTGCAGAGAATCTCCTGGGAAGAGAGGAAGCTTGCTCCAGAACACCAAGTTCATTTTCAAACAGTTTTTTTAATATTATTATTATTATTGTATTATTATTATTTTTATATCGCTTTGTTGTTGCTAAGGCTCATTTATCTGATGGGAAAACCAGGTCTGATGTGTCGTGACTGTGGGGGTTGGAAGTTAACTTTATTAGGGCTGGGGAGAGAGGGGGAGAGAGAGAGAGAGAGACAGACAGACAGACAGACCGAGAGAGAGAGAGAGGAAGAGGGAGACGGGTGGAGGTGGGAGAGAGGGGGAGTCATGAATAAAAAGAGGATGAGAGCGAGGGGGGGAGCAATAGAAACGGAGAAGGAGGGAGAGATGGAGTGAGCGAACGAGAGAGAAAGGTAGAGAGTGACAGACACACAAACTCATAGACAGATAGAGACAATGATTAGTCAGAGATACGAGATATAAAAGGAGCCAGCCAGCCATCCAGACAGACAGACAGACAGACAGACAGACAGACAGACAGACAGACAGACAGACAGACAGACAGACAGACAGACAGACAGGCAGGCTCTGTGAACAGAAGAGAACGCAGCTGGCCGAGGCTGCAGCCCATTCAGAGTACGCCTCTGTTTTTATTGTTTTCCTGAAGGCGAGCAGCACAATCTCCTGTGGTCTTTTTAGCGAGCGTTCTCAACACATCATAACACCCAGCCCAATCCCCCAGGCCCCACTGGGACTCAGCAGAAAGAGAGAGAGAGAGAGAGAGAAAGAGAAAGAGAGGGGGGGTATTACACAGGCGTTCCCTCAAAGACAGCGTTTCTGTCTTTGTAGAATGCATACTTTATGCAGGCGTTAAGCGTGCCGGGCATGCCTGCACATATTGTTGACGCCTGAGAGTAAATCTGGTGGGAGAGGGTGTAAAAAAAAAAAAGACAGAGAAAAACAGAGAAAGGAGAGATAGAAATAGAGAGAGATAAAGGAGAGCAATTGAATCAGAGAGATAATAGAGTCTCTGAAGAGCCAGGCCTTGTGTTAGGGGCGGTAGTAATTCCGTCCACTGCTGTTCTCTGCAATTTGTATCTGCGGTCGGCTTTCACTGCGTCTCGCAAGGCGTTCTGCAGAGTGCAGACAATGCTAAAATGTTGTAGGAATACACCTAACTGGGGCATATCTTAATATTGGAGATATGAGATTGGAATGGTAATAGAATATCGCTCGGTGACAGCAGATTGTGTGTGTGTGTGTGTGTGTGTGTGTGTGTGTGTGTGTGTGTGTGTGTGTGTGCGTGCACAAGAGAGAGAGAGAGAGAGAGAGAAAGAAAGAGAGAGAGATATTGGTAGAATATAGATAATAAAGCAATCTGCTTCAGGGTGCTGTAATTTAAAATGCTCCCCATCCCCATCCCAGCCTCCTGATGAGATCTACCATCTCATCTCCAAGAAAATTACATTGGGACAGCAGCTACAGTGTGTGTGTGCAGATGTCAGTGTGTGTGTGTGTGTGTGTGTGTGTGTGTGTGTGTGTGTGTGTGTGTGTGTGTGTGTGTGTGTGTGTGTGTGTGTGTGTGTGTGTGTGTGTGTGTGTGTGTGTGTGTGTGTGTGTGTGTGTGTGTGTGTGTGTGTGTGTGTACATCACACCTGTATGAACGGTTTGTGATCATGTATGACAGTCCTATATGCCCCCTCTGTCTTTCCCTCTCTTACACACGCACGCGCAGAAGCACGCGCACACGGCGACGCACGCGTGCACACACGCACACACACACACAATTTGTTGAGCACTGACATCCACACTGCTCTCATTTGGCTTCCATTTGGGGGAAGAAGAAAAAAAATAGGCCAATCCCAAGGCGCACGTGCAAATATCCTACTGTCTGAAATGACTTATTGATTTTCTTCCCCCTGCGAGTGCACTCACCACATCTCTCTCCAGTCCCTCCTCAATTTGTCCACCTGTTGTTTTGGTAGATGGAGGATACGTAATTTCCCTGGTTTGTGGGACGCAGCAGCACTGTGGTGCTGAGAGAATAAGCCCTGTTGAGTTTAATTGGTACTTTTATTTGTTGCGACGTGTCAGTACTTGATGCCAGAGTGTCAAAGCGAGGAATGCGAGCTGTCAACATCATATGAGATGACAAGGTAAGGTTGATGCTGAAGATAGAGAAAGTGCACTGCATGCTGGGTATATTGAACCACAGACATTACTGAAATGATGTGCAATTAAGCTGAAAGGAGGGAAAGGAATGGAACTTCTTTTAGAAGTGTTTGTGTGTCACCTGCACGCGTGTCTACTTAACCACTTGAACCCCAGCATCCCTATTTTCGTCATTAAGCTATTTTTGGCAAAGAGATTTGGTCATCCGATACCTAGAACTACCTAGAAATCATCCCATTGAATGGGGTTACCACATAGCTATGGTCCCAGTAGGTCCCTACTGGCCTACCAGGAGGCAGTTAATGGCTGCAGTTAGCAGCCATTCTATGGGTGATTCAATGTTACCGCATGTGCTGTCACGGGGCGGAGTCACATTGAAATACAGCACGAAACCCCATACCAGCACCTGCCACGGCGGCGTGCCTCCTAGTCAGCGACTTTCAGCCCCAACCTCCTGGGATCGAATCACGACGGAGGTGCGCCATCAGAACTTGAGCCACGAGAGGCACCGACGAGCGAGCTAAGGTAAGCGAGTCGCCGTGTCGATTGTGTGACAAATGCTCATAGACTCCAGTGCATTCCTTAAACTTCCGGTTCAGGGCTTTGTCTCTATTCGCCAATAGAAGGCTATGCAGAAGACCTGGCCCGATGCGGCTCTGGTTGTCCCAACTGACAATCAAAGTGACTACTGGCCTATCACAGTGCGTCTTTTCCGGCCAATCACAGTGCGTCTTTTCCGGGACTTGGACATGTCACGTGACACATGCATTAAGGCTGATAACGGCCTACCAGAGCCTCCTGGTAGGCCAGTATGGACCTACTGGACCATAGCCAGGCATGCAAACAGCCCCGAGGTGAAAAAGGTGACAACATGTTGTTTTCTTTCGGGTCAGGTGTCACACAATTGCCCTATTTGGGTTCAAAAAGGTGACTGTAGCTGAAAAGTGACACTTTTGCATGTCTGCATAGCTATGGAATGATAACGGTGATAACAATGGGAGGAAAACGTGAAGATTGGCGGATTTGGTGTAGATGGAAAAAAGCGGTCAGTTTTTACTGTGCTTTAAGTGGCTAAAGTCTCTCACCTTGGTTTGTGTCAAAGATGTTGACGTTCTTGGTGAACTTGGAGCTTTGATGAACTCCACCCTGACGCAAGCCCCCCAGCAGCCACAGCCTGCCGGCGGGGTCCCACAACGTACCCCCATAGGAGCGCTTGCACGGCATCATGGGTAGTGCCGTCCAGGAGCGGGTCTCTGAGTCATACATCTCAAAGGCTTTCACCGGTCTTTTGCACTGACGGCCAGCTGTGGAGAGTACGCACACGCACGCACACACACACACACACACACACACACACACACACACACACACACACACACACACACACACACACACACACACACACACACACACACACACACACACACACACACACACACACACACACACACACACACACACACACACACACACTTTTTGAAAGGCTTTTTGGTTGATTGCTGAGCAATTTGAAAACCCAGACAAAAACAACCATTCTGACCATGCACGGAATCAAACGCCAGCTTGCTAGTTCGAATGTGATCCCTAATGAATCATATCAGGGGAGTGAATTAATATAGTAATGGCCCTGCCAGTATATGAATGGTGCAGGTGTGTTACCTGTTTAGTATAGGTAACACAGCTACTCCTACCTTAAACCACAGTGCTGAGACACCAGTATTAATAATTAGTTTGGGAAGAGACAGACAGAAGACATACCATTTCCACACAGAATGGGAAGATAATAATGCTTTCATCATTATGTCAAATGGAAAACGTATCTGTCTCGTCTGTAACAACAGCGCAGCGATGGCGAAGAAAGAGAACTTGGAATGACACTTCATTGACAAATCATTGACAAGACATTTCCAGCCAAAAGGTGAAGGAAATGAAATATCAATCAACAACACAGCAATCTGTTTCCATGAGGCAGGTTGGTAAAGTTATTATGCAACCACTGCAGCTTCCAAACACGTTTGTGTTACACACAATAAATCATTTCAGGATGGCATAATATTGAAGGAGCTGTTGCTGTCAGCTGCTGTTGATTTGTTTTGCCATTTTAAGAACAGGACTGAAATCATTTATGTCTTCAACAGCCTTCAGTTGTCCAGGAGACTAGTGATACGGAGGTGTGAGGGGATTTTCAGATGGCTTGGAGGCGCAGCTGAAGAAGGATATCAAATCCTGTGTGTGCTTCTCCCTCCAGTTGGATGAATTGACAGACATTACTGATGTTGCCCAACTTTTCACAGAAGATAGTTTTGTAAACTATTTTGTGTTGCTGCATTAGATTTGCTCATTTAATTTCATGCCATTTTTCAGCAGGACAGATTTCTTTGGTTTCATTTTATATTGAAGTCCAGTGATGCTTGCTTTTACTACTATTATTATTATAGGGTGATGGCCATTCGGAAGCGAGGCAGTGCACTATGGTGTCATGTTGACAAATAAACTTCTTTATAACTGAGAAACTTTCTTCTTTATTTTTTAATCTTGAATTTTAAAACCAAGTGGCCAAAATATTATTTGTAAATAAAACAGAATCATGTGCTATCATCTGTATTTTAAAAGTCACACAAATTATTCATCACCACAAGTCATATATTTTTTACACTTTTCTCCCGGGGTGCTCCTTCCATTCCGACATCTCACCACTCCGACTAGTGGCTTCCGCGTGCGGTTAGGGTTAGGGTTAGGGTTAGGTATAGGGTTAGTCAACGTCGGAAAGGCGACATGTCGGAAAGGCGAAATGCACCCTTTTCTCCCTAGTTTTTTCAGACAAAATAGTTTTACCATTATTCATTTATTGACTTATTCTAATTATTATTGTAATCATCAGGCTAAAATATGGCAGAATCGTTGTGGTTTTCTCTGTCGGCAAAGGCAGATCTCGCCAACCTTGGAAGTGATCCCGTGGCCAAAAAGCTTGCCTACCCCTGATATAGTGCAAACACACAAGCCTAAACAAACACACACTATCACTCTCTTGCCCGTACCTGCCACGTATATTTTGTTGCCCAGGAGGTTCACATTGGTGTCATAGCGGGGTGTGGGCATAGGAGGCAGCTGTACCCACATGTCCTTCCTCGGGTCATACTGCTGCAGGATGCTACGAGGGAGCAGGTCGGCTCCCATCCCCCCTACTGCCAGGGCACGGCCATCTACACACCCACACCCAGGCAGACATACAGACAGACAGACAGACAGATAGGCAGACAGATTGACAGAAGGTAAGACAGACATTGTTACCCTCAGGGTAAAATTAACATTCAGGATTTCGCAGGCAGACAGATCTACTGTAAGTAGGCGATAATATAAGAGACAAGGGAAGAGAGAGAGAGAGAGAGAGAGAGAGAGAGAGAGAGAGAGAGAGAGAGAGAGAGAGAGAGAGAATCAGTGAATCAGTGAATCTAAAATGACCTCCTTCTGGAGCTCAGGAATGATGCTTCCTGCATAAGAATTGTATTGCCAGAGGGCATGGAAGCCCATTTCCGCTGAATACAATTAGAAAGACCTGAATTTTTCTCACAATTTTGACTTGTACTATACAGTATATCTCAGCATTCTGTGTTTTCTCCTCACAAATGTGATATAGGCAACTGTGAGAACAATTTCAATAATTCTGAGACATAAAGTCACAATAGCGTATCTAGAACAGAATAAAGACAAAGCAGTGCATAAAACAAGAGCATAAAATAATGCAGCCTTGAGATGGGTAATATACATCCTTTTTGTCTTTGACTGTGAAAACTACATTATAAAAATATATAGTATATGGATGAAGGGTTAGCTTACAAAATACATCTATATATATCTGTGTAAGCCATAAGTCAGTCCATCGCTAAAAGTCAACTAAATATTTTTTTATTTCGCTTTCTTTTTTTGCTTTTCTTTTGTCAGATTACAATTAAATACTAGAGAGGTACGCTCAATAGAGCACAAAGCTCCACCAGGTCGCATGCATTCATTCTAATAGTGATGTTCAAAGTGACATTTCTACCGAGAGCCATGGAAGAGTAGCTCGGCATGTGAAAACCGGTTGTACATTATCCCTCCAACAGTATCTGAACACCTGACTCTCTCTTACACATTCATTGTGTTGATAAGCATAGGTATAACGTTTTTGAGGTTCGTCCTATTAAAGGCTCAGAGAGTTATCATGGCAGTGTTCAGATGCTTCGTTTGTTATCTGTTAATTTTGTAGTGCAGCAACGACAGAGCCCTGTTAATGTTAGCCTGTCAATTAATATAAAGGCCCATGCATGTAACCGAGGAGAACGGCACCAGATTGATAGGTGTTCCAGGGCGGGTGAACAGGAGCATGAGAGGATTATAATTGCCCATGCTTTACACCAGTTGTCATTCGTCATGAAACAAATCACCGCCAACCTTAGATTTTCTTCTTCTCCGATCTATCCATATGAAATACAGAGAAGTGATCCGCTGGGGCGATCACCTGGTCTGGAATGGTATGTGAAAGCCAGGCATTTGTGAAACAAAATACATTATATTATGAATTTAATCCTTGCCCTCATCTTGTCCATTTTATTCTCCATAGAATAGATGGTACATTTGCCAGCAGAATGCTCGGGTGAGGAGGTTTGTGTGGTTTGGATTTAAGCGATACCTAGGTGCTTTCCTCTATGCCCTTTCTTCTCCTTGGAGAGGCACCATGTTTTTTGTTCTCTGCTAGTTCAACAGACCACAAAGATGTGGATAGGAGATCAGAAATCTGACATAATCCTATGTCCAAAAGTGCACTACGGTCATATATAATCATAATCATATAAACATATAATGTTGCTGAAGGTTTTAAATAATCCAGTGTAAACAACAAAATAACTAAATAAAGCCGTCCACCATGACAGCAACTGACCATCTTGATTCAATTGACATTATGGCTACATAATTTGACGGTCAATTGTACATAAAACTGGAAAGTAATGGCATGTAGGATGAGATGTGAAAGGTTGCAAACCATGCCAGCATAGTCTCAGGAAAGAGACCTGTGTGTTCACGTGTCACAGTTTGCAAGAGAAAAGAGAGGGATCATGTGTAAGAATGACAATAACAATAATAACTATTACTATGAGAGTCAATAAATATGTGAGCATGGCAAGCCATAACTAATTGTGTTCTCAAATAGAACTGCATGTACTGTATAATCAAATTATACAGATACAGATCAGAAATTCCTATGTGTATTATTTTTATATTTAATTGTCATGTCTTATTAGAAAGTGAAAGAAAACTTGTCTTAGTGTGTCATTTAAACAGATGATCAAGGATTTGTGGTTCATTAAAACTGGGGAAAGAACATAATATATTTATTAAAGGATATGAAGTTCATTAAAAAAGTGAAAAATAACTTGAGACAGACAGTGAAGAATTTTCACATCATTACAACGGAAAGTTACAATTGAGTTGAATGTGTGCAGACAATAATACCATCGTGATTCAGGGGTTTTGGGGTATGTTGTTATGTTTATAAATGTATATTGTGGTGTTAATCTAACATTGGCTTATGCTGGCTAATGTTGTGCTGGCGGGCTGCCTATGATTGGCTAGTACAGTACCTGTACATCCAATAAGGGGAATAGGATCGTTGTTATTGTCTAGTTATTAATATAGACCCCATAAGAGCCGGTGGAGAGGATGGATAGCTTCAAGTACCTCGGTGTGCACATCACCAAGGACCTGACCTGCAGTATGTATGCACACAGAGACTGTGGCAAAGAAAGGGAGGCAGTGTCTATACCACATGAGACAGTTGAAATCATTCAAGATGTCAAAAAAAGATTAAAAAATTCTTCTACCACGCTACAACTCAGAGCATCCTGGCAGGGGGCATGAAAACATAAGACAATAAGTCTTATGACACTGTCTCTACGCTTGATCACTTGTTGTTGTTTGAGAAATGCTGCTCATACTATTATGTGACACTTGAACATTGATTGATCCTGTTGCTTTGTACATCTGCACATGGTCACTTTGCACATTTTGGATGAAAATTGCTGTTTTGATCAGAAATTACTGCACGCGGAAACGCTGCTAATTATAAGTTACTGTGCCTGTCTAAGACAAGTCCCTAAGTATTAACGTATATCCCTATGACTGTATATTTTGTATCCACCTGTTTCCTAGGCTTTTCACTGTGTTCCACCACTCCACTTCCTGTCTTTTGATCCAATGAAATCCAATGAAACCGGTCAGATGACTAATGATATCCAATGAAATCCGACAGGAAGTGGAAAACACACAGCCAAGAAACAGGTGAATATACATTTTTTAATTATTGTCATTCTATTCTAATTTGTTATTTTTTTGTTTTAATATTTATTTGTTATGTAACACAATTGGCGTCTCAGCAACATTTCGCTGCTTGTACCTGTATAAGTGAAAAATAAAACGTATTGAATCTTGAATCTTGTACATGCATATGCCATAGCCTGGAGTGGCAATTGCTGTGTGATTATTAATTCACAAAAATAACATAATGTAGTTGTCGTTGACCAGTTTGAGAAATATTCAAGAATTGAGGTCCAATAGACATGCTGCTGACTGGCAAAGTATAATGCAAGATTAGCTACAGACAGTTACACAGACAGGGACAAATGCACCCTGGTGGAGATAATAAAAAACAAAACAAATCTTTCAATATCCCTATTAATATATAGATGACAGTCAATACAGCGTAACTTTGTCAAACCAATGGATTACTGTATAAAAAAACACATTTATTCAAATCTGGCAATATCGGTAACCATGACTTACAAAAAAAAAAGCCTGCTATTGAAGAATGAAAATAGTATGGTATGAAGTACCCACCTTTCACAGTGATGGCTAACCCCATCATAGCCTCGCGGAGTGAGCTCCTCTTCCTCCACCTCCCCTCTTCAGTGTTGTACATCTCCACCGCTTTCACAGGGCTCTGGTCCTCTCCTACCCCTCCCACCACTAGGATCTGCTTACCCAGCACTGCCACCGCTGCCCCAGCGCGGGAGGTGGGCATGGGGGTCAGACTGATCCACCTGTCACCCTGGCAACGATGGAAAAAAACAAACAAATAATGGCGATGGTCATGAGCAAATAGAATAGAGCAGGTGCAAACTTACAATACAATAGAGTACATTGGTGATATGTGGTGTATAATGTAGGTCTGTGATTAGGATATTGCCAGTTGTTATCTCTGCTAGGCTGAAGGATGGGCTGGAGATTATGTTTTCACACCTGTCTGTCTGTCTGTCTGTTGGTCTGTGTGTGTCTGCAGCTAGCCATGTTCCCAGCCTTGTTTCATCTCCGAGGAGAAAAGCCTGGTCACCACCTAATCAACCTAATGTCTAGGGTGGTACTTCCGTTGTATGTACTTCCCCCAGAAACTGTCCAATTCAACCAATCGCAACACACGTTTAATGTATGGAGAACGTTAACAGATCTGTAAAGCCTCAACGTTACTTCCTTAGGCGGTACTTCTGCCAAATTCCAGTAGCCTACTTCCGTTTAGACACTCAACAAGTTAGGTCTTGCCCAGCGTGGTCTGCGGCTAATCTTGCACTCAATACTGCCACCTACAGATCCGGTCAATAGCATTTTCTATTGACCGGATCGGTAGATGGCAGTATTGAGTGAGTACATTTTTCTTGGGCAAAATAGTGGATTTTACTCAAAAGGTGAGGTTCTGAGAGGTTTCCCACCGTGGCCTTTGTTTCTGTGAGTAGTTTACTACTGTGTACACATCGTAAACCTGGTCAATGAGGAAATGCACAGTCCCTGGCATAGGACCAGCTCTGGCAGATTTTACAGGTCTCCAGGCTAGACCAGAGCTACTGTGGTGCTGCTATGACAACTGAATCAATAAATGTCTATCTATTCAACAAACTATAAAAAGTAAAACAATTTCAAACGATAAAAGACATAACAAAAACAAAACAAAATTATAAGTCAGTAGTAAAAAGCTTTATCAAAAACAGGCAGTGTACAGCATCACATCACCCATGCTACAGTAAACACATCATCGCTACTAAACCACAAACAAAAACAAACATGTGGGAAGTTGATCTTTCTAACAAACTGAAACAATATTTTCAAAACATTATTGGATGAACCCCTTAATGAAAGTCAAACTTTTATTTTCCCTAATGTAATAAAATAGAGGATGTATTTTATCCAGCAGGTATGAGAGGGAGGAATAAGTGTGCTCAGGCAAAAACACTGCAGCCCTGCTCGCCCCCTGTAAACTGCTCACTGCTCTGAGTAAAGATTTCTGCTAAATGATTCAATGGAAAGCATGAACCACATTTGCTGAAGCAGTTTTTTGTCCCTTTTCAGATTTTATTATCAAACAATTTTCTTCCTTCTTTTTTCAGATTTTAATATCAAGCATTTCTTTCAAGCACCTTTCTGGTTTACCTTGCTTAAATTAGTCAGGTTATTAAGAGCAAAAAAGGATCGTATTTACAATAATGACCTGAATTCAGCTTTTCACACAATTAACGCTTCTGTCAAGTGAGCAATTATGGTAATTATTATGTCACTAGTGCAAATAAATTGACAAGCTTAACAGGTGAATATTATTTCCAGTCAGTCTTTTCAGGCTCCTTTCAAGATATTCAGAATCATTAAGCTGGTTTAGCTTAAATGACTTGTAAGATAATTTCATAATATGTATAGTTCCATGATTATTTCTTGAAATAAATCAGATCAGACGAAAGGGCAGATGAAAACATCACAAATATCTCATTCAATATCACCATTTTTACACTCTCCAAGTTACATTTTGCAGTGTACTTTGTGTACCTGTTACCTACCTCAGGGGAGTACAGCTCCAGGGAGGGGCAGGGCCTCCCTGCAACATCGCAGCCCCCCAGCATGTACATCTGCCCCCCCACCTGAGTCACAGTGTGGTACACTCTGCCACTGGGCAGCCGAGCCAAGCTCTGCCAGTGGAACTCGTGTGCCGGGGGCACTGACATGGTCACCGGGAGCTGGGCGACAGCTGAGGGCAGGTCAAGGGGACCAGAGATGGAGGTTGTTGATTGATGGAGTTTGAGGGCGGCAGATCGTGGTTCCCAGCACCAGTGGGAAGGGCTAGTTCAGGTGGACGTTGCAAATGGGCATGTGAAGGAGAGCTTGGGAACTTCAGCGTAGGAGTGGATTCAGAAGAGGTCTGAGCAGCTGGGTCCCAGGGTGGGAGGTGGGGAGATGTGAGGAAGGGTGAAGAAGAGGTGGGCAAGAGACCCAAGGAGTAGACTTCTTCCCCTGGGTCTGTCCACCAACTCACAGCTTTACACTGGTCCTGGGAAAAACATAATGTGAAAAGTTGGTTACAAAAGTGTAGCATTAACAAACTGTGAGTGATTTACAGTACTGCACACCTAACATGCTTTAGAGAGGACATTTATGACTTTGCACTCAATCAGTTGACAAAGGTGCGGGTCTGGTTGTATGTGTGTGTGTCTGACTATATTATGTTCGGATGCCCTTCTTAGATGCATCCATATTATTGTGCAATAGTCGGCCAGCAGAGGTAAACACATCTGTAGCTAGGCAACCATCTAGACATCTACTCTGTTTTATAAGTTGTTGTTTACCCCAGTCATCCCTCACTACCTCTGTCTCTGCTTCTTGCCATTAACCCTATTCTCCTGCCTACGTATTGGTTTTACACTGAGGGAATGGAGGCGGAAGCCAGCCAGTGACGTGGGAAGAAGCTTCCAAAAAGAAGTCCTGCATGCAACATCAATGGAATTCAGTCTATATCAAAGTCCAAATCACCCACATGGCCATACTATGAGAAGCAGTACCAGTCCAAAATCACCAGAGAAGACAGGTATAATGGTGTTACAATGGTATTCCACACCACAGCCATGTTCTTTGTTTGGGAAGAGATTCTGAGGAGGATGACGTGGAATTTTGACCGTTGTTCAATTGGCAGGCTAGACTGATAAGACAAACAACTCGCCGGCTTATCCTTTAAATCCTTACCCAAAAATGTCATTTCCATCTTCCCGCCCTCTCTTCCTCTCTCTTTCCTTGCGCTTTATCTGGCTTTCATACCCTTCATCGTATTGCAGATGGATGAATAAAGGACAGGGGAAGAGATAAAAGACTGTCCTTCAGAAGAAGGCTCCCTCCCTCTTTTCAGTGTGCACGAGATGGGTTACCATAGAAACATACCTTCTGGAGTTGCGACACAGATTTTCTTTTCTGCACATGATCGTTTACCGCTTGGTTTGACTTTAATAAAGGCTTATGAGAAAGGATTGAAAACAAATAAGGGGGAGTTGTTTTTTCGATAGGGCTGACCCCGGCAGGCGTGCACTTGCTAACAAGGCAGTATCGAGCTTTCTCTCTCACACAACACATTAATTGCAATCTGTAACCGATTTGGTTTGCCACATCTCTTTTTTTTAATTAACTGCTTGAACAGCTTGAGATCAACAGTGGGCCCACCAGCATCCACTGAAGTCATTTACAATCAGCGTGCCTCTTCATCCAAACTTTTAATTAGTAAGCCTAGTTTTTTTATGCTGTAACTCCTCAAATGCCAGAACTGGCTGCAAAAATTGTGGACCCTGAAACAGTGTAGACAAAGTGCTTGTTATAGGATATTGTGTCATATTGTATTTTGCCATATTGATTCATATATGATACATTATTGTGTTATGTGTTGTAATCATAAAACAGTATTGTTGATTTGCTCATCTTATTGTATCTGTCCATATCCACATTTAGCCTGTAGGTATTTAGCTTGACACCCCCCCTCTCACACACACACACACACACACACACACACACACACACACACACACACACACACACACACACACACACACACACACACACACACACACACACACACACACACACACACACAAACACACACACACACACACTCATCTAAACATTTCAAACAACCAATAGTGAGCATAGAATAGAAAAAATAAAATAGAAAAAAAGCAGTGCTAGGAAAACACAATTGTCTATAAATGCACGCAATCTGTGTGTGTGTATCATCTGTCTGTCTGTGTGTCCCTGTGTATCTCTAGACACAGCCGACCGATCAACTTCAAAGTTGGTGCGAATCGCAGAGGACGCAAGGGAGTGAAATGCTGAGTGGGAAGTCGGTCGGATTGGTATGGGGGGCTTTCAGGTAAGAAATGGCCAAACGCTCAAAGGGCCCTTTTTCTAGTACTACTGTATAACAACTATAAATCCACAAATCTCTGTAACTCTCTGTCTGTCTGTCTGTCTGTCTGTTTTATCAGAAAAAAATAAAAATCACTTTTGACCGCAACCAATAGCATAGCGATATGCTTATGGGTTCTGCTCTATGCTTTGGGGGCTGCTGGGGAAACTGGACGACAGGGGCAATTCTGCAAATAGACTGCATGGCCAGTCATTTGGGATCAATATAAGTAGAAAAAAAAGGCTATATGTTATTTTAGTCCGGACTTGTCCTTTAATGCATAGAATAAGCAACCTGGGGGAAAGGGTGAGAGGGCCATGTGGTGCTTTAGAAAAAGGGCTTTCCATTTTGGATCTGAAATGGATGTAGAATTCTTAGCAGCCACGTGTGTCAGCCTTGTTTTTTATATCAGTATTTTCATATCAGTTGCCAATTGGAGCTAAAAAGAGAGCTGCAGCTTAAACTGCTATTTGTAGCATGTACGGTAGCAGCAAAGCAGAAACCGTACCTGTATGTGTGATAGGGTTTATGATGGGCTCCATGGCAGCTGATCAAGTGTGCAAAGTTATATTTTAGTATAGTTATATTTTGATTGCCAGGTGTTTGTTTCACCCTGTTTAAAATACAACCTAGTGAAAGTACAGAAATGATTTTACTTAAAAACAGATAGATCTACAGTTTTCTTAATATGGAGCCAAAAAGTACTGCAATCAGGGAACATAAAAGCAGAGAAATCTGAGAATCGCTACCTGGTGTGACTGCATTAATCTTAGTTTAAAAAGTTTCTAGGATACTAATTATATTTCAGCAACAGTAATGCTCCCAAACCGAGGATAATAAATTGCAATTTATATTGAGACAGAAGCTGTAATTTTTCCTAGACAATAACACAGAGAACAGTTGCTGGAGGCTCTCTGCAGTAAGCTCCTCAATCCATGACAAAGAAGACATTATAGATCTTTTCCTTTGCTACTATAATAGCACCACTTACCTGACAAAATGTATGGTCTGACCTTAATGTTTAGGCTTCTTATCATTATTTGGAGTACAGGATGAAATACTGCAACTGTCATTCATACAGCAACAATGTAAGCGCCACCTTTTTTAAGCCATTAAATTATGAATTCATTACACATGGTATGTGATTTGATCAAGGCAATTAGTACATTTTTATGACAGGAAGATTTTAGAGCAGCAATTTGCCATGGATTCTGATCTAAAGCTAACATTTAGAAGGGTTTAAATTGATTAGTCATGGTTTACGTTTCTTTGATTTGCTCAAAGGCTCTGTACTATTTCTGTGTACGTGTCTCTCTCTCTGTCTGTCTGTCTGTCTCTCTGTCTCTCATTTGTTTTACTCTATGGTTTTAGTATCTCACATGGGGCCGGTTTACTGATGTAGTTTTAATTAGTTTGCAGTATACATCCAGTTACTCCGTATTGCTGTCTGCACACCAGCAGAACATTGCCAAAGCGTTTGTGTGTGTGTGTGTGTGTGTGTGTGTGTGTGCGTGCGTGCGTGCGTGCGTACGTGCGTGCGTGCACGCGTGCGTGCGTGAGTGCGTGCGTGTGTGCGTTTGTCTGTCTGTCTGTCTGTCTGTGTCCATGTCTATGTGTGTCCAGATGGCAAAAGGGTGAACTGAAAGAACATGAGCTTTAATCAGCCTTTACACAGTGGGTTGGTTTTAACGATGCGGAAATCGTCTCCTAGAGACTCCAATATCACTCACACTGCATGACTCTGATACAATCAGCACTGTTTGGGCTCCAACAACTTCATCTGGCTGAGGTCAGCTCTGTTATTGATGCTACTGGCACACTTTTTCACCACTTTCAGAGTGAGGAAAACTTTTCCCCCTCAGTGAGAAGTGCAGACTCACTTCCCATTTTACACTGCAGTCTGAAACTCACTTCTTCAGACTCCACCTCACTAACTAGGACGCCTCTCTCTTTATATCGCTTCTGGTTGCCTTTTTTTTTTTTGGTCCTAAAGTTATATTTTATATTGTATTATATGCTAGTTGTATTTTGCAGATCTATGTTGGTTACTTGTTCATATATATTTAGTTATATCTCTCAATCTGGCCAGGAGGTGGAGATTATGTTTTCCGTGAGTCTGTCTGTCTGTCCGTCCGTCCGTCCGTCCGTCCGTCCCTCCATCAGTCCGTCCGTCCGTCCATCCGTCCGTCCGTCCCTCCATCAGTCCGTAATCTCTGGCACCACTGGACTGATTGGCATGAAACATTTCCCCTTACATACAGAGGTACTAAACTTTGGGACCTCTACTGGTATACAACTGTCTTCACTTAATTTATATAAGAATAATTTGAAGGATGTTCTGATTGACCAGGTCACTTAATGTCACATACACTTATGATATACAATCCTGGTCACACATAACATGCACTTACGCACTTACGCACGCACTTACGCACGCACTTACGCACGCACGCACGCACGCACGCACACAAACACATATAAATACTGTTACACAAAGCAGTTTAATAATATATGTCAACTATGTTGGCTAATTATTATCATCAGTAATCATGTTATTGGTAAGTGAGGTATAATCATGTATTTTAACTATGTTGCCGATTTTTTCTTTTTATACTGCAATTATGTCAATTGTAATTCTATATAATCATGCGTGCCAATTTTGTTGGCTAATTGTTTGCATATCATGTTCTACTCATGTCTTTATTGTGTTATACATAGGTAGAGGCCTCGTATAAGCCTTGGGCTTCTTGCCTCCTCCTAGCACTTTTCCCTTCTATATTTTGGGTACGGTTTTTGTATTGTTTTTCAAATTTGTGCAAAATAAATCAAATCAAATGTTACCGTGTGTAAAACGCATTGGTTATGGAATGTGAATGTGAATGTGAATGTGAATGTGAATGTGAATGTGAATGTGAATGTGAATGTGAGTGTGAGTGTGAGTGTGTGTGTGTGTGTGTGTGTGTGTGTGTGTGTGTGTGTGTGTGTGTGTGTGTGTGTGTGTGTGTGTGTGTGTGTGTGATATAAATACATTTACCCCGCTTTGCCTGGAAAGGTCCAGATGGGAAATGGCAACCATTTGGACTCTATAATCTATACTATAATCTGGTATCCAGGCAATTGCCTTATGTTGTCCTTGTATTTTCTACCAATACATATTTGTTCTTTATTCAACGTAATAACACAACGTGTACTGTAAGTATGACTACTGTGGCTTTCTAGAATGGAAAAATAAAATTATAAATATGTTTAATAGAATTTTGAATGGTGCTTTCAAATCATACAGATCAACTTTTGTAAATGTGTATTTACAATCACACCAATGTGGACGATTCACAGCTCCCTCTGGTAGATGACATGTACATGCAAAGATTATGACATCTTTTCAGACCAAAAGCCAAAGTTGTCTTGGTTTCTGGCATGTTAACCTGCACCCGCTAGCAGATTACAGTGGCCTACAGTGAAGTTAACACAAGGAAGTTAACACAAGCACTAGAGGGCTTGCTATAGGTATTTATAGTACTAGACCATACCCGGTCGGCGCAGCGCATCCGTGGGGGGATATGCGCACATGATCTGGCAACCCGGGAGGCAGTTCGTCCCATAGCTGGGCAGCCCCGTAACTATGGCAACAGTGTTTGACACAAAAACGCTAATAAGAAGCTGAGATTTGATAAAATTGAAAAACGGGCTGCACAGTTGCGTTCAGATGGTAATGGTCAATGGCTGTGTGCAAAATCAGAGCAATTGGTCCAGCCAGTGAGGAGAACCGGGTATCTTCACTCACGTACTCACCACCACTACAGAGGTTACTAGAATTATAGTATGATGATAGCAGATGCTATGCTGATCACAGATAAAGGAGAAACTCTGGAGACAGTGCCAACGATCATGATGAGAAACTGAGACAGTTCCTGGACAGGGGGAGGACATAAAAATAAACACAGATAAGTTCACTCTGAATCACCCTACATTGAACACTTGCTGAAATAGCAGAGGGACTGACAATCAATCCTGATGACACGGTCAAGCAGATGCCAAGACCCCAAGAAGTAAAAGGGGCACAGAGACTTTTCAGTATGGTGAACTACCTTCTACTTCTGAACTACGTTCAGATGACTGTGAGATGTTGAGGCAGCTCACACACAGAGAGAACATATGTACTGTATGACTGGACTGAAATACACAAGCATTCATCCGGCTGAAGACAATATTGCCAAAGCAAAGTACCAATACCACCCTGAAGAGGAGCTGAGGCTACAGAGTGAAGCGTCATAAACAGGACTGAGATGCCTGCCTTGATACACAAAGGTACACCTGTAGTATTCTGGAGCAGAGCTCTCCCACAGGCAGTAATGGGTTAAGAATAGAAAACTGACATCGGAGTGGTTGGCTCACTGACAGAAAACTACAACTGAAATGGCTATACAGTATCTTTCTTATTGTTTGACACACGGTCAAAGTTCACCAAATTGACTTAATTCCAAGCTAAAACTTTACGCGATTCAACGCCGTCAATGCGCCACAACAGGCAGCTCCACCCTTTTGCCTCCATAGAATGTAAGTGAACGGGAAAGCTGATGCTTCTGACGCGCATGTGCTTCTCTCAAATATATGTAGAAATTCAACAAACCCCACATTTCTGTGAAAACAAGGGCTTAATGTGGCTTAATCAAATCAAATCAAAATAGATCAAATCCACTTTTAAGTTAAGAGTTACAATTCAAGTAATGAGGACACCATAATTATTCTGTATCTTGTATACTAAAAATAATTTCTAAAGGTAATTTTAATAAATTCTTGTTTGGGCCATCTTCGTGCAGTGTGGCTGATGCTAAGAATCAGTGAGGAATTAGTTACCGTCTGTTAGTCTAGGTGTTGACAGTGAAAAATGGCTGGAAATATTAACAGCTCCCTTTGGACTTAGGATTTAGGTTCCCTTTAAGATGCCACGCTGAGAGAAAGTGACATTCATGTCAAGTTTAAAGAAGAAATAGAATGTAACAACATTAGGGCTGACTGCACATGCTGTCATACTTTTGTAACACAACACAATCTCATACAAAGGAACTGCATTGCAACAATTTTATTTAGCCTACACTACAATAACAATTGTCTTGTTCAAATAGCAATGCAGCAAAATGTAACCCACTCATGTAGGAAGAGGTCTATAAAACAATTGAGCCTTTCTTACAAAACTTGAGAACACAAGGAACAAGCAGTTACTTCCTTGAAGCTGAGAATATCTTATTACCAACTCAGAACACTGAGAACTAAAAGTTATGAATTTTACATGACCAAGAGACAGACAACTTACAGAGAATATGAGAGGTGTGATACTGAGATCTGGATTGCAGTACACAGGCCAGGTCTGGTTTTAGTGTCAAGTACCGTACACCTACTGTCAAGTACAGTAGGTGGGGATCAGTTGGACATTTCTGGGAATCTTATTGCCGCACTGCAGTTCAGTTATGCATCATCATCAGTGTTTGTGGTAAAGGAAGAGGAAAAATGTCCTTTTCGAAAAATTCTGGAAGCACCCGCTGGCTGCTGCATACACTGTACACATTGGTGCAGAGGACCTGTTGCTGAATTATACAGTAGAATCTAACTGTGCTGTCTCCCTGTTCACTGACTTTGTTAATAGTGTGGATAATCCACTTCATGCCATATAGCGGTTGTGCTATCTTTACTCCAATTATTGGAGTAATTTCCTGTTATCATCAACAGTGTCAAATAAAACCACTCCTCTTGCCTGGCCATTGGTCCATTGGAGGTCAAGCAGCTCTTCTACTATGTTCATCGTCAAATCCTCTGCTGAACTCAATGTAAACAAGCTACATAAGGCGATGGCAAATATAACTAACTAGCAAACAAGTGAGTTCAATTGTTTTCTCATACATTGTGAGGTTAAAATCAAATAGCTCTTTTGACAACTCATAACAGACGCTGTCCTTGGTCCTGAAATAACAGCACTGTGTCAGATTCATGTTTGAATGCTGTTTTGGAGTGGGGATCAGGTTCAAATATTTAATGTGGGAAACCTTCAAAAGAGTTCCATTACTGTCCATGACAACAGTACATCTCAGCCAACATTTTTGCTGTTTTTATTTATTTCTATAGGGTAAATAAACTGAGGGGGCAACACGTCCTCTTGCTCCCCCCCGCCCCTTTGCGCCGGGCCTGATGGGGGTCACTGGTGTGGCCAAGCAGAACTATAGTATAGGGTGCTACCACCCTGAGGTGAAGAGACCAATTGCCCTCTGGGGACAAATAAAGAAACTGCAACTTTAACTTGTAATGTATGATTGATTAATTCAGTTTGACAGTGCTGGCAGGCCATAAATAATGAATATTAAGAAGCAACGAGCCATATAAAATCTTCCCTCGTGCCACAATTGGCCTGCAGCCTAGACTTTGGACATGTCTGGTTTATACAGACTGTTTTAAATAGACAGCAACGAAACAAGGTTATTCCCCTTCACACCAGCACCAGATGTATTTCTAAGGAGACACAAATAAACCGCAAAAGCTGCTGGTTTGATTTTCTTTATGGATACTTTCCATACCTGTAATGTCATACAGTAGGGAATATTGGTTCATCTCACTCTATTTTAGATTCTTTGGATGGCTGCCCTGCTCGCTGCTTGCATGACTTAAAGTGCTATTTGATATAATGGGCTTCAAGCCTGGTACACGCGACTGGATTGCATCCAGAGTCTGGGAAGGCTCCTTTGCAATGAAGGGGTGGTACCGGCATGGGGCCTATGCTGATTGGATATTCCCAGCTTGAATATAATCAATCCCAATCTCTATATCGCCTCATGGACCCAGTTCCTAGCATTAGGGATAATTGACGCTGTCGCACAGCCATGTTGCACAACAAAACAGAAAAAGAAAAAAAGTGCTGCTGGCATGAGTCACACAAAAACTTTTTCAGTTAAATAACATTACAATAAACAGACTTTTGACAAATTAAGCCTATACCTTGCATTCGATTTTACAGTTACAGTATGTCTACATGTATCGTGGCTAATCAATTGGCTGGTGAGGAGCATTGCACATTTCTCAAGTATGACAACAAATTAATGGATCCTACTCAAGCATAGTGGTACAGCTCTGATGTTGAAGTCTGGATTAATTGGCTGCACCTTGGGTAAAATAAATATAATCTAAAATAGAGGAAGTAAGACTTTACAAAAATGTAAGACAGAAATCTTTTAATCTGACCTTACTGTGTTTAAAATAATCAGTCTAGGACATTTACATATTGATGGTTGTTGTCTTTATCCATTAAAACTGGATTATTTGTGTTCATGTAAATGTGTCCAGTCACCCAATCACATTGCAAAACAATCAAATAAAATGTTTGGGGCGCTCCCATAGTCAAATGGTTCGAATGCTGACCACATTCACAACATCCCTGCGCTGAATCTGGTAAGGGGATATGTGTTGCATGTCATTCCCCATTTCTGTAATTACTTCCCCTTTTATTGCGTAAGAAATATAGTTGTTTTTCAAAGAGAGACCCATTTATTAAAGATGAATTTTGACAGACATGACAAAGACAAACATTAAAGTTTTAGACAAACAGCTCACAATAAAGTACATCACGCACTAACAGCAAATTCAGGGCACTCAAGTGTACAAAATCAGCTAGTGTTTAAAAAGACCTAACTACATTTCTTAAACATTTCGGCACAGGAACATCTCCCCAGACTCACAATCTTGAGGCAATACCCCTCTGTTTTCACTATGTGAAATGTTCTGCATGAAAGATCACATCCAGCCTCTCTGTAGCTCGCCTGCCAACTGAAGCACCATCTTGCACCCAGCAGCAGCAGCTGCATACATACCACTGCCAGTCAGTTAGGAAGATTAGTTGCAGCTCAGGAGGCTACCTGGCTTCAGAACTCCCTCTCAGAGCTAATTGTTCAGGTAGGATTAACTGAATGTGCGGCTACCTAAACACTGGCTACGGGCAGGCACAAAAGTCTGGGGCATTTTCAAGAGGCAATGATCCAGCTTAATCCTTCTTGTGGTTATGAATTCTGAAAGTTGAGAAAGGATATTAGAAAATATCTAGAAGAAAAGGAGTGAATGAATGCATGAATTCTTCACTTTTGGTTTGTGCTACTTAACAACTTTGAACCTGGTGTACCTATTTGAGGCTTGCCTGCATAGGCAATGTATTTTCCTCAAAAAACGCTCAAATAGACAATCTGCTATCTCATACTGCATCATGATGCAATGCTTTGTGAGCTTATAGATAGGCTACTTTCGCTGCATAAATGCTTAAACCCTATTAGTGTGCGTTTGGAAATAAACTCTGAGGGTGCTGAAGTGCTCTCTGGTCATTCGGAAATTCAGAGTGGTCGATGTGTTGCTGTTCAAAAACTCAAGAGTGCTGTGCTTCCAGAGCAATCAGTGCACACACTGACCAGGCAAAATGGAGGAGGAAGTCATTGCAAAATGTGATGGTTGCAGCTTGTTTGGTATTCTAGACCAGGGGTCTTCAACAGGGGGTCCAGGACCCGTAGGGGGTCCTCAGGGGTCCGCCAAATCTTTGTGTGATGGGGAACATTAGCCGAAAATAGCCAATCTGCAAGCGATCTGAAACGCCTCACAGTGGCGTTACGAGCTTGTAGATCGGCTATTTTCTGAGAGTTGGTGCAGTTGGTGCAGTTGGTGCATATTGAGGGTTTGAAAGGTTAAGGAAAATACACAATAGCGCGACTCCAATATATCAATAGAAAATATAATGTATGTCAAACAAGTCTATAAAGCTATCTATGAAATCTATGAAAAAGTTTAATCACACACAAATGTATACAATATATCACTGCTATTATCATTGTTAATGTTTTGTGTTTTGTGTTTTTTTTTTTTTTTTTTTTTTGTCCTGTCTCTTAACTTTGTATCCTACTGTATTTATTTCAGATCTTGTACATGTACATGTATTATTGTTTGTATGTCCGGCCTTATGGGGAAAAATGTTGGGTGGTTGGGGAGGGGTGGGGTGGATGGGAGAAAATATAAAACCGAAGAGTTGTTTCAATTTTTGCAAATGTAAATACAATGTCATGTCTCTTTGAATACATTTTGCTTACATTTTTTTTTATACAATATGTAGTGGGGGTCTCTGTTTCATCTTTCTCTCAGCTAAGGGGTCCGGTGGAATGAATTTAATTAGTTTTAAAAGATGAAAATGGCAACGTTAGTTAATAAGCATTTCCTCTGACCGTTCGTAAATTCACTGATATCAGATCACTCTGATGACATGCTCTGAAAACTGAGCAGATTCTTCAGAGCATATTTCCATAGTTGATCAGTTTCCCAAGTGCTCTATACTAGGCCCTCTCCTGTTTTTGCCCTACACCAAATATATTTGCCGAAAATAACAGATCTAGAAGCTCACAACGCGATGTGTTGTGAGCTTGTAGATCAGCTATTTTTGCCAAAAGTTGCCCCCAGAATAGGGACGCTATCGTTGCTGTCGTGCAGAAACCTCTTTCACCTTTTAATGTTTTTACCCCGGTAAATGAATGCCCTACTTCACCATACAAGAGAGGTCGCACAAATGTAGTTAAAATAGCCGATCTACAAACTCACAACTCATTGCGATGCAACGTGTTGTGAGCTTGTGGATCGGCTATTGTCACTATTTTATTTATTTATTTTTTATAATTTTTTGGTTTTGGACAAGGTTTCCACCGGACAGCAACACTATTAAAGTGTACAGTATGTGGTGCACTGGGTATCAGGGCTGGCAATTTACTGCAGTAATTTGGAAGGGCATTGTTGTTGACTCATGTCTAAAGCTAATATTTACCCGGGCTTGTGGTTATTATGCTTCATGCTGCCTCTTTGATGTTTCTCCAGCCTCTGTACTTTCTCTCTTTGTAAATACTAGAAAACAAGGAGAGTTTACTAGCTGTTAAAGGAAAATCCAAAATAATACATGACCCTTCTAAAAAAAGCTCTTTGTCCAGACTAACCTCGAGGCCCCTGGATGTATTGACCACTGCACTGTGCCTCTTGGGGGCCCGAGGACCAATTAGCTGATTCCCTTCGCTGAGGGATACAGACTGCCCAGATGCTGTCTGTAATAAATCATGGTCACGGGACAAAAAGAGATTCTGAGGTAACAAGCAACAAACGATGCCGTATACTCTCTATAATAGAATATAAATTGGTATAACTGCGGATGTCATCAGAGCTTTACTGTGAGATGCCCGGTTGCCACGCTTTGAATGTCAACATTTACATATTTTATAGAAGATTAAAATGGCAGAACGCTCCATCCCAGCTGTTCTCTGAGCTGCATGGGGAAATGATGAACTGATTTAGCATGCTAAATCTGGCGGAGCGAGAGCTGCACTGGAGCCAGCTCTTAATGAGCAAGCGGTTGCTAAATCAGTGGTGGCTGATAGTTGGCAATGGCTTGTAGGAGCAGTTGGTTTCTCTTTTATCTCCCCTTAAAAGGCAAATAACCCACTTTGCTTTCTGGATGGGCCTGGCTACATACGTGTGTGTGTGTGTGTGTGTGTGTGTGTGTGTGTGTGTGTGTGTGTGCGTGTGCGTGTGCGTGTGCGTGTGCGTGTGCGTGTGCGTGTGCGTGTGTGTGTATGTGTGTTTGAGCCCATATATCCAGATGCTGTAAAAGTGAGCATGTCGTCGCCGTAGTAACATGCCGCGCGTGCGGCACAGGCAAATATGCAAGTGTGAAAGGGTACGTGACGTGATGTCAACGGAAGAGATTAGAAAAACAGGAAGCGTCAAATAGAATCACTCTTCTCTCTCTCTCTCTCTCTCTCTCTCTCTCTAATAATCTTCCGGTCAATCTTTTAATTTATCAGCTGACCTCAATAACAATCTCTCATAGACAGTCAGCCTGTCTATGAGACAAGAGTCCCTATTAGGACCCCCCCCCCCCCCCCACACACACACACACACACACACACACACACACACACACACACACACACACACACACACACACACACACACACACACACACACACACACACACACACACACACAGAGAGAGAGAGACCCCATGCTGTGGGAATTAGAGCGATAGATTTTAAACAAGCAGATGAGGCCATTGAGGAGCTAATGCTAAATAATAAAGAAGCAGCTCCATCCTGAGGCTAGCAGGGACCATGGAGACAGACCCAAGACGAACACGCATAACAGAGCAAACATTAGCAGAGCTGAGAAAACTCAGCCAGATGTATGCATGGACAAGATGTGTGTGTGTGTGTGTGTGTGTGTGTGTGTGTGTGTGTGTGTGTGTGTGTGCACACCCAGAAACACACTGTTACATAAGGCCACGTATAACCAATCTCTCTCCACACACACACACACACACACACACACACACACACACACACACACACACACACACACACACACACACACAGTGCCATGTGGCCCTGAGGCATAAGCCCCCTGCCACAACTCACTCTCACACGCACGCACACACACACACACACACACACACACACACACACACACACACACACACACACACACACACACGCATGCACTCACGCACGCACTCACGCACAAACCAACACAAACACACAGTGACACACGAACAAGCACACACACATGCATCTATACACACATAATCGCCAGTGCAGCATAGTACTAGTTCTGCTCTCCATCCTCTTGACTTGCCATGTGTGTAGGAGTCAAATGGAAGTGGTTTCATCCACTGTGGCAGCCCTGTGAAGGCTTGAGTGGAGAAAAAGTGCAGAGCAGAAAAGAACGGAAACACGAGTGGGAAGACGGAGAGAGAAGGAATCCTGGAAAAAAACACATGGGGGGTGGGGCACAACAAAGGGGACAAGAAGGATGCAGAAAACACCCACACACAGGGGACTGCGTTTGATGAAGAGTGTTAGCAGAAATCTAACGTCAATGGATGGCGGATATTACAGAGCGGGAGAATGAGAGGGGGATAATCGAGGGAGAGATGGCTTAATGAAGGGAGAGCAAGAGAGACGCTGGGGTACCGAAGCTAAAGGGCGATATGGAATAATGGAATGGAGGCTCTATTACAGAGGGGAGCCAGGGACACACAGTAATCCCTGTGGTCGTATAAGTAATTACTAAGAGAGAGAGAGAGAGAGAGAGAGAGAGAGAGGAGAGAGATGGGGGGGGCTGTTGGACCTATCGCCTGTCAGCAGAATTTAACTCAATTCTCCATGGAGTTCTGTGTGCTGTCTGTGCGTGTGTGTGTGTGTGTGTGTGTGTGTGTGTGTGTGTGTGTGTGTGTGTGTGTGTGTGTGTGTGTGTGTGGCGTGGCGTGGCGTGGCGTGCATGTGTGCAGTCAAGTGTGTCTGTGAGAGCTTGCCTGTCAGGAGAGAGATGCTCCAGCGCACCGCATTCCCCAAAGACAGCTGACCAGTTCTTTCAGGTCCAACTTTTGTCAGCCTCTCAACTTTTGGCAGCACGGAGCTCCATCTTCTGTTTGCCTTGGGAGGAAATGAGCAGGCTAATGTTACAGCGAGACTGAGCATCGATTTGACATAAAGCAGGCTCCCGCTCTATTGCACAGTGCATAGAGAAATTGATTTAAATGATATTTATGAGCGTACGTTATCATTGTTACTCGAACAACGAAAGGAGGGAGAGGAGGAGCTACAGTATAGGAGAGGAAAAGAGGGGAAAGGAAGATGGGATGAAGGACAGGTTGATCAAATGGATAGGAGAGAGGAGCCGAAGGTATAGGAGATCAGAGGAGGGGAATAGATAAATGCTTCCTGCTTCTGCGCATTTGAGTTTAACCCATTTAGACCTGAGGCCCATTATAAACGCCTTCTAAATACGTTTTCAGAAAAACCTCTATCTTTTAATATGAAGAATATAAAAACAATCCTGCTGCTATAGCAACATCTAAAATGACACAGATGCTTTCCCAGATTTTAAATATACTGTATAGGCCTATAACAACATATAGGCTTTCCCACTCTTAATGGGTTAAATTGTGCTGAAGTTACACAGACAATGGATAACCACTTAAGCCCTATTTTATAATTGGTCTTGCAGATCAGCTATTTCACAATTTTTGACAAATAAAAAAAGAAAAATAGAACATCTGTGCAACATAGGGATGCCAAGAGTTTAAGGAGATACTGTAGAATACCAAATGTGACCTTTCACATGAGGTCACAGCAGCTCATTATCATAAGAACTATCAGCATCTCCATATCCTTGTATGATGTGTGATCTGTGCATAAAGTTAGAAAACATCTCAAACACATATAGCCTATGTTTTTTTCTTTTCTTTAAACAAACAATGAATTGAACGTTTTTGAAGTCAATTAGCCTATTATCAAGTTGTCCCAAAAGAAAGATGATGAAGAACGGCTTTCACGCGCCCCTTTGGTCATCGTAGCCTATTACAGACTGTGAGTTAGTTGTCCAGGAAGAACAGGCGCAAAGTTAATAACCCCGACTTGACCCCCCACCACATAGATGCTGGAGATGATGCGCGTTCAGAGCGCTGATGTGACTCGCAGAAATACTGATTGCGTTTCGATTATTTTACTTACTTTGTTTCGGGTCTCTTCACGGCTGGTTCGCGTCCGCCTGTTCTTCTCCCGGGGAAGCTGGAGGAAGCGATGGTGAGTGTGTGTGTTGTTGTGTGTTGTGTGTGTGTGAGTGTGTGTGTTGTTGTGGTTGTGTGCGTGTGTGTTTGTGTATGAAAGAGAGAGAGAGAGAGACCGCAGCTCCAAAGCCGAAGCGATAGAAGGAGAGATCAACACACTCAACAACACTCCCCTCGTCAGCTCGCCTCGGCAGGAGGAAAACTCCGCCAGCATCACATCAAGAGAGAACTGTAACTGTAACAAACCGGCCGCCCATATCGTCATTCATTAGCCTATATGGGTCAATTTTGAAATATTTATTTTCTTGCAGTTGCTTTCATTTTACAAGTTGACATGAATAGTAGATTTCGAAAGGAGGGAGTGCAGTGGGGGCTTCTGTCGTGCTGATAACCTACATAATGCGTACAGTGGTGGAAAAAGTAGGCTACTACATTTTACAAAGTATCGATACGATAGCAATGGAGAAATACTCAGTTACAAGTAAATGTCCGGAATCGAAATTTACTTGAGTAAAAGTACAAAAGTATTCACATTAAAATATTGTTTAAGCAACAAATGTATATAAATGCTTTGAAAATAGCAGATACAAGCTCACAATATGTCGCTTTGCAGGCATTGTGAGCTTGTAGATCTGCTATTTTCAAATAGCCTATGTATGCATAGGGCTGAAGTGGTTATTGCATGTTTTGTAATAATCAAAATCTCCAAAGTAACTAGTTGTTTTCATGTCTTATTAAATAAAGTACACCAAGTACATCAATAAAGTACATCAACTAGTAACTAAAGTTTTAAAAATAATTGTAGTGGTGTAAAAAGTACAATATTTGACTCTGAGATGTAGTGGACTAGAAGTAAAAGTATAGAAAATCGGAAGTACTCCAGTAAAGTACAAATACCATATATTTTAAAGTACAGTACTTGAGTACATGTACTTATTTACTTTCCACCACTGAATGCATAGCAGAAACACTTTTACGGATTTGAATTTGCCAATTGTTGGCCTATATAAAATCAGCTTATTTGCTCTTGCAGGCAACTGATTAGAAAAAGCTGAGGTCACACTGTGAATATCTTATAGAAGTTGACATTTGTTTGCATAATGATCCACTGTCTTATTAGTTTGTAGTCAAATGAAATGAGGAGCACACCAAATCAAGGAAATTGTATTTTTTTCTAGTTCATTATAAGTGACTATAAGTTAATTTGAACATTGCAAGTCCCAAAATACCTGATACCTGCTGCCTGTCAGTGGCTGAGTTATGACATACCATTTAACACCATGTGGCTGGTTAAAGGGATGCATTTCCCGTATGGATT
>NC_139944.1:35956602-36004102 GCF_963454915.1 Gymnoscopelus microlampas
CGCCAATACACTTACCTGTGGCACTTTCTAACCATAATCGTTCTTGTTTTTTTTCCACGTGATACAGTATATTGTAACCCCAGGTATATTGACCTGTCTGCCCTTATTCTGATTGTACACTTATCCTCATGTGTATATATCTGACTCTATCCTCATGTATAGTACTGTATAAGTACTGTATGTATTTGATAATAAGCATGATGGACTGAGGATTGAGGAACACTGCATATTTTTACCTGCTGTATTTTTCTATTTTTTCTTTTTGTATCTTTTATTTTGATAATGCTCTCTACTTTATTTAACATTGTAAGGGCAGTCACTGGAAGCTTTCACAAAATAATCTAATCCACTCCTTTATGCTTATACTACGCTTATGACAATATGATGAGTTTGAGTTCCAGTTTGAGAATGACAAAAATAAATATTTCAACAGATCGAACATATATTTTATTATAGTACCCTTGATCACTTTGATCAGTTTTCTCAAGTTTTAATTCACAACACCCTTCAGATTGTTCAGACCGTATCAGCTTTCTGTAAGGTACTGATGATCATAGTTGAATAATTACAGTTAGATTAACAAATTAAACAAGTACACCCTAGCATAATATATGCTGTCCATGCAGATCTATTTCCCCTGGATTTTAGCAGCCATGGCCTAAAAAGTAATACTCATTGACTTTGAGAGAGTGCTGTTTTGGCAGAATGTTAGGTGCAGTAGTCATTAAATGTTTCAACAAAATCAGGAACATTCTGTAAACAATATGCCATGGTCAGGTGCCCTGGTAGCTCACTCAAGGCGAACACGTGCAAATGGCACAGTTTCAAATTCGACCAAAGCCTTTTCTGTACTCACTGTTATTTTCAAAATAAAGCAGAAAATGACGAAATAAATAATTCCAAAATAAATCATGGTCAATCCAGTAATTGGTTTTCAACACTACTGAGTACCTTATGGGAGTTTCCGGAGTGTTGCCTGAGCTAGAGCTTTTTGAGTTCTAGACATGTGATCCAAACAGAATTATTGTTTTACAACAACAGAACCACACACTGATTATATATACATACACATACAGTACACAGATAGTTTTTTAGTTGTTTAATCTAACACACACTCATATACTCAACATACTTTTTAACATCGCTAGTGGCAAGGCTCGAGTCTAAAAGCCCCACTAGATTTGAACTGATCAGCAGCCTTAGAGCCCTGCACTCTCACTAGGCCTAAAAAATAATAATGAAAGAGAGAAACATTTAATATTGTCATCATGGTGCTAGAAGTAGGGTGAGGTTGGGTTGGGGTATAGGCTGTCTATATTCAATGAAGGATTACCCTACTGCTGTTGTAGTCTTGCGGAACATGCCACACTATTTTGTTGCTTGTTACAAATAAACCCTCTTGATTCTTGATTGATTAAGCCATGCAAACAACAATAAAGGTTTAAAAAGAAATAAAATAAAGTAGCTACCTTGAAAAAGGCTATAGGCCTATAGTGCCTTTTGGCCTATGGGCATCACTGTAGGAGAGGCCAGGGGTCACCAAAATCAGTTTCATTAGCCAGGGTATAGCGAGAGAGCATACTGTACTGTAGCTATGCAGGGAAGGTCCTCTTTTACAATGCACAGGTTATTTTTAACCAAGGAAGGAGCATGGAAATAAGACATACAGTAGAATGATTTAAAAAAGGCTCTTTATTATTTTGCCTTCTGTAAAGACTGTTTAAGCTTTAAACAATAGACATTAAACCAACAAACATACATACCATACATTGGCTGGCGTAACAGAGGGGAAGGAGCACAGTAGCATGAAGAACTGAAGGGGATGTATTGCCAGAGAGAGTTTATCTTGATTATTTATGTTACAGGGACAGACCATATGAAAGAGGACCACTCAGATGCTTCTGTTGTCAGCAATATGGACACGTTGCTGCATTGTGTAGGGGAAATAGAATGTATGGGAGCATTGTAGGGAAGAACCAGCAAAGTGCCTTCACTGTGGAGGAGAACATTACGTAGGGTCCTCACAGTGTCCGAAGAAAGTCGAAGAGATGAAAGTGTGTAGGATTAGAACAGGAAAGGGGAATAACCTATGCCAAAGCAGTGAAGAGAGTGGAGGGGAGTAAAGAAAGGATGACAGGACTGGTAGAACAGGAGGAAAGGAAAGAAACTGAGAGGAGTAGGCCTATCTGCATGGACAGGAAACTATTTCTGGCGTTTATCGCCATGGTCATAAATTGTGCTGTGGAGATACAAGGGAAGTCGGAAAGGATTAAAATGGTGCTGGATGCAGCAAGAAGATTTCTAAATGTTGTGGATGTCCGTGGAGAGGACCTGGACATGGGACTGAGAGGGATTCATGCCTACACAGACAATTGGGTCTGGAGTAGGTGTATAGAGTGGACAATGTTGGGATTTAAGAAGGAAAAGTTCATTAAAAAACCCACTTAGTTAATAGAATATAGGAGTTTTTGTTTTATTTTTATTTTCTGCATAATATATAGTTTCACACTCCAGTCCAGCTGGTGGCGGTAATGCACCTAAATAGGTTTGCCAACCGCCATTAAACACTAAAGAAGAAGAAGAAGAAGAAGAAGAAGAAGAAGAAGTAGGTAGCTCAGCTCCCTGGGCCTTTGCAGAAGAAGCAGCGCAAGGAAGCTCATAGCCTGATAACAATTTCTTGAGTTCTTGGTTTGTTGTTTTCTTAGTGTAGCTGTCAAGTGTTTATTTCTTATTCCCTATTTTTTGAACTTCGTTTTTGGCTAGTCTTATTTTAGCATTATTTTTGCCCAGGGCTTACACTGTGAATAATCCTGCATGGAATGGGAACTATTGATGTTTTGGAGGTAAATAAAAACAAAAGTTGCATTTGTGGACTTCTCTTTGGAGCCTGAGCCATCGGTAGCCTACAGTACAGTAGAGTTCCTACTAGTGTAGTTCTGCTCTAAGTCAACCAAAAAACACTATCTAGAGTTTGGAGTAGTCCACCTATTTAATTCTCTCATTATGCAGTGCAAATGGAAAAAATGTTATGCATGTTAGATTTGAGCTTCATTAAAAAACTTCTTACAGTAAGCCCTATATATTTTTGTTGTCATACCTGTAAGTCAAATAGTGAACATAGCAGATCTGCTACTTTCACCAAATGTTTGCCTATTTTTGCAGACAATAGGTAGGAATATTCACATACGACATTCCCAAAATAGGGATGCTAGTGTTCTAAATGACACAAGAATGCAGAAAGGACTTTAATCATTGATATCTGGAATAAGGTGCATATCTTTTGGAAATATATACTGTACTGCAGCTAAGTGGTTGTTCTCTTTCCTCAGTGTCCTGATGCCCTGCTGTATCTGTGAGGCAGATTGCCAGTGTCCACATAAGGAATGCTCCCTTTCAACGCACCACTGGTTACGGATGTAATCCCCTGGAGGAGAGCAGTTCAAGGTACTGTAACTTATGGGGTTTCATCCCCTCCTTGCCCAGTCCGCTCACATTTCATCTGATCTGATCCCATTTCGTTTCGTGACATTTCTGCCCTCAGCAGGTCATGCATTTTACATTGAGAAGCAGCTGTGATGAGGTGTAGCATGCAGAGGGCCACGCTAATCACTTAAGTAAACAAGTGAAGAGGTGGGGAAATTGTAGCACAATCAATAATGGTAGTGCCGTTGATTGGAGTCAAGGTGCAGAGCTCACACACGCCACACACACACGCACACGCACACGCACACACACACACACACACACACACACACACACACACACACACACACACACACACACACACACACACACACACACACACACACACACACACACACACACACACACACAGGCAGGCTAAGGAGGTCGGGCAGAACAAGGCAATGTGGAGCCCAGATCAGTGTTAAATGGCTAGGTGCTAGACAGTAACAAACGAACTGGGAGCTCTAAAAGTAGGTCTGCACCTCTGCTCACCTCGATTCCCCATTTCTCAAAGCAGGATGCACACACACACACACACACACACACACACACGCAGACTTGTTAATTCTTGTTCTAAATTAGGGTTTACAGCTGCTGTCATGTTGAGGCAAATTGTTTAGTTTTTTTCTTCCCTCTAACACTTACTTGATCAGTTGATGCCACTAATTAATTACCCACCTGGCCTGTATGTCACTCCACCAGCCTCTGATTAGTACCCAGAGAGGTAATACTAGCACTCTGGTGGTCTGCATTAGTTTGTACCTAATCTCTCAAGAACAGATTCTGCTCTGCGTTTGAATCCGTACGTGTCCGCCGATCCTTCCCCACTCAAAACAAACCGAAACTCATTTAACAATAGCGTCCTCGGAGCAGACAAAACCACGGAAAGATATTCACATTTTAACTTGCTCTTTCATCATAGAAACAAGTGGGCTTATAACCAAAACGATCCATGTTCTCTGGGAGAAGTGGTGTTAGTGTTCCGTGTAGAAATATTGTTAGTGGGAATGAAAACATAGTCGCACCACCGGAAGTGAAAGGCTGAAGGCAGACCAAAACCCCAGTTTCCTTGCGCACGGGTGCTACGTCTTCTTCCTCCCAGAGCCAACTGAGATAGTCAAAAACAGCAGAGGGCGCTGTTTTTCCTTTTCATTTGGCAATGGGTTCCCAGATTGGTTTGTACCAGATTAACACATAGGCTCAGCAGTACAGCTTGTTTATTGTCCATCAGTGGCATAGTACAGGGCTAGTTTAGTTTAATTTTTATTTTGAAATACTACTACTAATACTACTGGGAAATCAGCAGCTTTAAGTTATGGAACGGGGGAAAAAAAGAAAAACAGCGTGAGAAATGTCAAGTGTGGCGTGAGGCGTGAGAACAGGTTAAATTGTGTGACTCTCACTCTCAAAGGGTGAGAGTTGGCAGCTCTGAACTAAGTGTTGGAGTGTAACAGTTAATGTGTTTGCTAATTGCAATTAGCAATTAGCACCTTCACAACACCAAATAGCTTTGTATTGTGTTGTTAATGCAATAGCTTGGCATTCTATGTGATTGGTTAAGTACAAGGTTAAGTACAAGCTACCACTATCTCTTCATGATGTAGTATGGACTTGTTGCTTAGCTGATGTATTTGCTTCAGGATACTGGCAATTGTGAGCATCTGGACAGTTCCATTGGAACACTTTGCCTTGCTGGAGAGTGACTGTCCCTACCGTTTCTTCTTCGGGAGTGTTTCATCGTTGTCATCGCTGCTGTTCCCTTTGCTGCATTAATATTGCCCCCATCATGCAGCTACCCCTCACCATTCCCTTTCTAACATATCAAGAATACACAAGCAATAGCAATAACAACTAGAAAAAGTGCTCCTCGGAGCACAGGTCTCCACCAGGTCAGCTAGGTTATTGTGGCCTCCTGGTGGTGCTATAATAGGCCAATGTGAAAAGGGTGCCATTTCTTCTTAGGCCTTGCACGGCAATCAGACACTGCATTCATGATTTGAGACATTTGTTGGGGCGGCAGTGGCTCAGGGGTAGAGTGGCCGGGTAGTGTGAGCTGGAAAACCGCAAGGTTCCCAGTTCGATCCCGGGCTGGGGCGCTCCCCTAGAGTTAGTGTCGAAGTGTCCTTGAGCAAGACGCTGAACCCCTAATTGCTCCCGATGAGCAGGTTGGTGCCTTGCATGGTTTCCTCCGCCATCGGTGTATGAATGTGTGTGTGAATGGGTTAATGGCACAATCAATGTAAAGCGCTTCGGATAGAAGCGCTATATAAATGCACCATTTACCATTTAAAAGGGTGGCATTTGCTCCTCAACATAGTGTGAATGTGCGTGCAAAGTTTGACCGCAATCGGATGCTGCGTTCATGATTTGTGGCATTTTGTTCAAAACAAGCCACTACTGCAAACTTTAGATGTCAATCTTAGCCAATCAGGATGGAATATTAAAAATCAAACACATCCGTCTTGATCACATGACTATAGAGATCATGTGTACCGATTTGCGTGAAATGTGGATAAAATCGGAAGGAGTAATATAAGTCGGCCTCCTGGTGGCGCTATAAAAGGCAGATGTGAAAAATGCAGGGAGTGCGCTTACAAAGTTTTACACAGATCGGTGCAGTTATAGGTAAAAACACGAATCGGCCAACCACCATGAGGCTGATTTGAAAATTTTCAAGTGGCATTTCTTCCTCGGCATAGTGGAAATGTACGTGCAAAATGTCAAGGTAATTGCATGCTCTGTTCATGATTTGAGGCATTTTGTTCAAAACGGAGCACTCCTGCAAACTTTGGATGCCATTTTTAGCCAATCAGGATGGAATATGAAAAATCTGAAAGACCCTTTTCGTTTAATGACTATAGCGATACTGTGTACCGATTTGCGGGACTTTTGGACAAAATCTGTAGGAGTACTGTCAAAAAATATGTTTTGCACAAATCGGCCTCCTGGTGGCGCTATAATAGACCCATGTGAAACATTTTGGGCAGAGGTTATTCTGTGGCATCCAGGGAGTGTGTGTGCACAGTTTCACTGCGAGCAAGCCAACGGTGCCGGAGATTAGCTGTACACAGACAGCAGGACACACGGACGGACGGACGGACGGACGGACGGACGGACGGACGGACGGACGGAAGGACGGACGGACGGACGGACGGACAGGGGGCAAAACATATTCTCGCGCCATGCCTTTCGGCCTGGCGGAGACAATAATAATAAATATAATCGTGTAAGATATATAATATATACAGTAGTATATAATATAGTATAACAGTAATGTTAGATAATACATAATATAGGAATAAATATAGTATAATATAGGAATGATAAGATAATATATTATGGTATAATATAATATGGTACAGTAGCAATCCACAGTCATGCTCCATGGAGAGATCTGATTCTGCGGTCCACAATCACACCCTTGATCTGCAGCTGGGGGTCCGTAATCACAGTGAAACCTGCGGAAACAGGGTTACAAGGTGCTTTTCAAAAAATGCAGCAAGATATCAAAGGGATTAATAACAAAGTAAAAATCAGAAGACAATAAAAAATGTAGAACAAATAGCTTAAAATATCATCAATAGTCCGTGGATTTGTCCCAGATTTCAGGTAAATAGTTCACTTTTTCATAAAAGCATGAAACTTAATACACTTAATACACAGGCCCTGAAGTTTTGCAGATATGGAGTCATCGCAAAAACGCTCCCTGGTGGCCATGGTGGCCATTTTACTTTCCGCCATAACCAAATTGTGTATTTTGCATCATATCTCCTCAACTAAACATGATAATACACAATAGGCGATGTCTACCTATGTTTTTATGGTCAAGGATTAAACATAAACTGTTCAGGTGAATAGTTAATGGAGAATTAAGTGACATTGTGAGGATTACAATGAAAACGCAGTATGAGATTATGCAGAATGATATTTCAAGCATATTTCATGTAATCTTTAATTTTTTAACCTCTAACTTGGGTCAGATATTATTACTCCATTTGGGGTCCTAACCCATAGTTTAAGATCTTCTGTTTTATATGCTGTCACTGTAATCCTTGACCATCAAAACATAGGTGTAGACATCACCTATTCTGTATTATCATGTTTGGTTCAGGAGATGTGATGCAAAATACATATTTTGGTTATGGCGGAAAGTAAAATAGGCACCATCATCCACCATGGCCTCCAGGGGGTGTTCTTACAAGGGCCCCAAACTGTACAAGTCTTCAAGTTTCATGCTTTCATGAAAAAGTTGAAGCTTTCACGATTTTCGGACAAATCCACCAGACTAATTTAAACACAGCTTATAAACAGACATAAAAACTTATACAGGGAGATTAGCACGGATAAAAGAGGCAAGAAAATAAACGCTATGCAAAGGGCTTGCCTTAAAAGTTTTAAGGGAAGGATGGAAGCAGGGAAGGAAGACCTGAAGTGATTTAAAAGATGACACTTCTATCTGTTCCAAAGCCTAGGTGCCTTATCCCCTCAGGTAATGAGACATGTTTTGGACAGTCAATACTTTTACTTCTACTCCACTGCATCTCAGAGACAAATATTGTAAGCCTACTTGTCCTCCACTACAATTATTTGTAAACTTTAGTTACTAGCTACTTTGTAGATTTTGATTTTCATTACAAAACAACGTTTTTCCGTGTGGAAAATCGCACCCTGTCTGCAAAGGCCTTTACTTAAGTAAACAATTTGAGTACTTCTTCCATCACTGGTTTTGGAACAACCAAGAGATAAGAGCCCTATCTGAGGATTTGAGGCTGTGCCCAGCCCAGGCTCATACAGGACCAGCATATCTAAAATGGAACTAGGATCCTGGCCTTGCAGGGCTTTAACCTGTGGCTTTAAAGTGTTGTGCCAGATTGTGGCCAGCTTGATTAATTGAAATGGGTAATGGTTTTGATTGATTGATTGAATTTATTTAATATTTTATTAGAACAGCACGAGTACAGTCAAACACACAGTACAGTCTAAATTAAAGGATCACACAAAAGTGGACTTGTTTCCATTGAGGTCCTAGTACATGTGGAATAATTAACTGACAACATTTGATAGGAAAACAGATTCTTATAATTTCTCCTACAAATTCTCCTATTCAGAATACTGAACAAAGACACATTATTATCATAGTAGAAAAGTGTCATACTAGTTCTCCGCCAGGCCGGGCTGCCTACCCAGGGCCCGCAAAAAAAACGTATACTGTACATCTTGATCACATGACCCCAGAGATACCGATTTGTGAGTTTTGGACAAAGCCTGTAGGAGTATTAGCAAAAAGTGCGTTTTGAGGAAAAAACGCTATGGCAGAAAATGTAATCTGGCACAAACGGGGCCTATAAGTTCTGTTATGATCCAAGGAATCCAGGAAAAAATGTTGATAGTACGACCTACGGTTCAAGAGTTATATGGCCAAAACGTGAAGTTACCGCCACCATGAGGTGATTTGAAAAATGTGGGATGGAGTTTCTTCCTTGGCTTAGTGGGTGCATGCAAAGTTTCCCAGTTTTACCAGCACACACTCAGAGTAGTACTGCCTGAATACCAGCGCCCACACATCAAATAGAGTAGAACCGCCTGAATACCAGCATACACTCATCACAATAGGCACCGTTTACTCACACTGGATGTATTTTTTTTTTAGTTGCTGTTCTGGATTGATCAAAGGGCCATTTAAAAAATATTACACTGGCCGGATCTGACCCACAGGCTGCTAGTTGAATAGGCCTGGCAAAGTGGTTAAGATATAATGCCATTTAGATGCAAATCTTCCCCTGCTACAGTAGGTGATCTAGGATGAAACCTCTCCAAAGATTTCTTCCTGTGCCCCCAACTAGATGGGGAAGTCAGGGGCCACACACTGTGGCAACAAAAATGAACAAATATGCCTTTGTCACGGCGTGGCTTGGCTTTGCAAGTGGTTAGCTGTGTGTGTGTGTGTGTGTGTGTGTGTGTGTGTGTGTGTGTGTGTGTATGTGTGTGTGTGTGTGTGTGTGTGTGTGTGTGTGCGCGTGCGTGCGTGCGTGCGTTGCTGCGAGTAGGCACCAGAAGTACCTACACTAATTTCTTCCACAAATGTTTTATATATTTTACTTTGTTATTGTACAACCTACCATGCAACAATAGTAAATTGATTATTATTATTATTCTTAGTAATTGTAGCTGTAGTAAAATAGGCAACCAAACCATGAATGTAGGCTACTTTATTCAAATAAATCCATATACAGTATATTTGTTACAACACTAAAATGCTGGGTGGTAACAATAATGTCAGGGCTAAGAGTGAGATCAAATGACAGAGTCAGAGAAGTCTGAAGTAGCCTCAATGTAAAGGAGGAAAACTGTCATCTGTTGACCTATGTAACAGAGATTAATAAAGACGCCAGCATCCTGTCATTACAAAATAAATAAATAATAATACAAATAGAAGCTACTTGGAAGCTATTGGAATGTGTCCCAGGGGCCACAAGAAAGCTCCCCAGGGACAGAAAGAATCTGGCTCACCGGCCACTTCTGTCTATTTTTCAATAAATAAGGAAGGAAGCTTTTGACTGTGCTTGCAAGAATCAAACGTTTTAGTGTTCAGGTTTCCCAGGTAGCTTTCCTCTCAAGTAAGGTAGTGAAGGAAACCACTTGAAAATACCCCAGGGAGGGAGTGATTGATGTAGCAACAGTGGGAGAGAGAGAGAGAGAGATACTTTAAGAGTCGCTGTGCATTATGGGAGGACACCTACCGAGCGGTGACTCCCTTCAAATCACTTGATCACGCACGATGGACATGCGTGGCTTATGTGGCGATGTGGCTCCAGTGGTATCTTTTATTTATTTTTCAAGGTCACCCTTCAACAATTGCGAGCTCCTTCATTACTTATTGTGGTCTTCGTGTGTTCCCATAGCAACCGCGCCTTGCTGACAGATGAGAGGTGGCGGAGTTGGCCTCCCACATAGACACACACAGATATATACACACATGATCATTCATACACACTCCACGCATAACTCACATGCACCCATACACACACACACACACACACACACACACACACACACACACACACACACACACACACACACACACACACACACACACACACACACACACACACACACACAAACACACGTCGATAATTACACGTCTAGGGACACGTAACGCTGTATTGTTTAAAATAAACCAAGCATCAGGGGCGAGCTGTTGGAGTGAGATTGTCGTACACAAATAGGCCATTATGCCAAAAGTGGGACACAAGGAGTCTCCCATGAAAACAGTGCTCTTTCTCTGACTCTCTCTCACTCAAGCTCTCTCGCCCTCTCTCTCTCTCTCTCTCTCCCTCCCTCCCACGCCTCTCCGCTCGTTAACAGAACAAACAGGAGCAAGCAGAAGAATGAGCTAGAAGCCACTACATGCCGCACAGAGATGTGAATGAAAGCCAAACAGGAGAAAAATCAAACGGCCGGCGGGCACAGTGAGGTAACACGAGGGAATCGTTTCCTATCAGTCCACCATGCACACATCCGTGGGGAGATTTGACATTTTGAACGCTGTTACGGGGCCCTGCAGAGGTCACACAACTGAATACCAATTCTAATCCCGCTCAGAGGTACATTTCCCCAGATGTGCAGCAATATGCTTGCAATGAATAGGACATTGCATCAGAGGCGACCAGAGGATGGGGAAGTCTCCTTCCTGTCTCCCTGCCGTGGAGAGAAGGGGGAGGTATCATTAGCCGTCCTCCCTCCTCCATGTCCTTGGAGTCTGTGCTGTTCTGTCTGATGAAACATGTCGGTGCATCAGTGCAGTCACAATATTGAATCAGACAGTTAAAAAAAAAGCCCACACAGGATATTGCATTGCGGTAGGAAAGAAAGTGCAATAGGTCTTCACGAGCCCTCAGGGGGTTGTTCGTCTTTCCTGTGAGGGGCCAAGCGGTGTACCAAAAAACCTTAGAAGGCAAACATGATGTATTCAAACCTTAAGGCCTTTACACACTGGAGACGCGCCGAATAAACAATACGGAAATCGCCGCTGAGTATTTAGCATAAAACCTATTGATATAGTTGATGCCTCATTCATAAATGTTTATGCCCTTATTTGGGATGAAGGTTTAACCTTATTCACTTTGTCGGCATGTAAAATATTTGCATTCTGTGAGGATGTGCTAACAACATTTCGGGAAAATAACTTTCATTTAATGAATCCTTGACCACAAATGTTAAGAAAGTTATTTAGATACCATATTGTTTAGACGCATGCTAGGTTTGAATGTTGATCTCTTTCCATGCTACTTATGGGACTGTTAAGCCTATTGTTTGTAATAGTTTGAAACTATATTAAAAACAAAGAATTGAGGAGGGAACCTGGGTATAAAAAAAAGTGGGATGAATCCGTTTTAGGATCAGGGGATGAAATCGGGTTCGAGGATGGGGGATGAATCGAGAGTCGAGGGTGAGGGGATGTAGTGGGAGTCGGTCGATGATTAGGGGATGCACGATGGAAAAGGCTTAGTGGGATTTGGTGGAGCTGAAAGGTGGAGTTGAATGGTGAAATGGGGTCAGCGAGTGGCTGGAGCATGGTTGTTGACTCAAGAAACCAAGGGAGTTGAGACTCGAGGTGGGGTCACTGTCTCATTGCTCAGGAGTGTTGAGGATCTATCATATCCCTCTGTAGTTCCAGTACTGAGAGAGAAGAGTGGCAAGAAAAGTAGAGAAAAGAGAAGAAAAGTAGAGAAAAGAGGTTGGGAGGCAAGGATGTGAGAATGGAGGCAAAGAGGGAGGAAGTGGTTACTCATGCTTTACCACTTAAGCAGGTATATACTTTGTCGTACAACGAATAGCGAAAATAGCAGATCTATAAGCTCACAACACGTTGTGAGCTTATAGATCTGCTATTTTCGCTATGTTTAAACATATCTCTTTTTTGAAAAGTTCACCTATAAGGACATGCCCAAAATGGACACCTGGATGAAAGTGGTTAAATAGGTTGGGACGGATATCGATGGGGTGTATGCGGCATGGTCTTTAATAATAACTGGATTCATCATTCATAACGGTGAACCTGTGTCGTCTATCCTTTACATGTCTGTGGCTTAGTACTTCAGTAATCTTCATAACCTTCGGCGGCACGTTGTGCCACTCAGACCGCAGCACTCCTGTCAGGGGACCCAGCCAATGACTTCTCCCTGGCTGGAAGCTGGAGTCTGTTCCACGCTGTGATCCAGCTGTCACACAGAGATAAGCCCCCTGCTGCCAACCCTTAATCTCCAGAGGGAAAAGCCTTGGTGTCTAGCTATTTAAGAACTTGTCCACCCCGCAGCACGAGTGACCGGCACAAGCCAAACGTCCCCCCTCCCTCTATGGATAAAAAGGTGATAGATGGAACGTCAATAGCTGGGCTAGCGCCTCAGTGCTGATAACGGTCAAATAGGCAGAGGCTTTGCCGGCAGCCTTTCAAACAGTCATTGGGGACAGGCCATGCCTGTCTGGCTCCTGCCAGATCCGGACGGCACAGAGATGGACGCCGATAAGTGCAGGTTGATCAGAGGGAGAGAGACTTAAAGTCTGATTAGTCTGATTGCAATCACAGAGGAGTCCAACCTGACCAAACAGTGTCAGTGTGAGGTGGTCGCATCATGGGCATTTTAGTTTTTCAGACACCGCTGTAGTGCTTTTCTCTACCGTCAGGTGGCACTGTTCCACCAATAAAAGATAGACGCTTCCTCTCGACTCTCAATTCTCTCTAGTTTTCTCTTCCCATGCTCTGTGAATGTCCGCCTGGGGACCAGGTGGGATGGACCGCTCCGTTAAGTAGCAGTGTAAATGAAATCCAGCCGCTCTCTCTTTCAATTTATTTGGCTATTTATTCTCACACTCTCTATTTCTCGTTTTCTCTCGCTGTCTGGCTTGCTCCGACTCTCTGTCTTGCTCTACGTGTGTGTGTGTGTGTGTGTGTGTGTGTGTGTGTGTGTGTGTGTGTGTGTGTGTGTGTGTGTGTGTGTGTGTGTGTGTGTGTGTGTGTGTGTGTGTGTGTGTGTGTGTGTGTGTGTGTGTGTGTGTGTGTGTGTGTGTGTGTGTGTGTGCGCGCGCGCATGTGCGTGTCAGTGTGTTTAAGGAATGGAGAGAGGGCAAAAGAGAGAGGGTCAGAAAGAGAAATGGAAATAGTGAAATAGAGACTGGAGAAACTGAAGGGGAGACTTGTCTCATTGATGGGTTCGACACTGACGTGCACACAGTCAGAGTGAGTGAGTAGCCTTCTCCCTGCCTTTGCCTTCCCTGCGCTGAAATGTCAGAGCAGACAGTCTTCAGCGCTGCTGGTGACACACACACACACACACACACACACACACACACACACACACACACACACACACACACACACACACACACACACACACACACACACACACACACACACACACACACACACACACACACACACACACACACACACACACACACAGCCTCTCAAACAGAGAAGTACAGGAATGTCATTGTAATTGTTGTATGAGCTGTTATACTGTACTGTATTCTCTCTCTAACTCTCTCCCTCTCTCCCTCTCATCTGACTTTATAGAGACTCACGAAGCAAGCCGAGGGAAGAATCTAACTGCTCATTAAAAACCAGTAAGACACGCATGCCAAGTCTGTCAGGCACACTCTCTCTCTCTCTCTTTCTCACACACACACACACACACACACACACACACACACACACACACACACACACACACACACACACACACACACACACACACACACACACACGTGCGCTCACACGCAGAGACATATTGAAGCCTGACTTAAGCTTCAATGGAAAGCAAAAGGAGTAATCACAGTTGTAGCTATAGTTACAATTGTGATTACTCACATGCATATTTGCATGCTCTGTCTCTCTCTCTCTGTCGCACTCTCTCTATTCCTCCCTGCTACTTCTCCATACACACAGTGTTACCTCCCTCCACCACCACCACCCTACTCCTTTCTTCCCCCCCACAAACATCCCAGAAACCCCACCTTCTTTGCTACTACAATAGTTTCCCGGTTTTACTTTGCTTATTTCATCACAGATGCAGTCTCTCCCACTCCCCTCCAAAGCTATACATCAATGTTTATACACTCTGCGACACAAACCCTAACAGCAGCACATAAGAATAGGTTAGGTTTCGAAAAACGAAGGGTGGGAAAGGGCATTTTCTTATAGCCTGGAATCCAGACAGAGGCACTCGTTCAGCGTTTTTTTTTCTTTCTCTTTCACTTCGCTTCTCCGTCTGGCTATCATCCTGTTTGAGCCGGATTTCCAAACGTCACCAATTACGTAGGCAAGTCAAGAAGTGACTAAAATTTTACATTGGAAGGCTCTGTCCTGCCCCGCCCACGGACCTTTACATTGGAAGCCACTGGTCCCACCCTGCCCACAGACCGATCAGAAGCTGCGGCGCCTGGGCGGCCGCAACCATAGACATATAAAGGTAGACGCCTCCTCTGGCTCTGAAGCGTGTGTATCTCGGACGCACTTCCGCTTCCTCTATGCTTGTGGGGGCCAGCTGGAAACTTCCGTGTGCGTCACAGAAGGGGGCGTTCGGTAGGCCAATCAGAGGAAGGTGGGGGCGGGACAACTAGATTCTGACAAGTCCTGGAAAAGACGCGCTGTGATTGGCCAGTAGTCAACTCGCTGTGATTGGCCAGTGCCCGTCCCCCCCGGAAATATGGTGGCCACCATACCAAGCACGTCGCTCCAATGAACTGTAGAGGCCAATGAGGTATCTAGGTTTCTATATCTATGGCCGCAACCATAAACATATCTAGAAAGGTAACCGGAAATCCCTGCCCATTCGCTTGTAGTTGACTCGGCGCATACTCCCTTTTTATGCCTTCTTCTAGTGTCACCTCCGTGTGCAACCCTGTGTGCAAGCTTGTGCGCAAGCTCGTGAGTCGAGCCCATTGGTCGAAACCTTTTTCGCTCGTTGGTGTGTATTGTAGAGTATGTTAGTACATTATAACTTATAAAATTGGGGTGGTTGTATTTTGTCTCCCTGGTCTTCCATTTAGATTGTGTCAAAGGTTATGTCTCAATTAGACACAGGATCTGACAATCTTTTTCAACTGATGGTCAAGATTCAATTTAACCCCCAAGCAAGCAGGTTGGCTCTATTAGCTCAATGTTAGAAAATTTCAGCACTTGAGCGAGCAGGAAACCGGGTTCAAATCCGGGGTAGAAGAGGAAAGTTACATAGTGCTGCTTTAATGTGGTTTAATGTGGTTAATATACATATAAATTCAAATTTTATTTGTTATATTATCAAAAATAAATATCAAACATACTGTATCAGACAGTCTACAGTTTCTTAAAGGAAAGGAATATAATTTAGTTCAGTCTGACCAGCAGCAGGGATGAAACATATCCCTAGCGGCCATAAAAACATTAATTCACCAGACGGGATATCAAAGGCAGAGGCATGGATTCCCTCCCAACCCCCTCAGCAAATCAAAACCTGGTTGTAGGCTAGTTAAGTCAAATGACTACAACAGTCGCATAGGCTGTGTGTGCGCGTGCACTTGCGTGTGTGTGTGTGTGTATGATTTTCTTCCCCCTGCTGGATGGAGGTGGAGGTGGTGCAGAAGTAATGTGATGCAGAAAGAGGCAGGTGGAGCAAGACACGGTTCCCAGCACCCGTGTGGAGAAGGAGCAAGTTCATACAGGGGTGGCTTACACTCTGCCATGCCTGCTCTCTCACTCTCCATAACAGCCATAGCCTGCATTATTCACAACAAATTCACGCTGACACACATACCCATGCACACACGAAAACATTCGCATATACACACAGAGACACAAAAAACCTCAAACAAACAAGCCTGCACGTACGGCTTGTAAGTGTGTGTGTGTGTGTGCGTGTGCGGGTGCGCGCGTGTGTGTGCGCGCGTGCACATGTGCCTCTATACTAGCAGCAGTATGGGCCTTCTGTGAAAAGGTAAATTGAATTTTACAGGCACAAAGCCGACTCCCCTGCGGTCCCTTTGAAAAAAGCCCCACTTTGTGAGTCTAAAGCTTTCTAAAGCTTTCCTCTCTTCATCGCTTTCTTACACCCCCTCCTCTCTCTCCCGCTCTCTCTCTTGCACACTCTCTCTCTGTGGGGAAATAAAGTTGTGAGAAATGCTGATCGATAGGCTCATTAAAGAGTTGTGTCTTTGGGAGACCTGCTGCGTTCTCGCCGATGCTGTGGGTCTGCAAAACACTGCATACAAAGAGCGCCAAGATGAACGGCAAACACCACAATGGGAAAGAGAAACAAAAACACAACTATATCTCCACAAGACACAGCCTCCCCTCTGAAAAACATAGCAGCCTCACTTTTCCAACCCACATATAAGACATAAGATGTAGGAATGGCGGCTGAAACATAGGCCTACTACAGTACGGTATCTCTCCCTTTTTCCCTTCACCTTGCAACCTCCCACTCTCTCTGTGCATGTTTACCTTCCCAGGGATGTACTGTAGTTTAAGCACTTTTTTTTTGCTTGTACAGAGGGATTTCTAATCTGTCTCTTTGAGTCTCTATTATTAGAAGCTCCCGTATATATAGGTTAGCTCATGTTTTTGTATTGAACAAAGACAAACAGCGAGTGCTCTTCCCACACAATTAACCCACTCGCACACAATGGACCTCTGAAAACTAGTGTGATATGGAAGACGTTAATTAACAAGAGCACAGCCACCTCTCCTCCTCCACTCCAGGTGCGTACGTGCGTGCGTGTGTGTGTGCGTGCATGTATCAGGCAAGTACAGTCGACATTGACAGGTGGAATAAAATTTCCTCTGCGAGCTATCCATCTGTGCAGAATCCACCATATGTTTTTTCAAGAATGGTGCGAGGTTTTCTATGCCAAATGAGGCCGAGTGATTGACACCGTTCCATCACTTGCCGTGCCGGAGCAGAATCTCTACATGAGGTGATACGGATGTAAACGCTTGAAAGATGTCGGTACGGGGCTAGCCATCAGCAAGCACAGTGGATTAGTGCACTCTGTGACAGGCAGGGTGGATGTGGATGTGGATGAGGGGTTGGAGAGCAGACAGCACAGGGCTTCTTCAGTCATGGCTGTGGGTTCCACAGTTGGACCGACCGGCTCAGCTCCAGTTGCCTGGGTTACCATATCCCAGCGGATGGTCAGCTCTGTGTTGCTATGCTAATGAGGGAACATCAAAGCTGCTGGCACCAGCCGCGCATCAAGTTCTTCTTCTGTGCCTGCTGCGTGTGGGTACATGAGTGTGTTATAGTACGTTTGTGTCTGTGTGTGTGTGTGTCTGTAAAAATGTTTTATGTTTTATTAACAGTGCACTTGTACGTGACAGCACAGGGTCAAAAAGAGGCCAGGGCTCTTAACTTGAAATGTCACGCCAATTAAGAATTTGTGAAGTTAAGCAGGAGACGTCTACTTATTCATTAGTAGTCTTCCTCATTAGCACATGACATCTCCTAATGGGATTCTTTGCCTCGCTGTGCTTCCTTCCCACCATGTCTCTCATTTCTCTTGTTTTTCCATGCCTTTCTCCTTCCCACTCTCCTAACATCTTGCCTTACTTTTTCACCCACTCATTATTACTATTATTAGGCACAGGCTGGCACAGTCTGGGCCTCTACAAATACACGTCCTGAGATTGACGTCACTGCTCATTAGCATATTCTTCATGGAGCACTTCTTCTTATACTGTACTGTATACTCTATGATTAGCATATTCCTGGGACCTTTTGATCATTGGCCCAATTTCCGGGACATTTTCATCATTGGCCAGCCAATGAGATTCGTTCCCATGCTCTGGGCGGGCACCGTTTAACTCTGCTATCAACTACCTTCTCCATGGCTCCTCCCACCACAGAGGGAAGCATTTTCTCTCCCTGCCTGCGCGTCTGTCGCGTGTGTTTTTTTCCTCCCGGATCGTAGTTGGCAACGCCCCCTTCTGTGACGCACACGGAACTGTAGCCCCTTGTCACGCCGTCTCATTAAACTTAGGATAGCAGCACTGCCCGGCTTTCCTCCGTGCTGGAAAATAGTGGTTGGCGCTGGCACTGCCATGGGGGGGGGGGGCGATAATTTACGTTTCGGTCCCTATCTGTACATAACTCGGCTCTGAGACGGCGCACCTCACTCGTTGTAACTGTTTTTTGCCTAACTACTTCCTAACTTAATATTAGGGGCTGTAGTCTGTTCTCACCAAGAGTGGTCCGCTTCACTGGGGGCAACAAAAACTATGCCTAAACCTAACCTTAATCCTAATAAAATAATTTGCGTCACATTTTAGATTTGATAAATAAATGACGGCGGGAGTGAGACTTGATCACAGGCCGCTGGGATTAATGCTTAATGTTACACGCCATGGAAACATGTAATATTGCAGGGGTTTGGTAATTATTTAAAGCGGTCCATTCATGTGAGAGGCGTGCGTCACAGAATGGGGCATGCCAAGTTACTATACGTCCGGGAGGAAAAAAACACGAGCATCTGTCGTTCCCCCTCACTCGCACCACAAAACCAGGAAATAGCTTTACATGAAAATGTATTTTATTTGTAAATCTGTGTATAATATATAAAACATATATATATATATATATGTATATATATATCACAGGCGGCTCTCGCTGGCCGAGGAGAAATGGAGATACACACATATTGCGGGACTGCCGCAGCTTGTTTCTAAACAAACTATTCATTTTAGCAGATACATAGGTCATGTTCAATATTTGATTAATATTACAGCCTCCTTGTTTTCAAATGCACTCTTCCTACATAGCCCGTTCGCTGTGTTCACTCTACCAGGTCTCTGCTTGCCTGGCTAGAGCGGCTCACACTGTTGGGGGAGACTCAGAGCGCAAAAAGACAAAAGCGAGATTTGATAGGGGATATATGTTTTATATACAAAGACTGGCATATAAAAGAGAAAGTCATGTATAGCCCAGTGGTGTAGTCTAGTGCCCAGTGGTGTAGTCTATTTTTTTGCCTAGTGGTGTAGTAGATACATTTTGTGATTATTCCCTCCCACGCGCACGCACGCTAACACGTGCACGCGCTGCATTAGCATATGCACACAACCACGACAACTGTTTTTCACTTTCCCAAAATGTAAGCTGTTTGTTAGCCTTTTTGTCCACACACAGCGTTTTATGAGTGAGTTGGCGCTTTCATCTCCATAGCACTAGCACGCAGATTGACTCGTGCAATGTTCTAATCCAGGTTGTGTTATTCCACGTCGGGTCGTAAATGACCGGGCTCAGCGGATTGTCACACACACCGGTCACACCTGGGGTACGCGGATCCTCAAGGGGTCCACGAAGTATTCGCTGGGGGTCTTTCTCTGCTGCCTCACTGCAGCAGAGAAAAACTTCTCTCTGTGAATGACAACGAGTGGAGTTGCACCGTGTGTGTGTGTGTGTGTGTGTGTGTGTGTGTGTGGTAACTGTCTGAACTAGGTAGAGATTGAGTCATAGGAACACATGCCTTGCCCATACATAACTCAAAGTCTGCAAATACCTTGAGTGCATCCCGGGTATATGGACTAGTTAAAGCAGATGATGTCTTAGGGACATCATGATCTCCAACATGTTCTAGGTAGTTACAACAAAATATCACAACAAGTTTGTTGCCGTCTTGCAGTTAACAGCCTATTTCCTCACTCCTGGTTTATGTTCTGTTTGATGCGCTCATGGTGGATGGGAACCTCAGAGCCCACAGTCTGTCACTGATAACGTCGTACCATTGGCTTCTGCAAATGCCAATCAATCTGTTTATTGTTTATTAAATGGATCCCCATTAGCTGACACCTCGCTGAGAGCTAATCTTCCTGGGGCCAATAGAAGATACACTACACTCAGTAAAAACATGATACATAATATTACATTATACTCAAATGTATACAACATTAGATTGACGAGATTAGGCAAAACAGAGTGTTCCAGGCTCTGATCCAGAGCTTTCCCGCTCTAGCGAGTGCAAAACAGTACCTGCATTGTCTTAAACCCCTCTAGACCTGTGTCAACCTTCACGTGTTGTGTATCGTCTGTGTTTATGTCCCGCCCTGTTTTCAGAGAGGTATAGTATCAAATATGATGTTTTCTGGGCATGTCATGGCTCCTTTAAGTTCAGACTTGCGGCTTTGGAAGTTCAGATTGCAATTTCGCCTCAGGAGTACAAAGCTTTTTTTTAAAAACTATGGTGTTTCCTTGGTGTGATAGAAAAGGCAGAGAAGCCTATATGATTTATTCAAAATCATTATTTTTTACTCTACATCAAGTGTTCTGTTCTCATTATGGGATGATGTGGTGTGTGTGTGTGTGTGCGTGTGTGTGTGTGCGCGTGTGTGCGGTTGCGTGTGTGTGCGTGTGTGCGGGACACACACCATCCATATATATTATTCTCATATTTAATTGATGCCCCGTCGAAAATAGCTGATCTACAAGCTCACGTGTTTGCGACGATTTGTGAGCCTGTAGATTGCCTATTTTTGGCACGCGACAGCATTGTGTGACGAATGAAAGTATACCTAAAGTAAACGGAGGCTCCAGAGCCCAGTGGTAATGTATCTTTATCAGTGCTCCTGGGCATAAGCCCAGGAGAGGAGCCTGTGCCATCACTGTCAATTAGCAAAGCAAGGGGCCGTGTGGGGAAACATCTCAATCCTCCTCATTAATACAACCCCCCATCCCCCCACTACCCCAGAAACACACCACAACACTTTTCTTTTGTATCGAAAGAGAAATTCTCCCTTTTATTAAAATTTGATTGAAAGCAGCAACAGAAATTGCAAATAACCATCATCAGGCAGATACTGCAGAGTTTTACATTTCACTTACTAAGGATAAAATAAAAATGAGACAGGGATGGGGAGACTATGAAAGGAAGAAGGGGACATGCTCCTTTATTCAATAGAGGGACATATATTACATTATCATTTCATCACGGCTTTCTAGCAATATGGCTTTTTCAATCAGTGGATTCAACCATTATTTATTCATAGATGCATATTTAAAAAGGCACACAAGATACAGCGTAACCAATCTCCAAAGAGTTGGCACAATCAAATATACATGAATGTATTATTGTGTGATTGTAGAGCGCACAAATAAATTAAACTTTATTCACATGGAACAACAAAAAAGACGGAGAACAGAACTGGAAAAAGAGAGAGAGTTGAGCATAAGTGGTTCACTCAGACTGACGGCAGAGATGGAAAGTAACTAAGTGCATTTACGCAAGTACTGTACTTAAGTACAATTTTGAGGTATTACTTTACTGGAGTATTTCCAATTTTCAATACTTTTTATTCTACTCCACTACATCTCAGAGGCAAATATTGTACTTTTACTCCACTACGGTATTGATACTTTTACTTAAGGAAAAAGAAATTGAGTACTTCTTTTTCCATCCTCCTTTATAGACGATCTATTCTCTCTTCTATCCGTTCGATGCTAGTTCTGTTTATCTGCCAGGTTCCCTTAGCCTGACTGAACCTCTAGTGTGTGTGTGTGTGTGTGTGTGTGTGTTTGTGTGTGTGTGTGTGTGGGGTCTGGTTCTATATCCTTGCTTTAAGGCAAGCATCTCTTTAATGAGCCTTTGCTGCAAAAGCCTGGCCCCAGGACCTCTCAACGTGCTCTGCATTCCAAACACACACTCCTGCACCACATCTCTAGCTACATCCCTCATACAAACACACACCTTAACATCTGTGACAGTCTGTGTGGGCCCTCACGCACACACGCACACACACACACACACGCACACACACACACACACACACACACACACACACACACACACACACACACACACACACACACACACACACACACACACACACACACACACACACACACACACACACACACACACACACACACATATACATGCAGCATGCAGGTAGGTGTGCGTGTGGGCGCATGAGCTTGAATGACTGCATACCCTGCGTGTCAAGACATTGATTGGTGGGTTTCCTCAACAGTCTTATGAGTCTATCAATGAGAGACAGCCTACAGTATCTGATGCAGTATTTCCTCTCTCTCTCTCTCTCTCTGTCTCCCTCCCCCTCTATCTCTCTCTCTGTCTGACCCACACGCACACACACACACACACACACACACTTACACACACGCATTCTCCTCCCGTCTTCCCTGTGCTCTCGGTCTCATCTCCCACTGTGATAACTCTCTGACCTCATGTTTATGTATCCCGCTAAGTTGAGCTGCTTGTCAGCGCTCCACTGTCAAATGTCCCCCCCCCCTCCTCCCTCTCTGTCTCTCTCCACCCCTGCCTTCCTCGTTCCCTGGAACAGAGGCCTGAAGATATGAATAATATAACAATCTCTTGAAATGGAAGGTTCTGTGCGTGTGTACAGAAATACTGTGTGCACACACACACACACACACACACACACACACACACACACACACACACACACACACACACACACACACACACACACACACACACACACACACACACACACACACACACACACACACACCTGCATGTATAGAACCCAGCCAAACCCAGAAGCAAACTAGAAAAAGTGCTCCTCGGAGCACAGGTCTCCGCCAGGTCACGTCGTTATTGTGGCCTCCCGGTGGCGCTATAATAGGCCAATGTGAAAAGGGTGGCATTTCTTCCTCGGCCTAGTGGGAATGTGCGTGCATTCATGATTTGAGGCATTTTGTTGCAAAAATGTGTTTTGCTAAATTAGACCTGCTGGTGGCGCTATAACAGGCCAATGTGAAAAGGGTGGCATTTCTTCCTTGGCCTAGTGGGAGTGTGCGTGCAAATTTTCACGGAAATCCCACGCTGCGTTCATGATTTGAGACATTTTGTTCAAAACGGACCAATCCTGCCAACTTTGGAAGCCAACCTTAGCCAATCAGGATGGAATATGAAATATCGGACATATCCGTCTTGATCACATGACTATAGAGATACTGTGTACCGGTTTGCGTGATATTTGGATAAAATCTGTAGGAGTAATATCCAAAAATGTGTTTTGCACAAATCGGCCTCCTGGTGTCGCTATAACAGGCCCATGTGAAAAATTTGGGGCAGAGGTTCTGCTGTGGCATCGAGGGAGTGTGTGTGTGCAGTTTCACAGCGACCAGGGCAACGGTGGCGGAGATTAGCTGTTAACAGACAGAAGGACGGACACACACACACACACACACACGGACGGACGGACGGACGGAGGGTAAAACATACTCTCTCGCCATGCCTTCGGCCTGGCGGAGACAACAAGCCTTCCCTGCAGCGAACAGTGTGCATGGGGAGGGAGTAAGTGCACAACGTTACCTGGGGTGAAACAGTTGTGTGTAATGCTACAAACAACAAACCCTGTCAAGCTAACATGAAATCTAGGTGCACAAAACAATACAGGATTAACCACTTGAACCCCAGCATCCTATTTTGTAGCTAAGACATTTGGTGCAGAGGGGAAAAATCGAGTCCAATTGACTATAGTCTAGAGGATTTAAGTGGTTAAAAGACCAATACTGAACATTGCGGCATGGCGCTTTTGACAGCTTTGGCTGTCTATATTACCGTAGGTGGGAGGCACTACTGTCTATAATGGGTTGTAGTTGTATTAGTGAATGCTCTGGAAGGGCTCATCAAGATAAAGTGTACAGTATATCAGTTAGAGGCAGACGGAGCCAGAGGGTGTGGGCACACAGACGCTGCAAACTGCGTCACACATGGCAACAAAGACTTTAAGCTGATTGTCATCACTTTCAACAAATGATCAGCTTCAAGTGTGTGATCTGGACAAGCAAGTGTGTGCGTGTGTGTGTGTGTGTGTGTGTGTGTGTGTGTGTGAGAGAGCCATGCCTCATTGTCTTTCAAGGAGTGTAAAGTGCAGACCAACTCATTAGTGGCCCTAGTGAATTGCTCTTAATGAATGCTATCAGACACTAATGAAAAGTATTGTTCTTGAACACAACTTAATTATGGTGTGCATCAAAACTGTGCGTTCCCAGGGTGCACGCACGCACTCACTCACTCACTCAGAGTTCGTCAATGTGCGTTTGGCAAGCGGCCTCTGATGGCAACTCAACACCATGGCTACAGAGGCCAACGCCCCCTGAGACATCAAACTCTCATTTAGATCACAGCTCCTACTCAATACTCGCTCCCATATCGACCTGCGTGTGTGTGTGTGTGTGTGTGTGTGTGTGTGTGTGTGTGTGTGTGTGTGTGTGTGTGTGTGTGTGTGTGTGTGTGTGTGTGTGTGTGTGTGTGTGTGTGTGTGTGTGTGTGTGTGTGTGTGTGTGTGTGTGGGTGAATGATCGAGTGCATGAGGGGGAACAGGAGGTGGGGCGGGGTGAAGAAAGAGAAGTGAGAGAGCGGAGAGGGGAGCGAGTAATTGATTTATCTCCCATTGATGATGGTTACTTGGCATCAGATGTGTTGCGGGGCTGACTTGTTTACAGCCCCCCTCCTGGCCAATTAGAAAAGTTTCCCTGTGCTAAGTTGAAAACTCTTCTCGATTAAAAAGGGGTGGGGAGGGGGGTGAAAAAAAAACTCATTTCTGTTTTGAAATAATGTCATATATCTAAGAAAGCATTAGGCTGCCTATAGCTTGTCTAAGAGCGGGCTGTGCAAGCTCACATACTGTAGCCTCCAGGAGGTCTAGAACAGTGGTTCTCAAACTTTTTCATGTCAAGGACCCCCAAATTGACACTTATTAGCCCGCGGACCCCCATTTGAAAAGATAAGCCAGGGACCCCAATAGAAGAAGGTTTATACGGCTTTCTAGCAGTGATTCTCAACCATTTTAATGTCAAGGACCCCCAGTTTGACACGCACTAGGCTACGGACCCCCATTTAATGCCATTTATACCTCTGGGACCCGAATTTATATTATAAAATCAATGTTAATTTAACTCTGAGAGTGTACAAATGGAACCAAATGGACCCTTACGGGTCCATTTGGTTCCATTTGTACACTCTCAGAGTTACAGACCCATAAGGGTCCATTTGGTTCCTATCCATCATTTAGCTGGGGACCCCCTGGAACCGCCTCAAGTACCCCTGGGGGTCCCCGTACCCCACTTTGAGAACCAATGGTCTAGAAGTGGCATTGTTAGAATAAGAAGGGATGCATTGCCGGTGGAGGCAGAGAAAGTAAAAGGCTGCTGTCTCACTGTGGAAGTACAACCTCAGTTCACCCTTGTGCACCGTCTAGGTGTCTGCTGTCTAGATGATGGCAGTGCATTACTCTGGGATTTCTCCAGCTTTCAAAACTGACATAAATTGGATACCTTGCTGCTGGCAGAGCTGTTGCTGAATCGGCAGTTATTTTATGAGCAGTGGGTGTCTGTTACTTACGAGCTTTATTCAATTGAGATGCTGCTTATACACAGTAAACTCCCTGGTGTTCATTTAATTCTGAGAGTGTAAAAATGTGCTCTCAGAGTTAAATTAACATTGAGGATTGATTGATTGATTGAATACTTTATTGGTCAGAAATGTAAACCGCTCAGTACAGTAAGACATTAAGGCTAAAAGGATAACACAAGTACTGAAGTATACTGTAGGACATAGATGGCTTCAGTGGTAATTACATAGTGTTTCCTTTTAAAACAATTACGCTGTTTCATACCAGTCTCTTCTAACAACATATCTTACAATAAATGCATAAAATCTCTGTACGTCTGTACGTCCGTCTGTAGTTCATGTATCTCGAGAACCGTATCACCGACTTCAAACTCGCCAGTGCCGCACGCGTCGCTGACAACCCGAGGGAGTGCCGTGCCTGGTGTCGAGTCGGTCGGATAGGCCCCACCCACAAATGTTGCAAGCCAATTATATTGTCACATCACCCCTGAGATCATGTGTAAGTAATTTGAAGGCGATTGATCCCCCAAAAATCATGCAACTAATGGTTGCATTTTCCACATTTGAAGTGTCCCCTATGGATGAAAAATGGATTGCATTGATTCCACCACCCTCGACATGTGATTAAAATTTGGGGTTGATTGGACGTTTCGTCCATGATTTTTGGCATATTCTTTTAAATAGGCCCATCCCACTAACTTCGGAAGCCAATTACAGCCGTATCACAGGTGTCCAGAGATCATGTGTGCCATTTTTTTGTGAGATTTGGACAAAACCTGTAGGAGGAGGAGCAAAAAGTGTGTTTTGAATACAATTCAAAATGGTGTAAAATTGAGTTAGACACATATGGGCGTGGCCTATTTGTGCAGTTGAGGCATGATCCAAGGAATCCAGGGAAAACTACATTTTGATTCTAGGACCTACGGTTCAACAGTTACAGGCCAAAACGTAAAGTTGGTTGTTATAGTGGTACCATGTAATTATGTTTTCCTGCGTAGGCCAACTGTAACTGTAGCCCTTACGGTTTCCGAAAGAAAATATTTGAATGGGAAAAATGTATTCACTAATAAATTAGTATAAATGAAACTGTAAAATCGCTTAGCAAAATGCAAGAACACGATTCCCAATGAAGCTGTACAATTTGACATGACTCGTGTGTGTGCCCGTGCCGCCAAAACTGTGGGAGGAGTAGTGGGACAAGATTTTGGGGTTGGTATACTATAGAAATAAAGTTGCTCAAGTACTGTACTGTGTTGCCCCTAAGGGCAACCACACTAATTACAATGACTGGACCATCCGGCATTTGAAAAGGGCAGATTCATTGATTAGATTCTAACTGAATGAATAATAGGCATGGATGAGGACCCTGGAGGGTGACAAGAGTCAAAAGTAAAACAGTTTGGAGCTAATGGGTACGATATGGACCTTGAAAGACGACAGGGACTGGGTCACCCCCCACGCGCTTAGGTACAGTACGTGCATGGATATGTGCGGTCGTGTGCACACTCACACGCGCGCGCACACACACACACACACACACACACACACACACACACACACACACACACACACACACACACACACACACACACACACACACACACACACACACACACACACACACACACACACACACACACACTGTGGACTTAAAATGAAGCATAATTCTCCTAAATGCTTTAGTGGTTGATTATTTATCATTTAGGTTAGTTTGAGTCCAGTTTGTCTTGTTTTGTTGCTTACTATCCGTGGAGCTGACCTGTATACATTTCACTGCATTTTAGAAATACAACTTGATTGATTGATTGAGGTTCCTAACTGCCATCACACACACACACACACACACACACACACACACACACACGCACGCACACACACGCACCCACCAACACGTGTTGGCGGGGGCAGGGCAGTATACTGTATGAACATGTCAGTCACAGCCCCCTTTCTGCCTCAGTGGGCAGGAGTCTAATCAGCATTGTGCCTCATTTTCATCCAGAAAGGAGGAGGATTACAGATTGAACCACATTACTTTCTTTCATCTTCCAATTCCAAGGCTTGAGTCTGATCACCATGGACACCTTCTTAAGGCGGTAGACAGACTTGTCCAGTCAGTGTGTATGTGTACATTTAGTTTGTACATGTGCACGTATACGTTTGACTGGGTGACTAAGGTGACTAAGGTGGCAGCAGCTATCCAATCAGCATGTCTATTCTGTGTGCAGTGGTGGACAAAGTATATACTCAAGTAAATACTCAAGTATTCCAAAGTAAAAATTTACGAAGGACATTTTCAGAAATGTTCAGAATTATTATTATTTTTAAATAGAGAAAATAGCAGATCTACTCTCACAACTCGTTGCACTGCGACGCGTTGTGAGCTTATAGATCGGCTATTTTTAGTATCCTATATTCAAATGGGAGGGCGGGCTGGCGGGCCGGCCAGCGGGTGGACCTCTGACATCACTCTGACTCAGACATGACCATAAACAAACCCGATACGCCGATATGTAGGCAGGGTCACGGCCACGTCACTCTGATTCAGACATAACCATAAACAAACCTGATACACCCATATAATAGGCAGGACCACGGCCATGTCTCTATGACTCAGACATAACCATAAACAAACCCGATACACCCATATATAGGGATGTCACTATGACTCGGACATAACCATAAACAATCCCGATACGCCCATAGATAGGCATGTCACTATGACTCAGATGTAACCATAAACAAAACCGATAAGCCCATATATAGGCATGTCACTATGACTCAGACATAAACATAAACAAACCCGATACGCCATACGGCATATATGGAGACCCGGTTGTCCAGGGCCACAGATTTGACTGCTATGCCAATATATGGTCATGTGCATATATGGGGCCGACCGACTTCACTCGAGGGAGAGCGGTACCCGCCATCGAGTTGTTTGGATATGCGGGGGGCCCATATATGGGCATGCCAATATATGGGCATATACAGATGACATCAGAGATCTCCATATATGGGCACTCAGGTAGACAGACAGATACAGAGACCTTCATATATGGGCATACAATGGACACAGATAGACAAACAGATACAGAGATCTGTAAAAAGGGACACAGACAGATGACAAAGCCCCCGACACTATGACTCAGACATATCGGTTGGATCGGCGGGGCGACGTAGTTGTGAGGGCTGCGTAGCGGCTCGGGCCTCTAGTATTTGAAGTTTCGTTCCCAAAAGTCCCTTCCTAGAAATGTAGTGGAATCAAAAGTACAATATTTCTATTTGAAATGTAGCAGAGAGAAAGCAATCAGCTTGCAAAAAAACGTAAAAAAAAAAAAAAAGTAATCCAAAAATGTACTCAAGTTCTAACAGAATTCAAGTGAATGTACCTAGTTACTGTCCACCACGGGACTGTAAATGAAGCATTGCGTTAGTTCATGCAGGGCATAGAGGAGTTATACACAGGGTTTTGCATAGCGTTCCCAGATTTTGCTTAGCATGCTGCTTTAGGGAACATCTTAAGAGCAGAGCCATTAACGCCAAGTTTAACTGTATTCCATTTGTTGCAATAAATGGTTAAATCTACTTATGACTTGAGTGTTCCTGAGTGAAGAAAATGTGCTTAGTTACTGTCCACCACTGTCTGTGCGTGCGTGCGTGCGTGCGTGCGTGCGTGCGTGCGTGCGTGCGTGCGTGCGTGCGTGCGTGCGTGCGTGCGTGCGTGCGTGCGTGCATGCGTGTTTGTGTGTAAATACACTTATATGGAGCCCTAATACTCCATAATAATTATAAGTAAAGGTTGATGCGATGTTAGCTTGAAAACCAGTTCTTGTCTGCAAGACAACACCATCGTGTGATGGAGGATAAATTAAGCTTTCTTGTCCTCCTCCTCCTCCTCCTCTCTCTCCCTTCTCTGCTCCTGTCGTCCCTCGCTCTCCTGCTCCCAAAGCCATTTTAGCTCGACCCTGACAGGTGCTCCTGACAAAACCCATTACAGTCTCAATTATGCTATATCTCTCTCCCCTCTCTTTCTCATTACCTCTTGCAGCATCCGTTTTTTCCCCTGTTTTTTTTTTCTTCATCTCCCTCCCCTTCTCTAATTCCAAGGGAAGGGCAGGTTTATTTTTTCTAACTAGCCATAACATTGCTTCTCTCCTTTAACCCATTCAATCCGTGAACGCATCGACAATTGTCTTCTAAACAGATTTCTGAAAACCGTATGTTGCTATAATATCAGTGGTTCTCAAACTTTTTCATGTTAAGGACCCCCAAAATGTTATGTGTATTTGGTCGCGGACTCCCATCTCAAAATATATTGTTCCAGGGACCTCCAGAAGCAAAGATTTGAGTTACAAATGTTCGCTTTAAAAAATAGGTATTCAAAGATTTGCACAAATGTTCATGATTGTTCAGTGCTATGAGCTTGTAGATCTGCTATTTTTGAATAGCCAAAGTCAAAAGCCAAATCAAATAATGGCTATAGCTAAAATCTAAAATGACACAGATGCGTTCGCGGATTGAATGGGTTAAGCGTCTCCATGGCTCCATCTATCCATCTACAGTTTTACTCATTAGAGCTTTGGCAAGACATTTGGCTTTCATCGTCATTAGGAGAAGGGAGCAGATGTGAATGAGAGACACGAGGGAAGGGAGGAGGAGAGGAGGCCAATGCCATTAAGAGGAGAAGATACATGGAGAGTACACACAGAAAATAAAGGTGCCAACTGGTCCCGAAACTGGTTCTTTTGATGACAGAACCTTTCAGACTTTTAAAGGTTCTTTAAAGAACCATTCTGGTACAAGAAAGAACCCTCAACCACTTAAACCTGGCCCGCTCCTTTTTTTCCTCTGCACCAAATCTCTTAGTGGGGAAGGAGGAGTAGAGCAGTAGAACATGATACTAACACTGGCTTGGGTTTAGGGTTCCATTCCCTGTGTGTTACTTTATGGAATTAACACTGAAGCCTGATTTATACGCACCGAAAATAGCCAATCTACAAGCTCACAGCGCATCTCATCGCAAAACGTTATGAGCTGTAGATCTATTGTACGACATCGTACAACCCGCCCAAAGTACGAAAACAATTGCTTGCAGCACCGAATAGATTTCGGTCTTTGCCATTGTGCGTACACCACTTGCTGGATTTGTTTTAGTTTCAGGGTCAACATTTACAGTTTTAAGTCTTCAGGCTATGGCGGAAGATTGGAAGTGAGTCTGCAGTTCTGACTGCAATGGGGATTTTATTGTACACAGTTTAGGAGCCAGGAGGGAGAAGTCTGTGACATGCGGAGCATTGTCCAGGGTGTTTTACTGAAGGCTCAGACAGCATTCCTGTGGCTGATCTACTGTAAGTGAGCGGGAAGGGTTGTAGGGATGGATCATGTCTTGAAGGATGGGCGACGTGCCATGCCTTTGGTTGCCTTGTAGGCCAGCCTCAGAGATTCCCTTGGGGCCACCCATAAAAGTATTTACACTCATTATACCGTGAGGGACATTGAATAAACACATCAATAAAGGTATTTCAAATATCATCTCTCTGCCTTTCACTCAGACTGCAGGCAAAGACGATTTTTTTCTCATAATATAGTATGATTTTTTTTGTAGGCGTAAGTAACGCTTAAATGATGCTACACGCTGTGAGCTTGTCGATCTGCTATTTTCAGCGAGCGACACCGTCGTACGACAAAGTATAAATCAGACTCTCTAGTCAGAGAGGAGGAGGCTAATACAACAGTGTTCCATGCTTACGTTATTGTTTACTTATGTGTTGCACTGTGAGTGACGTTTTGGGCAGTTTGATGACCAACGAGCGGCTGGAATGTCCACATCTATTTTTCTATCCGTTTCAAGCCACCTGGGAATGTTCTTTTAGCTGTTCAGACTTGATAAAACCTATCCCCCAATTACATACAGAAATAACACTATACATTCAATTACCTCCACCCCTTCACTGCTACCTCTCTATTGGTCTGTCTTTCTCGCGGTCTACCATCGTTTCTCACCATTCCCCTAATTTCATCCTCCGCCTTCCAATCATGCAGGTGTGTTTGGGGTGGAGGTGTTGAGGAAGAGAGAGAGAGAGAGAGAGAGAGAGAGCAAGACAGAGGGGGGGAGCGAGTGATGAATCTCTCCGTCTGTAACACTCTCCGCTTCGCCAGCTCTTCCCTCGTTCCTGACCCAAATCTAATGCGACAGGGTTAGTTTTCGACTGCCCCCTCCCCCAACACACACACACACACACACGCACGCATGTACGCACGCACGCACGCATGCACACACACGCACACAGTTGTGCACCACCCTCTATTTTTAGCTGTTTGTCCTTGAGTTACAATCCCTGAAAATTGCTATGATCCATAAAGGACTGAGAAAAACACCCCTCCCTACCTGCGTGCACATGTGTGCGTGCGCGAGCACCTGCCTGTGGCTGAGCAACAAAATCGGGGAAAATTAATTTCAACGCCTCGCCATTACCCGAGCGAATATTCTTCTCATTAAAGTGGTGAAATGGAGGGAGCGCTAAGCGTGTGTAATACAGAGAAGATCCCCACTGTTCTTTTCCCAGCCCTCACGCCTCAGAAAGTTATCCACTATAGCCAATTAGCATGACTGCTCTCTCCAGCATTAGCCCCGGCTTCCATTCCCAACTCTCTCTCTCTCTCATTATCTCTTTTTTTTCTCTCTCTCTCCCTCTCCTTAGTGCTCATCATCCATCCCGCTCTCTTCCCTTGCTCTCTCGTTTCTCTCATTAAGGGTGTGCAGTAACAGTGAATCATAATGGGTGCTCGTCTCTGCTAAAATGACTCCAGCTTTTGCCTCATTTGGCTGCTTGTATAGTGGTAGAACGAGTAAACAGACGACCTGTCAGACACAGACGCGGAATCGAGGCCGTCCATTAATCCATTAAGACCGGGAACGCATCTGTGTCATTTCAATATTTCTTTGGTTATACAAGCTCATAGCGCGGCACCGAGTGCTGCGCTATGAGCTTGTAGAGCTGCAATTTTTTTAAATCATTTTGGAGAATTTGTGCAAATCTTTTAATATATATATATATATATGTTTTAAAGCGAACATTTTTGAGCTCCGATCTGTGCTTCTGGGGGTCCCTGGAACAACATATTTTGAGATGGGGGTCCGCGGGGTCCTTGACATGGAAAAGTTGGAGCACCACTGTTATAGCAACATGCTGTTGCTAATTTCTATATTATATAACATCTCAAAATGTTTTGTTCCAGGGACGCAAAGATTTGAGTTACGAATGTTCGCTTTAAAAATATATATATTCAAAGATTTGCCCAAATGTTCAAGATTTTTCAAAAATAGAAGATCTTAAAGCTCATAGCGCGGCACTCGGTGCCACGCTATGAGCTTGTATATCTGCTATTTTTGAATAGCCAAAGAAATCTTAAAATGACACGGATGCGTCCCCGGATCGAATGGGTTAATCTGTAGTAAAGCAGCTTTGCCAGCCCACAGAAATCCACCAGAGATTCAGAAGGAGAGTGAGCGGAGCTAATCTACGCATGCTGCCATGCGAGGCCGTGTTCCCGGGCTCCGAGCATGTGTTCCATCCACTGATAAACAGACAAACGGGCCAACGGCGAGACGAGTGACAGAAAGAGAGCGAGAGAAAGAGACAGGGGAAGGAGACACAGCGTGAGAAAGCCACTAGAGAGGGGAGAGGAGAAAAAGAAAAAAAAGGAATTTGCAAATGGAATAGTGAGAGAATGAGAAACTTAGACACGGAGAAAAGAAAAAAAGAAGCTGCACAGCGCAGGTCCATTTGGGTCCGTTTCTACACTACAGATTTAAATGAACACTGGCTGTTTGGAGAGGAGGAGGAGAGTAAAGCTGCATGGGGCATGACATGAAGCAGGGATGGAGATGGCTGAGAGACGAGGGAGGGAAGGAGATAGGGAGGGAGGGGCTACAAATGAGCGGCTTCCAAAATGCTGGCACCGAGCGAGCGAGGCGTAGTATTCTAAGCCCTGAATGTAAATATGCGTGAGGGGGATTATCACAGAATGCCAGGCCTTGCTTTTGGGGGGCTTTGTTTCCCTGACACTGTGACGTCGGCTTTGTTTCCCTGACAGCAGACGTGTGTGTGAGTGTGTGTGCGTGCACGCGCACGTACGTGTGTGTGTGTGTGTGTGTGTGTGTGTGTGTGTGTGTGTGTGAGACATCCAGGCATCTGTTTCCTGCTGGAAAAGGTTAATTACATCTCCGCTGCATGACTAGACGTGCCATGCATAATCACACACACTAATGAGACCTGTGTTTGCATGCCTGTGTGTGTGTGTGTGTGTGTGTGTGTGTGTGTGTGTGTAGGGGTGCGTGTATGCCCATTCTGAGTGTGTTTGGCTGTGTGTGCGCTTTTGACACTAACGTCTGTCTCTATGCACCCGATGAAAGGCAATTCTATAGCAGCTGAATTGATGTGTTAACGAATAACTTCAGACCTGAAAGTCTATTGTCTCAGTGAAGTCTCAATGCGAGCAGACACGCGCATACACACACACGTGCGCGCACCCACACGCATACAAACTCTTATGGAGTCATACACCCCAAACAGGTGACAGCTGTATGCACACTATGGCAGCATTTATGAACAGCCGCTTTCTGTTGCCTCCGGGGGACTTTAACTGATGGGTCTGCATCAGTGTGTGTGTGTGTGTGTGTGCGCGTGTGTGTGTGTGTGTGTGTGTGTGTGTGTGTGTGTGTGTGTGTGTGTGTGTGTGTGTGTGTGTGTGTGTGTGTGTGTGTGTGTGTGTGCGTGTGCGTGTGCATGTGCGCGTGCGCGCACTCGTGTGCATGTGCGTGTTTGTAATTACTTGTCTGCCTATTAATGAGTCGAAGCCGAGCATGCAGGCATTAGAGGATGGCCTTGTCACAAATTCTGCCGCTCACTTTGACCTGCGACCTCCATCTTCACACTCCAGCTAAGCTGCTGATTGGACAGCTGCCGGGCTTCAGATCGGACCCAGCTCAGCGTGAAACGGCGAGATGGGCTCCCACTAGCCCTCCATGCGGTGACTTTGTTGAAATTACTGTAGGCTCTCGCTAAGTTGAGATGACACACCATGATAGGATCGGCGGGCAACCTGAGTTCCAATTCGGCTGCACTGCAACTATGAAAAGAAAAGTGAAAGCACGTACGAGGCGGGGAGTGGGGGTTGGGGGTTCTGAAAGGTGTGACTCCAAGAAATAATGGGTTTCAGTTAGAGCTGGCCTTGGAGATGGCACCTCCCACACGGCGCAACCTGCCATGGCTGAGAGTTGGGGGAATAAGAAATGGGAGCAATTCTTTTCTTTTTTTGGAATCACGTCGGCAGAAACGTAATGCTCACTCAATTGCCTGGGAGAAAATTGGAATCCTTCATAGATGGGTAATTTCTGTGAGTACACAGGCCTTTTTATTTTCCATCAATATTCTGCCCGATTCATCTCTGTTGAGAAATCTAGCTGGAGATAGTATACAACCGTGTTCAGTCAGTTGTATTATAAAGGATACCCTGAACTCTCTGTGAGGACAACTGTTGGGGGGAAAACACAGCATTCAAGTTATACAGTATAGGGTTAGAAATATCAAGACCGGGGGAAAAAGCCACTGCAAGTGGAAATGTGTCAAAAGAAATCAAATTTCTAGAAATATGTACACACGAGTAGAGAACGAAATAGCATTCACTGGCAATAAGCACCTTTTAGATTGTGGTTTGTGGTTCAAAAGCCTGGCCAAAACCACTTTTATAACATCCCTGTTTTTCTGTAGCATCAACGCGACATCACACATAGTCTGTAGTGAACAGCAGGCTTCAACCATGAGCAGCACCATAGTCTGTTTCTCTGTTAAAGGATAAAGAGTCGACGACGATGAGGAGGAAAACATCTGACGAAGACCTCTCTCGCGCGCGCATGTGTGTGTGTGAATGTAAAGGAGGGGGGTCCCGTCACACTTCTGTCTCCTGATCCCTCCATCGCACAGCTGCCCCCCCTTCCTCTTCTTCCCTCTGCTGTGTTCCTCTGCCCCTTTTCTTTGTCTTCTTGGCTCTGCGGCAAAAGCCGCGCAGGCCGCAGAAGCAGGCGAAGGTGAAGGGCATGGTGTCCACTCACACCTGCTGAAGAAATGGGAGGGGGGAGGGGGGGGGGGGGGTGGGGTGGATGAAGGGGGGGGGGGGTGAAAGAGTAGAAAACCTGTTAACCACTTAAGTCCTATATACTTTGTCATACTGTATACAAATAGCAAAAATAGCAGATCTGCTATTTTCCCTATTTTAAAAAAAACTTTAAAAGGAAATAATAATAATTATTGTAAACTTTTTTTAATCTTTGAAAAATGTCGCCTTTAATGGCATGCCCAAAATAGGGACGCCAGGTTGAAAGTGGTTAAAACATTTCTCGCTCATCTGGAAATGTGCCACTCATCACAGTGGCCAGGCACACAGCTTTGAAGAATTCCTTTGAGCACCATGCAGCAGGTGTCCTCTATTTGACAAAAAAAGTTTGTGTTTTAAGTAATAAAACAAGTTTCCTCTCCTCCTAGGTTTTTGTGAGGGCATTCTAAAAGTTTGACATGAAAAGATTTTCCTTTGCTTTTACGTCTTCCTTTTGTAGCAGAAGTATGAAAGATATGAGGATATAGCAAAACGTTGGTGACCGGGTTGGTCTCAAAAGGCTGCCAAACAGCTGTTATACTGAGGTTGCACAACTTCAGTCAGGGGTTGGCAACCACCTCTTTTTGAACTTTTTGAATCATATTGGGCTTTTTGATCAACTGAGTTGATCAAAACCAAGCATTTTTAACCATTATTGTTTGATGTGCATTCAACTTTTCTCCCCAGCTAATCAGAATTGATCCTACTTTTTATTATTTATATAATTTGTTGGGTTTTATTATTACATTATTGATTTATTCTATATGTATTATTCTAATTAGCAGTCTATAATAAGATGTAAAAGCAATGGAGGATTTTTTTTGTGTGTGTGCGAGTGCGTGTGCGTGCATGTGTGTGGTAGCGTGCGCAATAGAACTCCATTCTTTTCCAGAGCAATACACAAATTGTCTGTCTGTCTGTCTGTCTCACAGTTACGCCCCTGGACAACAAATACAACAGGTATTTCCTAAACCAACTTGCGTCGTTCGTGACATGCATTGTTCCTGAGTAGGCCGGAGCCCGTTCATAAAACAAATAAAAAAAACATCTTATCTATACAGAAATGTGTCTCGCAATAGTCGCAAATTCGGCGCGTGTGTGTGACCAAAGGGCGCCGTCCTAGTTGATTGTAATATCTAACGCTATTAGTACTGTACTAAAGGGCACCTGACTGGGTACTCTAACAACGGGTTACAACAATTACAACGGGTATTGCATAACTGGGTGGGGAAGGCATTCCGAACTTCCCAACAGAAGAATACATGCATAAAATAGAAATAAGCTCCACTTACAGTACTGTAATTGGTATGTACAAGACATGCACTCTATATCGTACAATGCTTGTAGCATAGACTTATTTAGTTTCTCTCTTTTGAATTGTTATGCTTCATCTACCTACTAACATTAAAATAACTCACATGAGCACATGAAGGTTCATGTTAACAAATCACCTTTTCTCTGACATGTAGCTACTGAAGTCCTGGCGTCACTCCCGCTACCCCTGGGTCACGGAAGTATTTTTTTCTATTGAAAATACCATAGGGAAATCTTCATATAAGAACTGTGTTCCAAAAATAAACAAATCTATTTGATAACGTCTGTGTTTGGAGAAGTGTTTTTTATTTTCTTACTCTTTGGATAAATTTGTACTTTTTCATCGTCAGTTGATGCTTCATATCCATATGTGTAAAATCCTGCGGCTGATTTGTTTATTTTTGGAACGGTTCTTATATGACGTGATCTAAGATGACCCTATATGGTATTTACAATGGGAAAAAATTGCTCAGACCTAAATGCTTGTATTTTATATTTACTATGCATTACCATTAAAATAAACGTAATCTGGGAAGTCTGTGATCATTGAGAATTTTCTGTTTTATTTTACCCTATAATGTATATATTATGCTAATTGCATAACATTTCTATCATAAAAGTTCACAGGATATTCCCAGTAGATTATTGGGTTTCATTTATAAGAACAACCTGCCATTTTAACAAGCATATATCATAATGGAGGATAATGGGGAGAAAAGTGGGAAAAAATGCAGTTAATGACCCCGGGCCCTCAAGTTCACAAATCAAACCTTGGGGTATGTAGATGATATGCTGAAAGTTTCATGCTTTAGTCATAAAATGCACAATTGGTTTGCTTATCTTCCCTACTAGTGAGCCAACATGCACAATATCAGCACCCTGACTCCGTTTGTCCAGAATGTAACAGAGCCTTAACTATTATAAGTGGTAAGACCTGTGAAGGAAGTCATTAAGAGGCCCAATTTCTGTCCAATATAGCTGCTGTGCATAGCTCCTATTTAAGGGTTAATGAAGCAGGAAGGGCCACTCTGAACAGGTTGTGAGCACCTGCCTGTTGAGTGGTGGTCTGTTCTCTGTGTGAGAGAACACACACACACATGCACACACACAGAGTCAAAGGTAGTCTTGGCTCACTAAAGAAACTCCAGCGTTAACATTTCTGCCATTGTGCTATTAGCCAATCACGCGAGAGCAGTTAGATTAGGAAACAGTGCTGAAACTGAGAGTGTCATTAAATACTGGCCTGAGTCAGCAATACCAAATCTCTCTCTTTCTCTCTCTCTGTGTGTGTGTGTGTGTGTGTGTGTGTGTGTGTGTGTGTGTGTGTGTGTGTGTGTGTGTGTGTGTGTTTGCGCGCGCACACACACACAAATGTTTTCTTGTATGTCTGTGCTCGCTTGCATGTTAACAGTCTCTGTACATGCATGGTTGTGTGTGCACATGTCATATGCGTATGTGCGTATGTGTCACTCAGTCATGTGTGTGTGTGTGTGTGTGTGTGTGTGTGTCTGTCTGTCTGTCTGTCTGTGTGTGTGTGTGTGTGTGTGTGTGTGTGTGTGTGTGTGTGTGTGTGTGTGTGTGTGTGTGTGTGTGTGTGTGTGTGTGTGTGTGTGTGTGTGTGTGTGTGTGTGTGTGTGTGTGTGCGCACACACACACACACACACACACAAATGTGTCCATACAGGTGTATTGTCTCATCTGGGGGTAATTAAGTGACCCAGACTCTGGGCTGCCTGTGAGCTGAAACAAAATTGCCTCCGGCCACATAGTGTGTGTGTGTGTGCACATGTGTGGAATTTCTTACAGTACAGACCATGTCATGTGTCATATACTATACTGTATCTCTGTTAAATCTCCCTGCCCCCCCCCCCCCCCCCCCCCGCATGTTTCTCCTCTACTAGCGGAGTCCTGGTGATCTCCCACTCTGTACCCAATGGCTTTAGACCCTATGTGACATGGCAGAGAAAATCACATAGGAATAGAAAGCCATAAAACACAGCAGCGAGTCATACTGGGTTAGCAGCAGCAAGGCGTGTTTCCTCCCCATGCCACTATGCATCGATCTGTGTTTGTGTGTACGTGCTTGTACATCTCAGCACCTGTACATCTGAATGTAGCCATCACGCGGCATGCTGCACACTCATACCCGCGGCTTGTCTGACAGCTTACAAGGCCCAGTCGAGGACTTACATCAGCTCAGAGGTGTCTCTCTACCATGGATACCTCTTCTCTTCTCTTCTCCTCTCCAATCCCTCCCTCTATCTACCCATTGTCTCCCTCTCGCCCTCTCCCTCTCTCTCTCTCTCTCTCTCTCTCTCTCTCTCTCTCTCTCTCTCTCTCTCTCTCTCTCTCCCCTCATCACTCTTGTCGGTACAACCCTTTGTCTGCTCCCAGCAGTGTGTGGAGTCAGTGGCTGTGTCTTTTTTATGTAATTACTAAAGGGTGCGTTTCTCAAAGACTGAGTGCCGAGATGAAAACAGCCCACAGACCTCTGAATTATTAAGTGGCTGAATATGGATGAGTCAACGCTTACAGAGAGACGGCGGCAAGGCAGTGCATGAATGTGCACGCACGCACGCACGCACGCACGCATGCACACGTACGTGCGACTACTAGGAAGTCTTCCATTGACTGCATACTGTATATCCCTTATCCCATGACCATGACATTACCTTGAACTATCATAAAGCACAACCATGATCTTACACGCCAGTAAGCTACCCGTCATTGTTACTGCTATTATACATTTTCCTCAACCTTGTATCCTTTTACAAGGTCACCACAAAGTTGACATTCAAGTGCACCTGCGCACACGCATGCACATGCACATACTGTACATACATACATACATACATACATACATACATACATACATACATACATACATACATACATACATACATACATACATACATACAATTAAGATTTTTTTATTGACAAGACAATGCCATGATAACTATATCGAAACATATCCATATAGTCTCAGTCTGTCTGATAATGCACTTGTCTGTCACAGGTGCATGTGCATGTCCATATATAAGCACACATGTAGGCCTAAGCCAGATATACTATAGTTTGTCGTACGACTGTGTCATGACTCATGTGCCAAAAAATAGCAGATCTACAAGCTCACAACACGTCACATTCGCAATGGCCTGTGAGCTTGTAGATCTGTTATTTTCGGCTTGTTGTGACACACATTGTGCGACGGAGCATAAATTAGGCATAACATTTCCAGTATCCCCAGAAATGCATCTCGCAGACAAGGAGCTATTTTGTCATTTTGGGAGGCAGCATTTCTTTGGAGTGCCTTGACACATGGTAGACAGAAGACTGACGTTGTTGTCAGAGACCTAAGCACTTAGAGCTGGGAAGATACATTGTGTTCTCCAGGATGGGTGGATTCATTTTACTGAATGTGAGGAAAGGAATTTACAATACTAGAGTTTCGGGCAGCTACGCGGCGGCCCTCACACCTACGTCGCACCGCTGATCCGACCGATGTGTCTGAGTCACAGTGTCGGGGGCTTTGTCAGAGTACCCGTTGTACCCGTCTGTCTGGCTTCCTTTTGTGCCCATGGAGATCTTTGCATCTGTCTGTCGAGTTTGAGTTTGCATATATGGTCCCAATGTCCCATATATGCAAATTACCATATATGGGCATACCGGTTGGATCTGTGGCTCTGGCTATATATATATATATATATATAGCTGGGACTAAGTACTCAGAGCAGAGATGGATGTAGTATTCACCACATTAAAGTATAGCAGAGTAGAAAGATATAACCAGTGCTCTATCAGCATGGCAGCTAAATGGTCAGCCAAGGGAGACTACATACTGATGTATTATGTAAAGGCAAAAGAAAATATGCTTGTACTGTCCTTTTACTGAACTCATATTTGAGCGTCTTCGCTTTCAAACGGAATGATAGCCACCCTAAAGTTTAATCTGGGTATTAAATGTAATATGCCCCCACTCCTATCTAGCGTGAATGTGTTTGTATATCTGTGTTGCATCTTCAGTATTTATATGCGTGTGTGTGTGTGTGCGTTCCTGTGCATGCACACACACATGCCTGTCTGTGTGCATAAGCTGATTTGTGTCTTATCATGATCCTCTGTGGAAACAGACAATATGGTTTGTTTGTTTATTTGTTATCTTGTTTGCGCGAAGAGATAAGGCGATCAGTGTGTGTCCGTGTGTGTGTGTGTGTGTGTGTGTGTGTGTGTGTGTGTGTGTGTGTGTGTGTGTGTGTGTGTGTGTGTGTGTGTGTGTGTGTGTGTGTGTGTGTGTGTGTGTGTGTGTGTGTGTGTGTGTGCGTGCATGCATACACACGGCCATAGATAATCTGTGTGTACAGTGCCTTTTGAGTTTGAGTGACAGAATCCTGATGCTGATCCCTCTGGTCAACAGTCCATGGGCGAAAGCCTATTAGTCCTCTATCCATTATTTAAGCCATATCTATACCCTCCAACAGATAGGCGAACGTGCACATAATACCGTACATTCCGCAGACATACTGGCCTGCTATATTGTGCCTTTCTTCTGCGTGACAACTTTTTATGTTAATGTAAGTGTAAATGCCAGGAAAACCCTATGGTGAAATACATCCCCCCTACACACAGAAACGCGCGGCAAAACCATGCTCAAACAATGCACTTCCCATCACCCACCTACGCACGCACGCACGCACGCACACACAGCTAGATTCCAAAAACACTTCCTCTCATTTATACTATACAGAAAACCTTCAATAGATGACGGTAGCCTACAGTATACGACAATTCCAGAATTCACTAACTTTTCAGCCTATAATGTACTTCGACCACCACCCCCAAAAAAGAAAGAAAATTAAACGAGAAAAAAAAAAGACATTGTTGTTTACTCACACTGGGAGTCTCTGTGGCTCCAATCAAGTGGTCCGCCTACGATGAGACAGGTGTCTCTCAGAGTCTTTACACGTCCACACCAAGAAGGAGCTCTAAACCATGTACCTGACCTGACTCTGCCTCTCAGTTCTAACATGTTGTACCAACCAATCGAAACCTCCTCACCTTTTTGTATTCTCCACCATTCCATCCCTCTCTCTCTCTCTCTCTCTCTCTCTCTCTAATCTCTCTCTAGCATTTTCTCTTTTGTATGGCAGCACTAACTTACACAGTTATCTCCCATGTTAAAGCTATGTCACAGGGGCTGTTGCACCTTCCTTACTCAATCACCTTCTCTCTCTCTCTCTCTCTCTCTCTCTCTCTCTCTCTCTCTCTCTCTCTCTCTATCTTTCCCCTCCCCCGCTCTCTCTCCACCTTGTTCTACACAAAATACCCTCTGTTTTGCGATCAGGTACACACCCCACCGCCACCCGCCACCACCCGCCCCGCCGTACTGTAGATAACCTAGATGACCAAAACTGGAGGGGTCGGAAGGGGGGGACTGTAATAGTTTCTGTTGCATGAAAGACAAAAGAAGGGATGAGAGCGAGAGAGAGAGAGAGAGAGAGAGAGAGAGAGAGAGAGAGAGAATGGAAGACAGCAGTTTCAGGCAAGGCAGTAGGGAGGGAGGGGAGAAACGATAAGGTGGAGAGAGAGAAACGGGCTGAGATTGAATGGCATTCTGTCAGGGATATTCCAAGTGTTTGCATGCGTGTGTGCGTGCGTGTGTGTGTGTGTGTGTGTGTGTGTGTGTGTGTGTGTGTGTGTGTGTGTGTGTGTGTGTGTGTGTGTGTGTGTGTGTGTGTGTGTGTGTGTGTGTGTGTGTGTGTGTGTGTGCGTGCGCGGATGTTTGTGTCTTTCCATGTGTGTGTGCGTGCAGGCCAGGTATATTACTGTGTGGTCAGAGAGCTCTCTCTCTCTCTCTCATGACTAACTATCTCCCAGGGTGGAGGAAACAAAGAGTCCATTGACTTGGTCGCACACAGACGCTTTCTCTCTCTCTCCACAGGCCAGTGCTTTGTGCTCTCCACCCCCCCCCCCACCCCCAGCATCACACTCAATCTCTCAGCCCACCCCCCCCACCACCAAGGATATCCACCTGCACTTGGATATGCCAAACGCAGCTCACTGTTTCACAAAGTCACCCGTAACTTTATTTACGTGTGTTGTCGGTTGAGTCTTAACCACTTTCAACCTGACATGCCTATCATTGGGCCCGTCGTTATTGGCGGAAATGTTCACAAATTTCACATGTTTTCAGAAATAACTAAAATAGCAGTTCTACAACCTCATATGTTGCGACCTTGTATATTGACAATTTTCCGGGCGTCACTGTCGTACAACAAAGACAATAGGAGTTACGTGGTTAAACCAGCAGGGGAAGGAACAGTCCAAAAAGAGGAGAGGAAACGGACCAAAAAGAGGAGAACTTTACAACTTCACCACCTGTGGGCTTTGGAAGGAGGTGAAAAAAAGCCTTTTTTCATCATGACATACACCTGTGATCCGCACTTTTCAGGGATTTACACACCCTTTCTTGAATTGCAGTTTTTGCTTAAAGAAATTACGCACGTCTTTAGTCACTTTATTTAGACGTTATTTATGACGTAGTGAATCAGGCCCCTTTGACTACACAAATCTTGTATGGGGGTCCCTGATACAAAATGTTTTCAGATGGGGGTCTGCGGCCAAATACATATTCATTTGGGGTACTTGACATGAAAATGTTTGAGAACCACTTGTTTAAAGAACAATATGAAACAAGCCCAAATAAGCGACTACACAAGCCAAAAAACCCTGCAACTACAACTTTACAGAAAAAACAAGCCCAAAGTCGCTTATAATAACCAGACATGGCAACACTGCTGTGCCGTTGCGCTGTCTTGCCCCCTAGTGGACAGTGGACGCCACAGAGGCGGAGAGAAATGGGAGATGGATGTGCCTGTGGAAGTGGTTAGTTTAATTATAACCCCTTCAGTCCCTCGATGGGGAATAAGGCTTAACAACGTTCGGTCACAAAGCAGAGGATTATGAGGTCTCGCTAACACTGCTGGTATTCTTTGGGCTGCCATTGATCTCCTGCCGCGGACACATGAACATGGCGGCGTTATTGAAAAGGCCTTTAGCAAGAATCCTCACATGATGTGATAAGAGATTTATACACGTGTGTGTGTGTGTGTGTGTGTGTGTGTGTGTGTGTGTGTGTGTGTGTGTGTGTGTGTGTGTGTGTGTGTGTGTGTGTGTGTGTGTGTACGTGTGTGTGTGGGTGTACGTGTGTATGTGTGCGTGTGTGTGTGTGTGTAGTTGTGTGTGCATGTGCTCTATCAGCCCACTGATTTCTCGCCTCAGCTGGCTGGGCAGATTACCTGAAACTGAGAGGTGAAAAAAGAAAGAAAGTTACAGAGAGAGAAGAAGAAAAGAGGACAGAAAGGTCACCGTGCTCTCAGAGAGAGAGAGAGAGAGAGAGAGAGAGAGAGAGAGAGAGAGAGAGAGAGAGAGAGAGAGAGAGAGAGAGAGAGAGAGAGAGAGAGAGAGAGAGAGAGAGAGAGAGAGAGAGAGAGAGAGAGAGAGAGAGAGAGAGAGAGAGAGAGAGAGAGAGAGAGAGAGTGTTAGGAGGTATGGGGAGAATACCAACTGAGAGAGGGGTGAATAATAACTATTGAATGAGGAACGCAAGTCAGCCTGGCAAAGATTTCTTTCAGGAAAAAGAGAGAAAAGCAAAGGGAGAGGAAGGCGCTCTCTCTCTCTCTCTCTCTCTCTCTCTCTCTCTCTCTCTCTCTCTCTCTCTCTCTCTCTCTCTCTCTCTCTCTGTGTGTGTGTGTGAAAGAGAGAGAGAGTGAGGTAGAGAGATGGAGGTAGAGAGCGAGGGCACCCTGCCCTGGATAATTTGCCTGTATAAGCTGTTGTATAAGCTGTTATTCACCATGCAGCCATGGCAGAGGGCTGCGTATAGTGAGTGAGGTGAGGAGATGAGACGAGGACAGAGATGGACAGAAGAGAGAACACAGAGAGGGGGGGGGGCTGAAAAGTTGGGACCAGGAAAAGGATTAGTGATCAAAGACTGTCAGCAGCTTTCCAAAATGCACCCCCCACCCCACCCCACCCCACCTACCCTCCGCACACATTCAGAGTGAGAGAGAGAGAGAGAGACTTGTCCGTGAGAGTAATCGTTTACCTCATGCCCTCCACTAGCACCTTGGCTGTGAGATCTCACTTTATGCATAAATTCCTTCGCATTAGCGCTGGTTTAAATGTCAAAAGGGCACACTGGCAGAGCTATGCACGCGTATACACTCACACACACACACACACACACACACACACACACACACACACACACACACACACACACACACACACACACACACACACACACACACACACACACACACACACATTGATTGATTACACTGCTGTAATGAGAGTATATGCCATTCTAACTTTGCCTCTAATTGGTTTCATAGCCTTTCCCTGGAGGAGTAGAGTGGAAAAAGCAGACTACGGCGTCTACCTCAACCTCGAGCAACCCACCAGCACCCCGGGCTCATGGGCTCATGGGCTGAAATTAGGCTCGGGTAGGAAATCTTTTAATTCTTTCAACCAACCTCCTCCGTCTCTCCCACTTTGACAAGCCGAGAGATAAAAAGATAAACAAAGGGCCGAGGATACCAATTAAGCCCCATCAGCAGGCGGTGCAACGATCTCCTCCACTCCTCCGCGTTTACAGTGAGGAAGAATAGGAGCGCTGTGAGGATGATGGATGGATGGAGGGAGGGAAGGAGGAAAGGAAACCTCGTGTAATGAGGAGGCGGAGGAGGAGGTGAGCTGTGAGAGAGCTTACATCTAATCAGGGCAACCTCCTTCAAAGTTGTTCGATTGCACATACGCACATGCACACACGATCAGAGAAAGACACATGCACACACACGTGAACACACATGCACACAAGCACGGACGCAGAAAAAGACACTGTTGATGAACACACACATGCACGCACACGCGCACACACATGCTGTTGCACACAGCTAGCTTTCTGTCAAAGACTTGACCTCCAATGGCACATCTTGCTCCTTGGTATTCCATCGCCCTCCCACCGGCTGACCTGATTGGGTAATGACGGCTCATTTATCTTGATGCAACACCTGCAGAGTCTACAAGACACGTGGGCGTCTGTGCGTCTGTGCATGCGTGTGTGCGTCTGTGCATGCGTGTGTGCATGTGTGCGTGTGAGCGCCTGTGCATGAGCGCGCCTGTGCATGTGTGTGTGTGCACTGTAAGTGTGTGTCCATGTGTGGGTGCACACAGATGTGTCATTTGGTCTAAACCAGTTTTATCTGAACCAGAACTGCCCTTGCTACAGCTCACATCTTCTTTCACCTCTAGAGGAGAGGAGAGGAGGAGAAAAAGACTGACTCCCAGCATTTATTTAATAACCAGAGCAGAAATCATTATGTGTGTGTGTGTGTGTGTGTGTGTGTGTGTGTGTGTGTGTGTGTGTGTGTGTGTGTGTGAGAGAGAGAGAGAAAGAGAGTTAGATATCTTTGGTACCCTGCAACCATAATGTCTTCCTGTTGAATCAGGAAGAATAGCTAAATCAATTTAGACAAGACCAGCTAAACGATGTTGTAGGTGTTAGGCATTATCTCTCTTTCTCCCTTACGTTCTGTTTCATTCTTCTGTACTAACAGTAGCAAAGTTTCGTTTTCAAACGGTTTAACATGACACATTCCACTGTGGCTACTGTTGTTCAGTAAAGTCCACAGCTTTATGTATCAACAGAATATCATATTAAGCCAATTCCAGTATTCAAATCATTGTGGAAAAGGGCTTCAGCTCGATGTTTAAACTGTCAAATGTAATAGTGAACATCAACAGTTACAATAATGTACTGTAACAATGAATCAGTATTTCATACTTGGACATCTGTGTCCATAATCGTACATTCATTAATTGTTAGCAGTTGCATTCATCCTATTACTACTTTTAAACCACATTAAGATGGAGCTCTAAATTATTATTAACTATTATAAATCAATTTAGAGTGAGGTATTTGTTTTATGTTTTTCTTCAAAATCTAATCCGATTACATGTTTTTGTACTCTCTCTCTCTCTCTCTCTAAAGAGGGCTTGCATGTATGATGTCTCCTTTTGTTCTTGTCCAGCTCACTGTCATGCAAGTACGAGAGAGAGAGAGAGAGAGAGAGAGAGAGAGAGAGAGAGAGAGGCGGGGGGGGGGTCTGACGTGACATCCCTGATGTGTGGACCACTTGTCTCC
>NC_139944.1:36009102-36014102 GCF_963454915.1 Gymnoscopelus microlampas
CTTCTACTGTACTTATATTTATCTGGCTTCAATTTGTCTTGTTCTTGTTCTTCATATTTTTCATATTTTTCTTGTTTTTCTTCTACTACTTCTTCTACTTCTTCTTCTTCTTCTTCTTCTTCTTCTTCTTCTCATCTCCTCCCCTCCTCCCTGCGCCGGCCGGGCGCGGGATATTCCATCAGTGTCCAGAACATGATGGGTCACTCGCAGGGAGCCGCCGCCGTGCTCCGTCTCCCCGACGCGCTCTTCGTCTTCTTCTCTGTTTCTCTCTGTCTCTCTTCTCTCCGTCTCTGTAGCGGTGTCGTCCCGCTCTTCTCCCTTTACTACCCTCTCTCTCCCGCCGATAGAGCATTTTCTCCCCGGCAGCCGCTGACACACCGTGTGTGGGATGAAGCGGGGCGGCGTGCGGGGACTGGAGAGACAAAACAAAGAGATAGTGGGAAATGGATAGAGAGAGAGAAACAGGGAGGAGGTGGGTGTGTGTGGGGGGTGGGGGGGGGGGTGGCGGGAGAGGGGAGGGGGGCGGGGGTGTGTAGGTGGACGGAGCAATGAATGAGGAGTGATGGGACGAGGCAGGTAGTGGAATGGATCGTGACACATTGCCGAGAGCCTTAGCCGCACGTGAGTTTGTGTGTGTGGCTGCTGTGCCTGCAGGCATGCCTGAGTGAGAGAGTGAGTGAGTGAGTGAGTAACAGCGTATTGGACTGTCCTCGGTGCACGCCATCGCCACCACCACTGCACCTCCTCCTCTCCCACAACCCATCACCATGGAGGAGGAGGAGGAGGAGGAGGGAGAGAATGGATGGAAGTGATGGAGTGATTCAGCAGGCGTGCCTCGCTCACCTCTTCAACCCCCTTCAGTCTCTCTCTCTCTCTCTCTCTCTTTCTATTAGTCTCTTTCTCTTTCTTTCTCTGATCTCAAAGAAAAGCACACAGAACAGTCAGTTCTATGCATTCCGAATGCTCAGTCGCCCCGTCGTCCAGATCGTGCACATGTACACGCACACAGGCTCAGTTCATTACAATTCTCTGGATTTCACCATGACACGCATGGCTAACCTACTCACAGAGTCGGCACTGAGCCCCTAAACAGACTTCGAATGGAACAGAGAGAGCTAGAGAGAGAGAGAGAGAGAGAGAGAGAGAGGAGAAGAGGAGCTATAGAGGGGTATAGGAGACTAGCAGGTGTCCCCTCTAAGGGTATTGTTCTCCTTCTCCTTCTCTGTGTGTGTGTGTGTGTGTGTGTGTGTGTGTGTGTGTGTGTGTGTGTGTGTGTGTGTGTGTGTGTCACTTAGAAGACGCTACATGTACAGTAGATTGTATCAGAGATGTACACCAGGCTTTTTGTTTGTTGGTCTTTCCCGTCTAAGGCAGCAGAGATTTGGAAGGAGCTGTGACCATAATGTAATGAGTGAAACTCACTCAGTGGCACAAGCAAATGGAATATGCAATTTTATCACATACTCCGCCTTTAATTGTATTTGAGTTGACTGCTAAAAGTACCAAGAGAGTGATAAGCTGAGAGTGATAAGCTGACCAATCAGTGCAGGAAGAAGTGGCACTATCTGCACTCAACTGTCATGGTGAGGGACCTCGCTGCATGCAGACGGAACTCTGCCTGCCAAACACGGTTGGTGGTTGATTGGTAAAAATCCCGGCAGAGGATTCACTGTAGTTTATCTGGGTGTTTATTCCATGTTCTCAGCCAACCCACTCCCCACACTGTGGGGAAATCCCAGTTGGACTATCATTTTGTTTGCTTTTTTTAAAATTTGATTTATTTGAAAAGCCAAAACCACATGGTCACCGCAGTTCGAGGATAACACAAGAAAGTCCTGAGACTTATTTCCGTTGAGGTCCTCTTACAATTAACAATCAATACGTAAAAAATACATTACAATACAGCACATGTAACTAACGTAACACTACATAGACACAAGTGACATACACAGTACAGACACAGTACACATTACACAACAATACAAAACACAAGTAACGTTCACAGTATATACATACAAACAATACAAGAACACAAGTGGCGCGACGGGACGCGCGACAGGACGTGCAATAACCCCGCGTTTGCAACTACTTTCGCCTGCGCACTTCACCGGGTATGGTCTAGTATATATAATGGACATGAGCTGTTTTTCAGTGGTCACACTGAGTGCACGAAATCAAATCTAAATCCAAATTACATTACGCATGTTGCATTGAAATACGGTTGTGTCTAAGGAAAACGATCACCATAACCCTCTATGTCTTCATACTGAATGTAGTATTCTATGAATGTATTCATAATGTTCCCTACCCTCAGTCACTCATTCCAATTTGCTACTTTCTTTCTGTTTATAAGACACAGACTAGTATTCACTGAAATGTTTCATCTTGTCAGGGGAAAGCACAATATATTTGTTTGTTTTCTGTACCACGGGGAGAACCTGTAGCACATAATAGGTGGGCGTAATCTCCTGCCTTGACAATTCATCTCTGAAATGTCAGATAAAGCTTGACGCTCAAGCTCTCCCGAGAGCTTGATGGCTAATATTGTTATTAGAGATCATTTTGATTGGCTTCCCCTGCCCTTTTCATTGTCTGACTGAGATGGAGGGGATGACACGGCTGCTGATGAGATGTGTGTGTGTGTGTGTGTGTGTGTGTGTGTGTGTGTGTGTGTGTGTGTGTGTTTGTGTGCACTCAAAGGTTTATAATAAACAGCGATTACAAATGCAATAAACCTGTCACATGCAGAATCGTCCTGTCACAGTCCCTACAGTATCTTCCAATCACTCTCACACACGCACATATGCATGCACGCACTCACACACGCGCACATGCACACACGCACACGCACACACTCAGCCAGTAGATAAGGATGCGCAAAGTAGTAAAGTTGGATATTGAACACCTGGCTTATGCTATCCCGACTCCCATGTCATATAGAGCTGGAGTACCAGCCTGTGTATGTGTGTGAGCCCGACTTGCACATGTACATTAATTTGTGTGTCCGTATGTGTAAATGTGTGTGTGTGTGTGTGTGTGTGTGTGTGTGTGTGTGTGTGTGTGTGTGTGTGTGTGTGTGTGTGTGTGTGTGTGTGTGTGTGTGTGTGTGTGTGTGTGTGTGTGTGTGTGTGTGTGTGCGTGCTACTGTACGTGTGTGTTTGTGTACTGTGTGTGTGTGTGTGTTCCTGCATTTCTCTTGGTGCCACAGCCTATTTCATGGAACCTCATCAGTTGTTTTTGTGTTTGCGCGTATGAAAAGACCTCCCTCTAACAGACATTTGCCATGGCTTTGGAACATGATTGTGTGTGTGTGTGTGTGTGTGTGTGTGTGTGTGTGTGTGTGTGTGTGTGTGTGTGTGTGTGTGTGTGTGTGTGTGTGTGTGTGTGTGTGTGTGTGTGTGTGTGTGTGTGTGTGTGTGTGTGTGTGTGTGTGTGTGTGTGCACGCGCGCGCGCGTACTGTATGTGTGTTTGTGTGCGTGTCGGTAGAGATCTGATGAGTCCCTACAGGCACCCAGGAAGACTCGGCCTCCGCCCTGGTTGCCATGGCAGCGGCTGGCTTTATTGGACTCACACTTTAGCTAACAGCACACATACACACGCGTACACACACCTCATTGTAAAGTGACAGGGCTACGTTGCCGCCCCACCCGGAGGCACTTGCATTTTGGTGCAGTTAAGAAACTTGTCAGGAATGAGAGATGGCCGATGTGTGGCTAAATGAAGCGCAATGGAGAAACCACCACGCGATTTCACACTCCACTAGCCCCCGGCGCTGCAGCCACGCACACGCACGCACACACACACACACACACACACACACACACACACACACACACACACACACACACACACACACACACACACACACACACACACACACACACACACACACACACACACACACACATGATGAGTTCTGTTTGAAATCAGAGCCATAGCCAACATCAATACAGCTTCTCATATCTACACTCTGCAAGAGGCATTATAGATCAATACTCCCCTGACTAAACCAATGTCATATTCTGTTCGCAACAAGCCAAACCGTATTACAGCCAGTCACAAGTGGCATCAATCACCCTTGAACCATACATCCACCGGTAGCAGGGCTCATAAAATGACCCCCTCCACACACACACACACACACACACACACACACACACACACACACACACACACACACACACACACACACACACACACACACACACACACACACACACACACACACACACACACACAATGTATCGACAATAGTCAAAAGCATCTCAATGTGTTGAGTTTATATGTGCACGTGTGAGTGAGCACGTGAGTGTGGGTATTTGGTCCATTTGGGTCTCAAATAGTTAACCGCCCTCAGGGCTAGTGTGTTCAGTCAACAAATCAGTCAGCTCCATATATGGGCACAAACATGGGCATGCCCATATACTGTATGGGCATATACTGATGACATCAGTGGTTCTGGTGACTCATCCTGCCCTCCTAATACGCGAGGGGGCCGTGTTTTTTCGATAACCCTTTTCATTTATTTTTTATATATTTTTTGGGAAAATGAAAAAAATGAAATACAATAAAAAAATAAATGTTCACATTGCATTGCGATGTGACATATTGTGAGCTTGTAGATCTGCTATTTTCAAATGGCCGAATTGCATATACAGTACCAGTGGTGTAAAGTAACCTAGTACATTTACTCAAGTACTGTACTTAAATACACTTTTGAGGAATTTTTACTTTACTGGAGTATTTCCAATTTGCAGTACTTTTACTTCTACTCAGGGGCAAATGTTGTACTTTTACTCTACTACAATTCTTTGAAAACTTTAGTTACTAGTTACTTTGTAGACTTTGATTATTATTACAAAACATACAGTAACCACTTCAACCCACATTTCGGCCTTTTGAAAATAGCCGATCTACAAGCTCGATATACAAGCCAATCTACAAGCTCACAATGCGTCGCTTCGTGACACATTGTGAGCTGGGCCAGCCACCAAAAATC
>NC_139944.1:36019102-36069102 GCF_963454915.1 Gymnoscopelus microlampas
CTAAGCATTACACGTTCTCTCTAACTCCTCAAACAAAACTTACTCATAACAACACCCACACACCCATGCAATTCTGAGACTTGCCTCAACTATTCACTTAATTGGGCTTTATGCAGCTGGGTTTATTTTATGTGTGGGTGGTTGATACAGTATACAGTATGGGCGCATTCCGTGTGTGTGTGTGTGTGTGTGTGTGTGTGTGTGTGTGTGTGTGTGTGTGTGTGTGTGTGTATCCCTCCATGTGACAGGCTTGCCTCTCCTTACTAATGCGTCTAATTAAGATGTGTGAGTCACCCGATTTCTCGTTCTCTTGTCCTCATCTAACTGTGCTTCACTTCCATGGTGTTGTCTGCATCGTATTTGTCTGTGCAGAATGCGTTCTGCAGCCAGGAACCATGTCTAATTGAGGATGTCACACACAGACACACACACGCGTCGCGCACGCACGCAAAGTAGGGGTGCTGGGGGGGCTGCAGCACACCCTGAAAATAATGTATGAAAAAAAGAAAAATGATATGTATGTATGTATGTATGTATGTATGTATGTATGTATGTATGTATGTATGTATCGTTTAGTTTTTGTTTTATTTATTCTCACCATAAAAACACAAGTTATTAAAAGACAAGCTTTGATCCATGTAAGTTAGCTTCGGAGCAGACTTGAGAAAGAGCGGACCTCCCGTAAAATTCACTGACAGAAAAAGTTTAATGGGCCTGGTTCACAAAAAATGTACGCCCATATTTTGAACGTACCGGTATTTATGAAAATTCCTACGTTAGGTGCCTGATTCACTAATCTTTATATCTCTGTGAATTTTGCCCTCTTTCTCAAGTCTGCTCGGAGGCATTCCAAATCTTGCATATGCTAAATCAATTACAATAGTGCCAAGCCTCAAATAAAATATTTATGTGCCCAACATTTGTCAACACATTTAAAAAAGAAAGAAAAAAGATGTCAACGATCTATTGCTTGGATGCATATTATAGACATGATGCAAATTCAACCGATTTTTATTTATTTTCAGTTGACGCATTTAGAGCCGATTTATTTAGTTCTCTCGGCGTGTTTGCCGTTTTTGCAATTGGGCTTTCATGCCAACTCCAATGACGCGCTATTAATTTATAATATTGATTTGACCACATCACATGAAGCAGTCTTACCTTGATGAGGATACAGTATGAAAGCTGTGTCCATTACACCATTTCCAATTCCGATGTACATGTAGTGGAGTGATTGATTGACTGAATACTTTATTAACAGTTTGCAAAGACAAGCGTTCAATTACAAGGTCTGTTAAGAGGATTTTAAACCCAAGAAAGCGCTATGGCTTGTTTCCATTGGGGTCCTTTGTACTCGCACACGAGTGGAGGGTTCGTCCAAAGGACAGAATCCCCTCAGTAATCAATAAAGCTCTGATCAAAATTATCCGATATTCCAGCATTATCTTTTTACCTCGGCTAAGGTGAGTGATCGATTGTTCAGAAAGGGCTTATATAATGTCCATTCCAAGTTTTATTAACCTTTGGTAGTGAAGTTAAACTTTATAAACAAACTTCTTATTATCTTCATTACGCGTGAGAGTCGGCTATTTACTTGACTAAAAATGAGGAACAACTGTGATCCGCACATTTGAGGGATTTACACACCCCGCCCTTTGTGAATTGCATGTCGGGTTTTGCTTAGAGAAAATACATACGTATGACGTATGTATGTACGTATCGTATGTATGTATGTACTTACGTATGTATACAAAATAACACTGTATACTCTTGTATGTTAATGTACATGCTAATATGTCCTGCTGCTTCCTAGTCTCATGGCAGTCAGAGGTTGAATGGGAATCTGAAAAGTTCTGTTGAAAGCTTAAAAGTTAACTTATAAGACACACGCATGCGCGCGCACACACACACACACACACACACACACACACACACACACACACACACACACACACACACACACACACACACACACACACACACACACACACACACACACACACACACACACACAATATTACAAATAAATATGGAATAAGATTACATTGAATTAAACGTATGATTGTTCAAAATGATGGTTTAGTGACATCTAGGATATTGTAATTTTTTTGGTTGAATCAAGCACAATATTTAATACTATTAATCTGGCTACTTCGGAATTTATATCCAAAATCCCATTTAAGATGAGATTAAAAAGAGATGAGAAGTGATGGAAACAAGTCCCCAGACTTTTTTATGTTATCCTTTTAGCCTGAATGTCTGAATGTACCTTGTGCTGTTTACATTTTTGACTAATATTTTTGAACATTATTCAATCAATCAATCAATGCAGCAAGCATACAATATAATGGCAACATGATCTACAGTATGTATAGTTTTCTACTTTCTACTTTATGGCACCGTAACCATGAGAGAAATAATTTAATATTGCTATTAATGTCAGAGTTATAGTACTAAGCAAGAGGAATGATAGGAATAAGTATACAGCGGCTTGACAGCTGTGAAATCATGAAGAACTAAGCAGTCGATGAAGAAGCACACTGAATACCATTGCTGTGGGAATAGAAACTGCAAGATAGAGAATCCTTTATCCTGTTTACACACACAGCTATTGACTTTGAACAAGACCAACCAAATAATAAGAAATCAGAAAGCGTGGAGGAGGGCTCTGTGACTAGGAGTCATGTTTGCACATTTGGGTATGAGTAAGTCTATTCAAACCGGTTAAATTAGATGAGCAATGGCATTGATGTTGGACGTCTGCCTGTGGGGGTTCCTCTCACTCCGCAGCAACACAGTGGCGTGACCATAACTTTGTGGGAATGTTTACTAATCGTGATGGCAAAATGAGATCACTATACTGTACGTGAGTAGGTTTTAACTCCTGTATCTTTATCACGCAAATCTCCAGGGAGAATTTCCACAATTATGTGTAACACACAACACACAAATTGTGATTCAGAAGCATGAATCTATCTCCCCAACCTCCCTGAACATTATAATGGGAGATATTAATCACTGACCTGCGAACCGTAATGATGCAGGACCTTTATGGCTCTGTTAAGGAGGCTTATAAATCAGTTGTGAGACGCCCAATTATTGGAAGCTAAAATTGGCCTCGCTCTTTATCAATAGTAGGCTACTGTTTATGAGAGAGTAGCCAGGCAAAGGTGTGGTAGCGCCCTGACATTGCAGGGATTTCACAAGCATGTTCATCTTGTTTTGAGGAACTATTGTGGCTACTATGCCACTATGAATACATTTGCAAGGGTGGACAGCAAATGCTGTATAGTCCAAATCTGAAAGTTTGTGAACAAACGGGTAGGGTGGTATTTTCAGGTGGAATGTCTATGGATATCTATAAATTCAGAAAACCTGTGTATATGTCTGTGTGACTGCATTACTCGGGCACCGTCCGACCGATCGACTTCAAACTCTCCGTGTATGTCCCAGATGATCCGGGAGTATGCAGTATGTGGAGTGGGAATTCAGTTGGACCAACGATTGTCGAGAAGGGAATAACTACGAATGTCTGTATCTGTCTGTCTGTAGGTCCGTGGCGGACACACGATATCTCTGGTGTCTGGGGGTGGGGGGTGTAGGCATCACTATAATACATTTGTGGTTGTGGTGATGTCAGTAACAAATTCAGGTAGCCTATATATATTTTTTCTATTAGTACAGAATCAGACTTTGCCTCTGGAATAGTCAGAATTCTTTGGAGTGATTCTTAAGCCTGATTTATACGTCCTCTTACAATGGTGTGCCGTGCCAAAAGTAGCCAATCTGAAAAGCTTGCAACTCGTCAAAATTATTGTAGATCTATTTTTGGCTGGAGTATAAACGATGGAGTATAAACTAGGCTTAAGATAGGCTTTCCGAGGATCTCACTAGAGAATGATAGTCCCTGTTGACCTCAATTACTGTCTCTATGTGACCCATTGCTACTGGCTCTTTTCCAATTGAAACGGGCCTTGCCCTCGAAGGGCCTTCAACTGACAATCATGATGAATTGAAAAAGTGTCCCACAATTCCCAGTAAAACACCTGGATGAAGTGAATACTGTCTCCTAAGACCAGCGACAATGTAATAATGATTTACGCTATATACCTAAAAGCCTATACTTTTCAACCACTAGTTTTTGCTGTTGGTAGATTTAGCAGGAAATCACTATGCAACAGCTGAAAACAAAAAAAGCTTGTTGTTTTTTGTTTAGCAATAGATAGATGGAGGCTCTTTAGCTGATCAAATGAGGGGGAAATGTAACACAGTCGAAAAAGGTTAATAAACAACATTAAAAAAAAACTCTCCTTTGTTGCAGCATAAAGGGCTGCCATTGCAAGCAGCACCACAGACAGAAAATGCTATTAGCCAAACACAATAATACAATTGTATTATTCCAAAATGAAAATACATTTAGGAATGATGTTATGATGCTTAATACTGGTAATGATTGAGGCTAGCCCTTATCATGCTGGATACAAGGTGGAGTGTGTTGTTTATTGTGTTTACATGATTGGGGATCGAGGTCAAATAAATGGTTTGGGTGGACAGTAATAAAATACATTTACCTGAGCACTTAATTGAGTACTAGATTTTCAGGCCTTGACATCCAGTCCTATATTGTGCAAGTTATGGCCATTTTAAATGTTAGAAACTGCTGTAACACTGCTGTAGTGCTCATGTGTGCAAAACCTTTTTGTCTTGGCAGATCCCTGAACAGCATTTGTACCATGTACGTTAGGCAGAGTTTCGGGTCTCTACAACCACTTCTTGGTAAAACCGGAAGTGAACAGGTCCAATTCCGGGTTGCACCATTGAACGCTGGGTGTGGCGGAAGTGGTCATTTTTTATGAAATTGGAAGTCGGTGGGACCATCCACTAAGTTTGGAGCCTGTAGCATGCTGGGAACTGAAGTTATAGCTGTTTAAACCCCAGCCAATAGGAAGCAAATTACAGCCCGTCCCTATTGGCCGTTCAAGAGCACCCACCAAGTGTGGGGCCTTTAGCATGCTAGAACCCGGAGTTCTGGCTGTTTAAAGCCCAGCCAATAGGAACACAGAGGGGGCAATTACAAGCCAATAGGAACACAGAGGGAGCAATTACAGCCTGTCCCGTAAAACCATCCACCAAGTTTCGAGCTTGTAGTATGCTGGGAACTGGAGTTATGGCTGTTTAAAGCCCAGTCAATAGGAACACAGAGGTGTTGGGCTTCAGCAATTATAGTCCCCTTTGGGAACCCCTCAAGGACCTCTGGGGGTCCCTGGACCGCAATTTAATAACCACTGGGATAGATGAACCCTGATGTGGATCCTGGGGGACACATGTGGCCCCTGGTGTGACTATTGTCAAGGCAGACCCCTGAAAAGTTACGTTTGTGACGTCCACTGTCAACTCACCCTCTAGGCAATTCTTTAATATAGGATTTGTACTTTACATGAATATTTGTTTTTTGAAACGTATCACTTGCACTCCACTACATTTCAAAGACAAATATTATACATTTGACTCCACTCCATTTCTGGGAAGGTTGTCGTTACTCTTTACTTTTCGGCTAAGCATAGCTTTGAAGTCTGTTTTCTAAAATGCCTCCACCGCTGTTACATCTCATTTGGTTACTGTTGCAGACAGGACTGAATGTTTTGGTTCATTTTGTGTTACCCTTGGGGATGGTTGGCAGAGTGAGTGGGAAGGAAGGACCAGCATCTAGGCATAGATTTTCCAGAACAATGCAATTTTATTCAGACAGATCACACAGCACTGACTAAAGACCTTTTATACCGTCTCACCTGTTGCCTGTACCCCAATCAGACATTGTATACCCTCTCACCTGTTGTCTGCTGCCAATCAGACCCTTTAAACCCTGTCACCCTTTTTCTGTAGCCAGTCAGACCTTTTATACCCTGTCACATGTTGTCTGCAGCCGATCAGACCTTTTATAGACCTTTCATAATGTCACTCTGACACAGGTGGCATAAATCTCCACTCATATGGCGGTACCCAATTCAACTTTGACAATATTAATCAATTGTTCTCGGCATCATTGAAAATGAGGGTCCTGACCTCAATGTGTTTCCGAAAAAAGAAATAAAGGTTGAATGAAAAAAATTACTTTCTCAAGGGGCGCAAAAGTAGGAAAAATTGTCTATCTACAAGCCCACAATGCATCGTGAAGTTACACGTACGAGCTTGTACTGTAGATCGGCTATTGTTGCTGTTGAGAATTTCAGAAGAATTATGAAAGTGTTGGGGAATTCGACAGGTGTGGAGAATTTGCCAAACCATCTTAGGCTGGGGTTGCCATGGAAATCAATTGGCTCATTTGGGCCATGGCCAGAGCCTTTCCTGGCGGTTCTGGACAGCCGTCTATCCGACCGACTCGATGCCGGGCACTGCACTCCCCGGGTTGCCTGCGACCTGTGTGCCGTATTTGTTGGTCGGTCGGTCGAACGATTCTGGAGATACATGGATTACAGTTGTACATACGTACATACGTACAGAGATTCCGTGCATTTATTGTAAGATGTGTGAATATTTTAGTTTTCCGAAAATATTTTACACTGTGGCTATATTTTCCATTCCTCTTTATCTGTTTGTGTTGGACACAATTGCAGCCCGTTGTGATAAGAGTGAAATACATAAGCAGAGACTCTACACAGTGACATTACAATATTGGTCTGTCTCTATCGCTCACACACACATTTCTCTGCCTTTCTTTTCCCCCAGTGTTGAGGTATTGGTCTCTCTCCCCATTGTGAAAGACAGATTACGCAGCTGTACAAAATCAATTGAGTTCAATCAATTCATATCGGTTTGATGCAACGTGACGCTATAAAATAGATGCACTCGCAGTCGCACGGCCCATCTCCATTCCAAACAACTGCGGTATATGGGTATTTGTGAAAGAATTGATAGTCATCGGGTATAACAAAATAAGGTGATAGAAAATAACCATTACTGCAGCATCACTGATACTGATATGCTTCATAGTTACAGGCAGCATCGTGGCAATTGTGATTAGAGCATTATAAATCTTATCACTTTCCCGCCACCAGTCACAAACCCAATAGAACCTGATTGCACTGAGAATATCATTTAAACCCACTGAGTAGTAGGACTTCCATAAAATAGATTTCAAATGCGATTTTTTTAATAACCCTCACACATTTCAAGACAACAGGTTACATTAAAGTTGAAAATATGTATTGCAGCATGAGAGGCTGGATATCTGTTTGAAAATGCATGCTACTTTACAAAACCAGGAATAGGTAAAAACATGTTTTTCCAATTAGTACAAGATCACCATCATTAATTTTCTTTGAGCAAGAAATGATAGTAGCCTATCCAGACTCCAGTGAAGGGTTTCTATTGTTGTGTATACAATTATGCTTAATTTATGGTACTGAAAATAGCTGATCTACAAGCTCAGAATGTGTCAAGCAAAACGATGTGAGCTTGTAGATAGTCTAATTGCGGCTCACGGCACCATTGTGCGACAAAGTATAAATGGGACTTGTAAATGAGATCCGGTGTTATGGCTGCAACAGTGGTATGGTTGGTGTAGGACAGACAGGTTGTCAGGTCTTCCCTGTCATACCCATAGAAAAAGGAAAGAGAGAGACCATTTCTGAGTGTCAACAAACTAAAAACAGCACTTAACGTTCTGTCCGGTGATATTGAACTGTCTTCAATATAATTATGTGAATCTCAAGGAGATGTTTTTGAGGTCGTTCACAACATCAATATCATGAGTCCGCCTCAACGCCGTCTGTGTTACCTGAGTAAACTCTGCTTCGCTCTTAAAATATTCATAGACATAATGTATTGGCAAATACAGCTGACACAAGTGTTTGCACGGGGATATTGTGCTGCTGGAAAGAGAGCTGCTTCTTCCTTTGTAGGGTGAAGAAATTCAATTGAAGGGATTTGGAGAAAATCCTGTCGGAGCGAACAGTGACTGCTCCAGCTGCAAATGCAATGTTCACACCCCCCATACACCTCTCGGGGGAGATTTTTTTTATGAACATTGCAAGATCTGATATTTGAATCTGCGTTAAAGCATTCCTCACTATGAGGCAGAGACATAAAGTTATCCACATGAACCTTAGCATCCCTATTCTGGGCATAGACACACACACTAAATGCTAAATTAGGTGAACATTTGGCAAAACAATCTGCAATCACAATGTGTTGCAAAAACAAATCTATTTGCTCACATTTAATGTGACGCATTGTGAGCATGTTGATCGGATATTTTCAGCAAAGATATTTGGTTTAAAGTAGAGGGAAAATAGAAGGGGACCAACTATAGACCCCTGGAGGACCCCGCTCAATGAAGTATAGGGTGTCACGGGGAAGCCGTGACACCCTATACACAAAATGGGATGCATATGTGTTGTACAACTTCTGTAAGAGTGTTTAGCTGATTAATAGTACATGTGGTATGTGTTGATTAGCTAATTGATTGTAAATTGCTAATCTGGATGTGGCACACCTGTTATAAAAAGGAGTTTTTTGGCAATGGGGCTATAGGTGACAACACCAAGGGAGAACTGCCAGCACCTTCGTGGAAGCTTTAGCCTGTTATCAGTTTAAGTTCTTGATTTGTTGTTGTCTTTAGTTTAGCTTTCAAGTGTAAAATGTTCTGGAACGTTATTTTTGGACAGCCTTATTTTTGTTAAATTGTCGTGTCCGCCCAGGCGCACTATGAATATGCTGCTCTGACTATTTATTGGTGTTTGTGGAGGGGAATACATACAAAAACCCAGCATTCCTGGACTTTTGACAATTCTTTGCAGCCTGAACCTTCGGCCAACTGTTACATAGGGTTTAAGGCCTATACTATTAGAATGTGTGATTGGTATGACTTCAGTGTTGACTTATAGGGATACTAATTTCCATTCTACCTTTAAAATCCCCCCAAGGCCTAAGAGTTGTTTTTCATTAGTTCATTAGTTACTCCCAAGTACAGCGATCTTGGATGTGGAAAAGGTCATCAGTGACGTCTGTATTTAGTTTACCAAGCTGCTAACGACATCGCTGCCAGGAAAACCTTCCGGGTGCTTTTATATCCACTCTCAAACAGAACCTGTCAAACATACAATTATAGGTCTTACGGTAGGGATTTTTCGAGGCTGATACTGATTTAAATATTTTGGAAAACAGCAAATAGGCCGATATCAACTGTCAATTAAAAAACTATCAATTTAGTTTTCTCTCTCAAAGATTACAATATTCATAATTAATGTAGAAAATGATGTAGCCTAAAAGGGATCTGGTTAAAATGTCTACACAATGTTTATTGTAATCTGGGCAGAATAAGCGAACATTTGTCGCAAGAGATTTGTCGCAAGAGATTTGTTGTAGAGAGGGAAAATTAGCAGACCAAGTACAGAGCCCTGGGGGACCCTGGTCAACTAAGAGTAGTAATTGAAATGACATTATATTGTGCATTCAAATGCAAAATATACTTTTAAAATACACATGAACATGTTATTTATCACGCCAGATAAACATGTACCGGTACATGATTTTTGTATTTTGAAACAAAACAAGGCACTTAGCGTCCGGAGTCTCCGGACATTGTAGAGAGAGACAGGAAAGGGCAGAGAGATATGGGAGACACATGTAAGACATGACATGAGCCAGATTCAAAACTCAAGTCCCCTTACTCATTACATTACATTGGTTTGCTGGTTTGGCACAGTCACCAGGCACCCTGTTCAGAACATACAATTAGGTATAATACCCACTGTTGTAGGCAGCAGTACGATGTATCTTTTGCACTGTGTGACGATATGAGGAAGTGAGTATACTGTACTTGAATAGTATATATAGTATAGTAGAAGCATCATATTCACTTATGATGCCAGTAGTACATGACACATGGTGCATAACTAGAGCACCACTGAGAGACATGTGGACTTCCTGTCTTGATAATAAGGTTCACCTTCACCTGTTTGCCAGTACTGTACTGTTAGGTCCTAGTGGAAAACCAGAAGCCAAGAAGAGAGCTGACTTATTTATTAGCTGGTCCCGTGTGACCTGTTACAACCCTGGCTGTGCAATGTTTAAGTTGAACTGTTTTTTTGAAAAGAAAAGGCTTTTATGCCTCAGCTCCATATTACACATGACCTTCCTGCAATAGACTACTTGCCCTTACTACACAACGATTTTCTTCTGCAGTCACTAAAAGACCATAGACTACTGTACTTATCACAGAAAGCTGAAATAACCCCCTGCAATTTAACAACTGCAGCTGTCTGATTTTCAGGCACGTCACTGGACCTGTCCAAAATGTGGGATAACAAGGACCGCTGCAGACTTCCTGTGTCTTGATAACAAGGTTCACTTCCACTTGTTTCCCAGTACTGAGGTGAGCTGCTTGTGTACTGGAGACCTTGAGGAAAATAAATGCTCTATGAGCCAGACTGACAGACAGTGACATCCCTTGACTGAAAAACTGTTACGACATCTGCATCTGTTCATACATACTCAAACACAGGTGTAGATTTCTCTGATATCTTTCTCATGTTTGCGTTTACCTGAGTACACCCACTTAAAAATGTCCTGAAAACGTTACTTATCTGAGCTGTTACTTTACATTTTGTCCTGCATGCAAATCACATGCAAATCACGCGCGCACGCACACACACACACACACGAATATGCTCACTTTTTTATATCATTTTTATACACACAGACACAGCACCAACGGGTCATATTATTATGCATTGGCTGCACCCAAAGTCAAATGTAATGGTTTACTAGTTGATGGGTGTATTATGCACCTTATGTGATGCCCTTGTTTTTATTACTTTTAATCATCCACGGACAATTTGGATTCCAAAGCATAGTGTCCTGTTTTACATTTGTACTGCTGAACATATTCATACGTAGTTTCTTCATAGCTGCACATGACCAGACTGACATAACTGTCAGGTAACTACAATCACTGGTCATCTCTCTCTCTCTCTCTCTCTCTCTCTCTCTCTCTCCTTGCGTATGTGTCCCTTCACTTCCATGAATGCTATCATCACTGTGTTAGCCTCCCTCTGGCTCATCCTGACTAATGCCTCTGAACTAAATAGATTAATTGGGCTCTGGGGAGATGCAGAAAGACTGTGAAATCATGAGTCAGACCTCCCCTTTGGTCTCTGCTGATGAGCATCAATGAGGCATCGTCAGCGTGGGGTTAGTTTTCCTAATCAGTTTGTTTCTCACACCCTTTGGGTCAAAGTTCTAACCACATTGGCAAAGAGAAAGTGCACTGTTTACCGGAATACCAGGATCGCCTGGTATTGAATGGCTGTAGACTAGAGCCATTTAAAATACATAAGAAGTTAACCCCCCCCCCCCCTCTCTCTCCCTCTAGCACCCATTCACCATGTTTCTTGCCTGCCACCTGGTGGCACAACTATATTATTGCACCCCTTTCAGTGCTTCTGTCAGTTGCATTTTGGGGCAGGTGGAAAGAAAGATGGCAACACCCTCAACACATACTGTATGAAGTATGTTAGTGCTATATGCTTAATCAGTGCGTAAATGCTTCGGCAGCACCACTCCACTGATGCAGTGGAATATTTCAGTAAATATCAGTATTATGTAGTTTTTAACAGATACTTGGGATTGATCCAAAATTCTAATAAAAACATTCACCAGCTCCATGTTACTCGTATAACAATCCATGCAACACTAGCCTTCAGTTAAAACAAAATCCTCAAATGTCTTATCAATATGCTACCACAAAGGCTGGCCCTTTGAATTTGAATGTTTGTTGTATTTCTATTCATCACGCAAAAATAAGAATTTGCTCAAGCATCGCAGTGCGCTTTTGACCACAATTTCCAACCCTATTTACTGAAGTATTTTCCACGGATCCAAATGTAGATGCATGTCACTTTAGTCGCTGTTGCTATTTAAACCTCCATGATTGAAACACTAGCCAGTTGAACAGTCTTTGTGATTGAAGCTCCTGCCATCTGTGCCCCAATAATGAACGCCCTTTCACAGTCTTTTAGTTATTTTTCCGTCCCCCAATTCCAATTCCCCTGTATCATCCCTGTCACTGCCAATCCCTAGTACTTGGTCTGGGGAGGCTGTAGTGTAGACAACCGCATGTCTCCTCCGATGCACATGGATTCGCCAGTCACGCATAACCTGAATGGAAGCATTCTGCAGTCCTCACTGGTTGGGGGGGTCATTTCAGCCTGGAAGCCAGCAGGACACTTGGAGTGTTTCCCAGGGTGTGGAAGGGATGGGCGGGACAGATCGCCTGTGTAACTTGCTGATTGAAGTGTGCGAGACGAGTAGTGTATGGCTGGGTCACCACCAGCGTTCTGAATTGGATGCTAGTAGCAACCACTGGAGTGAGCACAGAAACTTCAATTAAAGATTGATTGAATTGTGTGGGTTGGGGTATAGGACTGGCTCATAGCCTGCTGGTGGGGGGGGGGGGGGGGGGGGGGGTGACCTTAAGGATTCATCTACACAAGGCACCTGACTTAGACGGTATCCCGGCCAAGTCCTCAAGGAGTGTACCTCACGTCCACATCATTTCCCTGCTCCAGCCTGCGGTCCTGCATGTTTCAAAAAGATCACCTTTGTCCCTAAGAAAACTAAATCTGTCAGGGCTGGTGCACTCATACACGGCACTTCTTGTTTTCTTTTTCTTGCCTTGTATTGCTGTATGATAGTACTTTCTTTCCTTACTCTTTACCTATAATATATTTACCTGTAACTCTTAAATGCTGTGCTGACTCTGGGCGACCCCCCGCTGGATCAATAAAGGTATCTATCTATCTATCTATCTATCTATCTATCTATCTATCTATCTATCTATCTATCTATCTATCTATCTATCTATCTATCTATCTATCTATCTATCTACAAACTCCTAACCACTCCTCACTGCCGGGCGGTTTGCCCACAGACAAAAAGGTCATTGCCCTAACCCTCAACACTGCCCTCTCCCACCTGGAACTGAGGAACACAATGTTGTTCACTGACAGTTAGGCATTCAACAGCATATGTGCCCTCCAAGCTTGTCATCAAGCTCAGAGACCTAGGGCTCTGCATCTTGATCCTGGACTTTCTGACTGACTGATCCCAGGTGCTGAGGATTGGCACCAGCACCTCCTCCATACTGTCTATTAGCACTGGTGCCCCCAGGGCTGTGTGTTCTGGCCCCTCCTGTACTCCCTTCTTCACTCACGGATGTGTGGCCACAGACAGCTCAGGCACCATTATAAAGTTCGCTGACAACCACAACACCACATTTGGCTGATTACAGACAATGACAAGAAGGCCCACAGAGAGGAAGTGAGAACCCCGACATTGTGGTGTCAGGATAACAACCTCCATCTCAATGTCAGCTATAACTAAAGATGATTGTGGACTACAGGAAGCTGCAGGGAGTACAAGCTCCCCTTCACATTAATGGAACTGCAGTGGAGAGAGTGAAAAGCTTCAGGCTCCTCTGGGTCCACATCAGAGAGCACCTGGGCTGGCCAGACCACATACAGTTGTCAAAGCAGTGACACACAATGCTTCTTCCTCCACAGTTTGAGGAGGTTCGGCATGGAATCCGATATTCTGGATGCATCACTGCTGAGTACAAAACATGCTCCACTCACTATTGCAAGGCATTGACTATATACACCGTGTGTGTGTGTGTGTGTGTGTGTGTGTGTGTGTGTGTGTGTGTGTGTGTGTGTGTGTGTGTGTGTGTGTGTGTGTGCGTGTGCGTGTGCGTGTGCGTGCGTGTACACAGTATACTGTAGACATGCTGTAGCTATGGCGGCTGTGGCTCAGGAGGTATAGAGCAGGTCGTCCAATGATCCGTGGGTCGGCGGTTCGAATCCCGGCTCCTCCTGTCCACATTTCGAAGTGTCCTTGGGTAAGACACTGAACTCTACATTGCCTCCAATGATTGGTCGGCGCTCGCTTCCCACCATTGGTGTGTGAATGTGGGAAAAGTGGCGACGCTGGCGTCTACTGTTTGCCGCTTCACCTCCCAATGCCCCCCCCCCCCCCTGTATGAATGAATGAACCATTGTAAAGCCTTTGAGCACTTGGAAAAGCGCTAAAAAAATGCAATTCATTATTATTATTATGGTCCGTACAGATGCAGTAATTGCTATTTTGCTATTTTGTATTGTGTTATTTCCTTATTTTATCCACACTGCTGAGGAAGCTCGAAATACAAGAACTTCACTGCCTGCAATGTTACCAACTGTATTGTACAGTACATGCATGTGACAACACCTTGATCCTTGAAAAAGCAGTTATTTTCATGAGTGACATTGTCATATGAAAGTATAAATTAGGCTCTATTCGGTTCTTAAGTCTGACGTAATTTTGTAGTCCGATGTCACGTCCGGGTCCAAAAGGCACCAGCGCCGTCCACTCTTCATTGTAAACAACATGTTGGAACCCGTAAATCTTTTTACAATAACCTCCTTTTTCAGAAATGAACCATTGAGGGTTAATAAGGGTCTTAAGGCTAATATCATAGAAGTACAAAGTATTTATTTATTATTATGATTTAACATTATTATTTTTAACATTAAAACACTTGGACCCGGAAGTTATTCTAGCGGGGCGCAACGTCACGTCTTAACAATCGAATAGGCTTAATGGCTATAGGTTTGACGTTAGGGCTATAAGGAACATGTGTCAAGCCAACCTAAACTGGTAGTAAAGGATGTAATGTCTACCTTTTGACTTGGCCATTATCCTGGCACGCCCTAATTTTTTCTCCTGGACAATAGATGACCATATACATTACTGACCATCTGCGTCTAAGCCATAGGTATAAGCCTAAAAGCTGTGTGGTTACCATGGTAGACACTGCCCTCTGCTGGATATCTTGGACACAAACAGACAATTTAATAAAAGGGACAAGGACTGACAGATACAGACATCTCCATATATGGGCACAAAAGGGACACAGACAGACACGTACAACGGGTACTCTGACATATCTGTCGGATCGGCATAGGTGTGAGGCACTTGTAGCGGCCCGAACTCTAGATGTGAGGGCCATGCGCCGTGCAATGACTGCTCACTGCTCCTAGTCATTATAGGATGGGTAAAATGTAGAGAACAAATTTCACGTATGTGCAAATATACAGTGACAAAAAAACAGCTCAAGGAGGGGTGACCAATGTAATGGCCGTAACCTCTAGTGTGTGTGTGTGTGTGTGTGTGTGTGCACCGGTGGTGTGTGTGTGTGTGTGTGTGTGTGTGTGTGTGTGTGTGTGTGTGTGTGTGTGTATATATATATATATATACATATACGGGGGCGGCAGTGGCTCAGGGGTAGTTCGATCCCGGAGTTAGTGTCGAAGTGTTGAGCAAGACGCTGAACCCCTAATTGCTCCCGATGAGCAGATTGGTGCCTTGCATGGTTTCCTCCGCCATCGGTGTATGTGGGTGAATGGGTGAATGTAATGCACAATCTATCGAGAGAGAGAGAGAGAGAGAGAGAGAGAGAGAGAGAGAGAGAGAGAGAGAGAGAGAGAGTTGATAGTAAATATATCATGTGTACAGTATATAAAACAATAAGCCTTCATATTAATTTGAAAATGGTCTTGGGCTAGATTTGGATAGGCTGAATGGGGGCTTTTCCACTAGCCCAGAGCTACATCTGTTGTTATGACAACAGCACATTATTATTTCCCCACACTAGAAGAGAATACATTTGAATACAACAGAACAGAGCAGACCACTTTATGTACAGTAGGTGAGCATACATTGGAGAAATAATATATATCCCTGCATGTCAGTCCTAACCTGTGGTGGACAAAGTACTCAACCCCAGTACTTGAGTCAAAGTATAGATCAAATATTACTCAACTACAAGTGAAAGTTGTCAAATTTGCACTTGAGTTAAAGTACTTACAGTAAGTACATCCTTTAAAAAAAGACTTAGGTATTCAAAAGTTCAAAAATTTCAAAGCAAAATGTCCTTTTAATATCAATGCATTGCTGAAATTAAATGTAGATATTTTCCATCATAGTTTTTTTCCAGAAATGTTCCATAAATATGTGAAAATGCTCACGACACGTCACATTGCATTTCTAACCAAATCTTCGATAAGCAAAGATTTGGTTTGGCACTGACTCGGAACCGGGCAACCAGGTACTGTAGTAACCTTGGTAGAAAGCCATTTCAAATGCTTGTGTGACAAAACTGACCCTTATATTCCTAGATCACTGACAGGAAATGCATTAATGATGCAGAAGTTTAGGAGATGAGACTGCCTGTGTGTTGATTTTCTTCCGGAGGATACATAGTAGACCTTTAAAGACTTGAGAACATAAACATTCTAAATAGGTCCAAGTTTATTTCCTGTTGTAGTTTTTGTGAATAATATATGGATCCAAGCTGTTCTCTAGCGAAGCTGAGGGTCTGTAATTACGTAAAGTAGGCTAAGCCAGGAAGTAAATCTGTAATTAAATTTGGAATATAGCTACTGTAGTTTTTGTCTTTACTTTTTCTTTTTTTTTAGCAAGATATCAAATCACAGTGTCTGGTTTTACAGTGGTTTTATACCTCTGCATCAGATCAAAGTATTTAATGGACTGGACTCCCTTCGAGTTTGCTGACACTAGTCTCAATTGCATTTTAAATGAGTGTGGGAAACCGATCTTCAACTACTATTCACCAAGACACATGACTACAAATTTGTAAGAGGGTAAGCAAGCACCTACTTCTACATCTCCAAGAATGTTGGAACATACTATTATTGCATACGTTTATTCTCAAGGGTATTTTAACCCTATTTCTGCTCACAGTTTTGTAGCAATTCAAATCAAATCAAATCAAATCAAACTTTATTTATAAAGCACATTTACAACAATCGAAACTGAACCAAAGTGCTGTACATGGTGAGACAAAAGAAACATCAAAACAAGAAAGTATGCAAGTGTAACAACAACAAAGTCACAGATCACATACAACAAGAGATAAAGACATGAACTTAGATATGATTGAAAGCTAAGGAGTAAAAGTGTGTTTTAAGAAGGGATTTAAAAGCCTCAATAGAATTGGCACTTCTAATATAGAAGGGCAGGCTGTTCCAGAGCCTAGGAGCAGCAGCAGCAAAGGCGCGGTCACCCCTACTCCTCAGCCCGGTTATGGGAACCTCTAGGAGCAACTGGTTGGCTGACCTTAGTGCTCTTTCTGGAATGTAGGGATCGAGAAGTTCAGACAGGTATAAAGGGGCCAGGCCGTGCAGAGATTTGTAGGTGAATAAAAGAAGTTTAAAATCTATTCTAAAATTTACAGGGAGCCAGTGCAGGGCAGCTAAAACTGGGGTTATGTGCTCTCGCTTTTTTGTGCCAGTAAGGAGGCGAGCAGACGCGTTTTGTAATTAATCTCTTTGTACCTTCTTACCTACCCTGACTCTTACACTTGTTGTCAATTATTTGTACGAGCTCTTGTTTTATTGGATCGTGTTTATTTTGATACACTTATTGTTTTTAGCTCTTGCTCATTTGATTTTCCTATTTGTCTCATCTGTTTAAGAAAGTAGGTAGCTGATATATTACTTAGCACTTTTAACTTAGCGCTAGGTATATTCTTAGTTGCTTGTTTTAGAAGAGAATGCACTTAAGACTTCCGGTGATTAGTAGTTTTCTTGCCTACCTATGTTGAATGCACTTATTGTAAGTCGCTTTGGATAAAAGCGTCTGCTAAATGACCGTAGTAGCATAATCTAGCTTTGCAGCTGATTAGGTCAGATTGGAAACATTTGCACATAAGTGAAAATGATGAAATGCTATGCTGCTGCTTCCTGGTATGGGAAGATGGCGGTTGGCCATAACACTTTAACATACTGTCCGAAAAAACATGACTAAACCATTTTTTACCGTATAGCCTACTGTACTTAGTTAAGCGGGGTCCCCTCCTGTTTTTGCTCTAAATCTCTATATCTTCGGTGAAACTAGACAATCTACAAACTAACAAATTGCTTGTCAAGCTTGTAGATAAGCTACAGTATTTTCAAATACTGTTCGTCCCAGATTCGGGACGTTAGAGTTCATGTGGTTAAATGTTGTCAGCTAATATAATGAACCTTAAAAGACAAGTTATGTTTGTGGGACATCTTGGTAGCAGGGAACAGTCGACAGCAGGGTTTCATTCAAGTCACACACGATTTCACCCACTTCTTTACACCTGTAAACCTGTGGGATGTGACAATAAAGTAGTTTTTCTGATTATCATTGTACAAAATAGTGCAACGCAACATTCTGCTGTCCAAAGGGATAAGTGGCAAATTTCACTCTCTTCCAGTGGCATGGTCCCAGTCTCACTGCCAACCACCAGACAAAAGACCTTAGAATAGCTCTACGCTTACAGGCTCTAAAAGAGCACTTACAGGTGGCTGCAATTCAGAACTGACCCCTGTAAAAAGTATTTTTTACTAACACTATTTATATTATTGTTTGTCATTAAATGTTTCGATGAATTGAATACAGTGACAGGACCCCAATGGAAACAAGCCATAGTGCTTTCTTGGGTTTAATCCTTTTAGCATCCTTTTGTATACAACTGTACTTTCTGTGCTTTTTTTTGCAAACTGTTAACAAAGTATTCAATCAATCAATCAATTAAAATCAGGCTACCACTACTATAGGCTACCACTACCGCTAACAGACCCCACTTTAGGATGTAAGATTTAAATTCACTATACAGCACAATTTTTCTTTTGACCTCAAAGAATTTTGTTTCAGTGTATTGGTTACTTGACTTTATTTGATGCATTTGATTCTAAATAATTAATTCAAATCCCCTACCTCACTTTGCTTTTAACTCTGCCCAACAAACCGCAGTGCAAATGAGACAACAAGTATGAATTTGGCAGGCGGTGAAAGGAAAAAGAACGTGGGTGAAGGTACAGTATAGATGGAGATATGTGGGAGGCTTAAACCTATCCAAGTTAGGGTTGGGCAATCATTTCTATTTTCAGATTGTCATCCTCTGTGATCGTCAATAGCGATCGGTCAAGATTCAATAGGGTTTTAGTGGTCACTCACTCATATAAGCACTAAGCAGCGAATGTTAGTGTGGCATGTTCCACAAGACTGTGATAACAGCAATTCAATATAGGAAGATAAAAATGATAATAATACTGGATGTAATAAAAATGTGAAAATAAAATGAGAAGAATAAAGATTTTTTTTAAAATAAAGCAATAGTACAAGTAAAACCATTTAGCAGTTATGGGAAATATTCAGAATATAGAATCTAAGAGTGGATCCAGGGCAAAATGTCATAATTAATTGGTACAACGTTACCCTAATAAACATATTAAGAAGAAAGATGCTATGAAAGGAAAGGATGTGATTTCCATCCCAATACATTCCTTTCGTTTCGAAACTAAGTTGCCAGTCATCCAGAGAATTCTCCTTCCTCCACAGTGGATGCTGGTAATTAATGTGAGCCTGGCTTAATTAACGTTACATCTCCTTGCCAAGGTTTTGCCTCTGAGAGAACCACACAGTCTGCTACTGCTGATCCACACCGGTACAAACAGAGAAACAGACTCCAGCCCTGATATCAAGTAATATAATTGGGTGCATCTCGCAAGCAAAACTGGCAAAAACATCAACATTGTTACAGATTTCATGGCTGTGGCAGAGATTGAACCTGTGTGATTTACATAACTGTTCCCCTAGTTAGTGATCTTGCTCGACCTTTGTTTCCTACCTGAACATCTCTCCTCGTTCTCTGCTGTCTATGACATAATGTATTGCACACAATTATCTACACCTATTACAGTATATACTTCATGTAACAGCTTAATGTCAAATGTCAGGATGCCATAGGACCATTGGGCAATATTTCACATTGTGTGATTGTGCGGAACACCTGGGTATTGTTTTTCCGTGGTATGCAGGGTGATTGCATTGATATTTTCCTTAATCAGGAATGCATTGCATTGCAGAGGTGTTGTTGCAGAGAGAGAGAAGCATAGATAGCCTAATTATCTCTCCTGGATGACAGTATGGGAGAAGCTCTATAATACACCACAACAAGTCACCCCCAGCCGTAATCATACAAGCTAGGCAGAGAGAGGAAGAGAAAGTTCTTTCTTTTTCTTTTCAAGATCTTTTTATTAGGTTTTAATGCAAGGCCCAGGGGCGAGTATACTGCACATACATATCATCTTTTTCATAGTTGTATCACAAAAGTACAAACAAAATGTACATATACCACATTGGAAGAGAAAGTTCCAACACAGCCCAACTGATCCTGATTCAATTCACTCATCCGATTGACTGGCTTGTCGCTCACTCATTTGTCTGACCAGCTGCCAGTACCCACCTGCTTGTCTTTCCATCTACCCATCTGTCCTGGCTGGCTGTCCACTGTGATGCCCGTCTGGATCTTTCTAGCCCACTGATTGTGTGACTTCTCTTATCAGCTTGAAGCCCAATGATGTCATTTCAAGGGATTTGCATCTTTTTGGCAATTCCATTTGCGTGTAGCCTATTTACCAGCGTAAATTAGAGTGTTTGCTTCATACTTCCTTTGGAAACAGGCTAACATACAGTATAATGGGCAGATACCTTTGGCATCCAAATGCTGACACCGAGGGCAACCTTTTGCATATTATGTTCATGCCAAAGGCATGCAGACCATTTGATGATGGAATGAGGACCATTTTGACTATTTGAATGAAACAGACAATGCCAGTTACAGAAACTTGATTCGGCTCTGCCTTATTTGACCACTAGTCTAGCACGACTGCTCAAATCAGCCATCACCCTCGCCACAGTGAGCTATTGTATCGCCCCCCTAGTCGACCGGAGGTCTAGGGTGAGACATACATGTAGCTTTTTTAACCAATCACATTGCTTTGACATGGTCAGGTGATTTGGTTTGAGCGTAAAAGGTGATATCCCCTGTTATGATTACATGTCCGAAAGCTACCATCTGGGACTTATTTAATTAATAAAATATTATTTTAACCACTCTGCATGGTAGAGTATATGTTAATACGACAATATTAGCACATCTACAGTAGTAGTTGGATTGATTGATTGATGTACTTTATTTAGTAAGACATGAGAATAACAGTACATGGAAGTACAAATTCACAATACAAGGTCTACTAAACTGGAAGACTCATTAAGCACTGAGCTTGTTTAAGATGAGATCCCCATGCACACAAATCATGATGACATATAAGAGACAGACAGAAATGGAGACACACAGACTGATTGACCAATAGGTAGCCACCCCTTTTGCCCAAGAAAGTACATACATGTGTCCCAGACTAACCTTGTGTGACCAGGCTATCTGGTTTCCATTACATTTTTAACCAGTGCCATCCGGTTTAAAGTCTGCCTTCCTGAAATCAAATGTAAATGAGATTTCCGGAGGGAGGGGCTTTACCAGGCTATCTGCCCTCTACAGAGCTGGTCAATTTTTCTATTGACCAAATGTATCCTTCCGGTGAAATATTTTCTTTTCTGGACAAAACGTGTATTTTAGACGTAGGTCGGGGGCTCAGAGTGTTCCCACTAAGTAGAGTAGGCTTTCAACTCCATAAAACCGTCTTTGTTTTGTTGAGTAGCAAAAGTGTATTTCTCATCTTTTACTAAAGACAAGAGGCTGCGCAGCCTGTGGTGCGTGGGCAAAGACTCGAAAGTCCCATAGCGTTAAGGAGAACTCCTTCTAACGCCACCAGAGCTACCATATCCCCTGATTCGCTCTAGACCGGATATGCAAATTGGCAAAACAAATTGATTCCACTCTAGTCCAGACTGCTGTGATTTTGCCCCCAATCCCCAACTGATTTAGATATGATAATGAAGATAATGGTTGTATGGCTGTCATGAGGGATCGACTGCTCAGGAAAGGCACCCACCTGTGGAGCTTAAGCATATAACCAAAGAAAGCATGTACCGCAGCCCCTAAATCATTGAACCATAAATAAAGTGCACAGCTTTTGCAGAAGTTCTAATCTCCCCCCCCCCTCTTTTCTCAGCTCCACAGCATTCATCCAACCGCAATCGCAATCTGGCTGGCTGCTTTGCAATGCTGCCTGTCTGTCAGTCAGTCACAGCTTTGAATCTCCCAGCGAGGGAAGTGCCGTGTGCAATCGAATGCTCTCTCTCAATATCACTGCCTCAAGAAGCCATTGAATGGAACTGTTACCATATCAAAACGCCATTTGAAACTGTCTATGCATACAGCGGTGGCCTTCTTTGTGCTATTCATTAGCAGTCCTTTGTTGTGCCTTTGTCCTTTCCACCCCCTGTCTGAGGCTTTTCTTCCTTTACTCATCATCCTCCTTTCATCTTTTGGGTGTCTAAAGCCTCACTGGATTGCATTATTCATCAGGCCCGCTCAATGAGAATTGAATTATTATCAGTGTGGATAATGTCTGCCTGTCTCTCACTCACACACGGGCACCCAAACATGCACCCGCGCACGCACGCACGCACGCACGCACGCACGCACGCACGCACGCACGCACGCACGCACGCACGCACGCACGCACGCACGCACGCACACACACACACACACACACACACACACACACACACACACACACACACACACACACACACACACACACACTAAACTTTATTAGGGCTTAGTACCCTTATCTCAAATATTCTTGAGTTTGCGTTTTGCAACCGACCTCTTTAAAACCCACCAGAGATTTTCTCTGGGTTTGAAGTGAGGAGACTGACGGCCTACTAGAATGTTCCAGGACTTCCTCTGGAGGCCATTGGAGGAATGGGCTAAATTTCCTCAGGAACACTGTCAGAAGTATGGTGTCTGCACCACATTTGTAGCAGGTCAGCAGAAGGGTGCTCTACTAAGTGCTAATGACGCTTGACATTACATTAACATGAATTAAGGGGCTGAATGATTTTGCTGTTGTCATTGAAAGTGCCACTTTGTGTTGAATTTGGAGAAACCACTTGTAATATTAAATGTGTTGAGCTATTTAAATTATTCTAGCCAATAAACCTTAGATAGATTGATAGATAGATATCCACAGGTTATGTGGATTTTAAGTTATGCTCTATGAAGGGTTCAAATGTTGTTATGTCCATGTAATAACTCTCAAAGTCTGTGTCATGTTTGCGCAGACATTCAGAGACCCATTGAATATATGTATTGCCTGTATCTAAGCTTAAATATATTTACCTATTGTACCATTGCTGCTATTGAAGGGCCAATGTGAAACCTTGGGCCGTCAACCTGCTATGACACCTGAATTTCCCTCTGGGCGATGATTATCTTATTTTATCATCACCCCCTGGGAAGGGTGTACAACCACAAACATGCCACTGATACACATGAAGTCACCAGCCGCTTCATTTCACCTGCCAGCAAAGGGTTTAACTGGGAGAGTGTAAAGCATGCATGGTTTACACTATCTCCACCAGGACACCAGAGGCACCACTGCCAGCAAATGAACCTTGGCCTCTGTGGTGGTGGGAGTATTTTACAGTACTCCTATGCCGCCCAGAAAATAACATCCCCCCATTTCTCACTGTCAGCAAATTACTCGAGAAGAAAAAAATGTAACTAGAAAAGTGTGCTCCTCGGGGGACAGGTCTCTGCCAAGACCAGGTTGCCTACCCAAGGCTCGCAAACTTTGGAAGGCATTAATAGCCAATTAGAATACATTTAAAATCGAACTTATACATCTTGATCACATGGCCAAAATGTGAAGTGGCCTGTTATAGCGCCACCACGAGGCAGATTAAAAAAATGTATGGTGGCATTTATTCCTTCGCCTCCAGGGATTGTACATGTAAAGTTTCACGCCAATCTGTTCAACTGTAACATAGAGTAGCTGTCAAACGGACAAACACACACACACACACAGACGGACGGACGGACGGACGGACGGACGGATGGGAGCGAAAACACAGTCTCCGGCCTTCTCCTGGCAGAGACAATTAATAGATTTCAGCTGTGGCTCTAACAATGGTTTTACCAGCTGTTAGGAAAAGAGTAGAGATCTCAGCGGGAGACTAAGGAGTGTTATATTCTCCTAGAGAGCAGCAAGTGAACTATGTACTGGGGCTATTTCACATGTAAACGCTTCCAAAGCCAGTTGTTTTGGAGATCGCTCGGTTTGGTTTATTTTGGTTCAACCAATGAGGCAGGTGCCCCGCCAGCAAGGCCTTGAGGCTCGTGAGATGTGCCCGAGTGTGAGCCGTCCTAGTTGGCAAGCCAAGCTGGATGAAATTGGTTATCACAGCTCTCCCTCTGCGAGTCTCAGCCAATCACATCGATTGGGGGCAGGCCGATTTTTTGAAGACAACTGGTTTAGGAATCACCTACGGCTGTTCCTTAGCCTGTGAGCTCCATGCGTGCGTGTGTGTTTTCTGTAAACAAAGATGCAGCTCTTACCAAGTGAACTTTGGAGCTTGTTGTATGTAGCTATAGGAGGAGATGGAAACATGTTAATTATTTAAAGGATGGACACTGGATGGACACAGTCACTGTGCCCTGTGTGCATAACAGACACGCGCGCGCGCACACACACACACACACACACACACACACACACACACACACACACACACACACACACACACACACACACACACACACACACACACACACACACACACTGCCCAATGTGCTTCTATTTTTGAGAGTTCACAAGTGTACGTAATTGTTTTATATAGCTATATATTACAATAGCAATAATTGTATCAAATGTTTCTTCAGTAGCAGGGTCACTCCAGCTCTTTAGTAAACAGAAAATACATTTTCAGGATGGGATTCAATTGTATCCAATCAGGAAAGAGAACTCCTACAGCAGGCATGTCCAAAGTCTGGCTCAGGGTCCAACTGTGGTACGAGAGCAGCTTTTATTGCCCATCGCCTTCATTCCTAATTCCTAATGTATTATTTATGGCTCGCCAGTATAGTCATGTGAAATTCATACATTGAAGTTTCTGTGTGTTTGGAAATTAACCTGCAGATACAAATACCTGTATATGTATTTCTCAGGAACTGCTTGTTCCATATGGTGTTTCATTCTCAAGATGTGAAAGAAAGGTACAGAAATATCACATCTGGTTACATTTGGCTACACTGCCACAATGTATGGACTCCTGTACTGAGAAAACGTAAAAGTAGATTACAAGGCATGGATACTGTACTTTTGCATCTTGGGTTAAGTTTGAGGAATTAATGTAGTTAATGGAAATCAATAGTAATTAATAAGTATGGCACCGCAAACCTGAGTGCGTATGTGTGTGTGTGTGTGTGTGTGTGTGTGTGTGTGCGTGCGTGCGTGCGTGCGTGCGTGCGTGCGTGCGTGCGTGCGTGCGTGCGTGCGTGCGTGCGTGCGTGCGTGCGCGCGTGCGTGTGTGTGTGTGCGTGCGCGTGTGTGTGTGCTGTCTTGTGTTGTGTATGTTTTGTTGTTGGAAGTACAGTCCAGTTCTGCCTGTTTTTGAAACTGTTACTAGAGACTCCAAACATGTGTCTATGTGTAACTATTTTACTAGCATGTTGACGTCATTGTTGCTCGTGGATTGGTTGACATTTACACACCCACAACGGTGTGTCTGCCAGGTATTTTGATTTGGTGTTGGTATAGTATAGTTTTTTTTCCTCCTCTCTCTCTGTCTTATGCATAAACTCCACTATATGTATTTCAAATCTGAAATATTATTGAATTAATTAGTCAATAGGAGCTTCTGACCTATGGCTCAGTTTCAGATGAAAGCCAAACAGCATATTTATTCACAGAGAAAGCAAAGTGAAATCTTTGATCTTGTACAGCAACCACATCATTTATATAGAATATATGCATTGTGTGCATGTGTGCGTTCAAGAATCTTGAGAATCTTGTCTCGCCATGAAGGCTCACTCTCAGTGACCAGTAGGTAAAAGGAGATCATGTTTAAGTGGCTCTGCAGGTTGGCTACTGTCGCCCCTGACATCGATGTACTATATTGTCATAGCCTGGATCTGTGATACGTGATTAGGTCGTACTATTTTATGAAGTTGGGGTCTGCACCTGCGGCTAGCGCTGGTATCCCGTATTCATCAGTTGTTGATGAAAAAGTTTGAATGTTGAGGTGCAGACTGTTCATCAAGTGTACCTGCTGCTGATTTCCGGACTTCATCCCAAAAGAGAAATCTGGTGTCTCCCCAGCACCCAAACTCGTGAAAACAACATGTCACAATGCAACGTGTTGTGAGCTTGAAATTGGAATTTCTTAGTTTTTTTATTTATTTATGATGTATTTGTATTGTATATCCTTTTGAAAATCTTTTGAAATAGTATATACATTTTTAAAGGAAACAAATGGGTCGTATTTACTCAAAATGGGTCCACTTCCAAAAATGATGGTATTTTATTGGTTTGGCAATAGGCTACAAGTTATAGGCTAACTCTCATATGCTGACCTCAGTATTTCTAAAATGCTGGCTGTGGTCTATAATAAAATGCACTGCATAGAAATGCTGAGGTCATGAGTCCCAGCACCCCTCGACTCTGAGACCATTTTGTAGAATACAGTATGAATCATAATTTGCGAGCAACAATATTCACTTACCCAACTCCATTCCTCTGTTTGTGTGTGTGTGTGTGTGTGTGTGTGTGTGTGTGTGTGTGTGTGTGTGCGCGTCCCGACCCACTGTTTGGGAAAAACAGCCTGTCAGATGTGCACCCCAAGGAACTGTGCTGTCACCTTTCCTGTTTACCTGGTATACCCCCAGTTTCCACTTTAAGTCAGGTACAGTACGTGCCACAGATGACAACAAGAAGGAGTACAGAGCATGGTGGAGAGTTTCGTAGCTTGTTGTAACAGCAGGGGGGAAATAATTGCCCCTGTCTCCTGAACAGTATTTATGTCTCTTTACTTCAATAATGGTTTGTATCCAGCATGGTTAATCCCAACCCAACCACCCACAACCACCCTCACCCTTTACCAGAGGGTCCTTTGGCTATCCCATCCCCATCCTACATACTATACACGCACGCACGCACGCACGCACGCACGCACGCACGCACGCACACATTGCATTTCTTTGTGAATGCATTGGGCTAGATAAATCGAGATTGACTGGTGGAGAAAAGAGTGACCAAAGAGAAAGAGAGAGAGCGAGAGAGAGAGAGAGAGAGAGAGAGAGAGAGAGAGACTCAGCTCAGTGTTTGTTAATCAAATATGAAACAGCCTCTGGTGCCAGCAGGTCCCTGGGATAATGTTGATTCTCTTTAATAGTGTGCGTGCGTGCGTGCGTGCGTGCGTGGGTGGGTGCGTGCGTGCGTGCGTGCGTGGGTGCGTGCGTGCGTGCGTGCGTGCGTGGGTGCGTCCGTGCGTGCGTGCGTCCGTGCGTGCGTGTGTGTGAGAGAGAGAGAGAGAGCGTGTGTGGTGAGTGTATACATATTTACGGTACACTGAAGGACAAGCACAATCTAATCACTTTGCAGAACGTTCCAGGTTTGCCTCCTGGCTGCCATCATACCAGTTGTTCTCCACTCCTACATCTAGACTAGAGAGAGACTGTGTAGTGTGATGCCATGATAATGATCACATCACGAATGGGGTGTGTGTGTGTGTGTGTGACTGTGCACGCATACACACATGTAGGCCTATGCATGTGAGTATGGGTTTTGTGCAATAAGTCACGTGAGCATCAAAAACAATAGGAAAAATATATGTACATGTGCACTATACACACACAGCCATCCACACACACACACCACACACCAGACACTGTGAGTGTGTAGAGAGAGAGAGAGAGAGAGAGAGAGGGAGGGAGAGGGAGAGAGAGGTGGACATGCCTCACACAGCAAGCTCTTTGAAGTAAAACGAGGCTTTACCCTCTAGCAGGACACAGGCATAATTGATGTTTTATGATCACAGGAACAATGACTGTGTGTCTGTGTGTGTGTGTGTGTGTGTGTGTGTGTGTGTGTGTGTGTGTGTGTGTGTGTGTGTGTGTGTGTGTGTGTGTGTGTACGTGCCGGCGGGCGGGCGGGCGGGCGTGCGTGCTTGCGTGTATGTGTGCGTGTATGTGTGTGTGTGTGTGTTTGTAACCCATTCTCACTCCCAAGGTGTCACATCGTAGCATGTTGACAAAGCTATGCCTAATCTAACCCAAACATTAACCATAACCTCACAAAATACTATGCCTAACCTTAACCTCGCATTTAATGTGACATGCTTTGTCACAAAAAAAGCTATTTAAAGAAAAAGAAAAGGAGGAGAGAAAGAAAAAAAAATGGGATTTGAGCCTGTGATCTTTTGGAACATGGAACTAACTTCTGAACACAGTGAGCCCCACACGGGTCACTGTTACACCCACCGTTTTGGATTGGTTATTTGCACATAACTTACTTGGCCACGCCCGACGTATCATATATTGCAATCCATCTCGTTACATATTGCAGCCCTGTCATTCTTTTCTCCACAAATTGTCACTATCTATAGGACTTCTATTAGTGAGAATATGTAGTGTGTGTTGAAATGAGGCTGCTCATGTCTTTTTGGTGTATTGATGTGTCAGATCAATTGATGTTGACACTGTAAAAATATATGTTAACTCTGAGAGCGTTAAAATGGACCCAAAAAAAGTGTGTCAGTGTGGTGCAGGGGTAAAGTTCCTGTCCACTGCTGTGGAGACTCAGGGTTTGAATCCTCTGCACCCCAGTGAACACAATTGCCCATATTGGGAAGCCGGCAGGGGAGGGCAATCTCTGTAGCTGCACTAGCGACTCCTAGAGGACAGGTTGGTTGGGGTGCCTGTTCAGTGGTGCAGATCTGAGAGGAATAGTGTGTTCCTCAGCATGCGTTAATTCCTTCTGTTGAAACTTCTCACTGTCAATTGAAAGGAAGCGGCTGGCGACTGTATCGGAGGAGACATAAGGTTGTCTACATCCTCCCACATGACCAACAGTATGCACAGGCTCTGTGCATAACAGCAGATTTGAACTGGAACACTTTTCCAAATATGGGTCTCCCCGTCTCTCAAACTCTTTAATACACAGAAAATACATTTTCAGGTGGTTTGCCAATTTCATCTAAACAGGAGAGAATATCCGGATACATTTTATAATGTTCAAGTTTGCCTGAAGAAGGTTTATGACCGAAAGCTTGCTATATTTATAAAAAATAGATTTACACAGTTTTGAGTATGCAGAGAGAGGCTCCCTTTAATTGTTTTCGGTTTCCTTTTGGCTCCAGCACCTCACTCAAGTCTACTGACAGATGAGCTGTGTTTCTTTTCACTAATTTGTCATAATGTTCAAGTAAAAAATGTGTCTGCTCATTTCTTTGTGTCATCACAGGAGAGTTCTAGCTCCTGATTGGATAAAATTGGTATCCCGACCTGAAAATGCATGTAAAATCTATTTACCAAAGAGCTGGAGAGACAAGGGGCAATGATTACTATCGTTTAACACTTAGTTCAACAAAAGGAAATCACTTGTGCCTCTGATTTGCAACTTAGTAAGGGATTTCAAGAAACAAGTTTAACAACTATTGTAATCTCATTTTCTACACTGTGGGGAAAATACGAAGTTCCAAGCTCTTTCCTCGCTAATGGCAAGGAAGATAAATTAAGGAAAGGACACCGTCGTCATTTTCTCTATCCAGCAATTCCAGCCGGCAGATTCGTCGCACTGGGTGGCAAACTGGAGCCGGGAGTAATTAGGTGATTAGAAAACAACCTGTGATACGTCTTCTTTTATATTCTTGAACTAATTATATGACAAAGGTCCCTATCGTTCAGAAATAGTGTTTGTTCATAAGTTGTCCAGCCAGCCTGCAGCCAGCTCTCATAAACTCCAATGTTATTTCACCGAACTTCCGGTGGGAATTTACCACCCGTGAGCGTCATGGCGCATTCCCGGCATCCGGCGCGCTCTTTCCTTAAATTAGCTTCCTTGGCTAAGAGGAGAGTGTGGCAATGAGGGGGAGTGTTGTTGGCCATGGATTATTACTGAGAAATTAAGTTATCATATCTGATGCCCAAGAAGGTTATTAGTCAGATACTATGTACATTCGTCATAATTTATCAACCATAAGCACTGATAAAAGGCTGGGCATTATTTTGGACGAGTGGAGTGAAGAGAAGCACAAAGGAAGTGAAGATATAAATATAAATATATAAAGGCAGCAAATAAGGTCTCAAGAGAGATTTTGCTGACTTATTTATGAAGCCAATTAATCTTATAAAAACAATCCAAAGACCTTCCTCTTCTCCTTCTCCGGGCAACACTGTTGATCTTTGCCACCTGGCAAATGTCACCATGGACTACATTTAAAACCGTTAGTCTGTGCAATTATCTGCTGATCTGAAGTGCTTGTTTGGACAGGGTCATAACCCCAAGATGACAGGGATCTCATATTAGTAGTGTTTTACAGACTGGCCATGTTATGCTTTCAAAGCCTGTTGTGAAAGCAATGCTAAAGGCTCATTATCTTGATGGATGCCATTGAGTTAGCCCAGCTAACATACGTAACTCAATGGCTCCTGGAGAAACGTGTTGCAAAACAAATTGTTTTCATATTCACCAGGCTTATACTTCTAACACAACACATACTTGATCATTAATGATCAAAGGTGTGCTTGTCTTTCAGTGCACCGAGGGCTGCAACAGCGACTCTTGCGGGCTGGCAGCAGGGTGGGGGTGTTGTAGGATAGGGTTGGGGGGCTGGGGTTGAACTGTTGAACTGGAGCAGGGTGTGCTTCCTACAGGCGAGACTCCTCACTGCCAGGTGAACCAGTATGCATCCGCAGTGACCGGATTACACATAAGTGTGTGGGGAATTTAGGAATTGACCTCTAAAATGTGTCACAACCCGTGATTTGTTCTGTTCTACTGCTGTGTTTTCTTATGTTCCTTGTTTCTTAGTATGGTTTTGTGTACTCTTATTTTGCAGTTTGCTCTGTGTCTTCCTGTCTGCCCCTGTAGTTCTGTACCTGCCTTGTCTAACCTGTGCTGTGATTTGTCTGTGTTTCCACCTGTGTCCTCTTTAGTCCCCCAGCCTATCCCAGTGTTGATTGTCCAGTTGTGTTCACCTGTGTCTAGTTAGTCCTTGTGTATTTATACCCCCCTGTTCTAAGTTTCAGTTTGTCAGTTCATTGTGATATGTTGCTTTATTGAGTTCTGTGCCTATGAGTTTGTTTTCCTATCCTTTGAGTTGTTAAACCGACCTGTTCTGCCTCATCCTGCTCTTGGGTCCTACATTCTGCCCTGACTCGAACTGTGACAACAAACATGACCATTTGTGTCTATTTCTAGTGTCGAAATGCAACCCAGTCTGCTGACTGCAAACAAAGATTAGGGAAACGGCACCATGACATGTGCCACGTCCCCCATGCTAGTTATGATTGTGAGCAGATCTTCTGATGAGTGCTCAACTGGGACAGAGGTACTCTGCTCTCTATTTCAACAGCCTGAGCCTGGTTACACACAGGATCGAAGGAGGGACATGTCATGCCTGGTTACAGAGAAACAGGAAGGAGGGACATGTCATGCAAGTGCTGTTAAGAGTACTTGTGTGCCTCTATAATTTCTAATGTGTGGGTGTGTATTTGTGTGTTTACTGTGTGTGTCCATGCATGTAGTACAGTACACTTGTTTAAACGTGTGTGTGTGTGTGTGTGTGTGTGCGTGCGTGCGTGTGTCTCATCTGCTGCATGTGTGTATGTCTGTGTGCATAATGTATGCAAAAGCTCATGCTTGTATGTACCCCTGTGTCTCTGTGCGATTTGTGTTCTCGTGTGTGTGTGTGTGTGTGTGTGTGTGTGTGTGTGGGGGATGTGCGTGAATGTGTGTGATTCAGAATATTACTCAAAATTGTGCTGAGTATTTCTGTGTCCAGTGCTCCAACTTAGCCTACTCCAACAACATTACAGCTACTGGCTACTGTTTGCCTCTCACGTGAGTCATTCCGTTAGGCTTTCTAAAGCAGACTTTCTAGTACATTATACACACATGCTGGTGCCAACACATCAGGTGCAATTATGTAGCGGATAAAGACATACGGTACTTTTGGTAATTAATTAGGAAGACCTTTCTTCCACAGAAAAAAAGACACAAACAAACTCACACATGCACACAGTTCATGCCAATTTGTCAGAATCATGTCAACACTGCAGGCCAGCTGAGGAGGAAGGCAGAGGGAAGGGAAGGTGGGGGCCGAGCTGCGATTGGCCGTTGCCATAACAATGTGGGCGGGAGGAAGGCAGAGAGGGGGAGGAGATGCAGGCCGATTATAAAACCCCTCTGTGCAGCACTTTCTCCTCTCCTTCTCTAATCTGTCTCTCTCTGTCTCTCCTGTATTTAGTCTGTCTCTCTTTTTCCCCCTCATTCCACCAGCAGAGCGACTGCACAGGACGGAAGACAGAGAGAGGCTGAGCTGTCAAGAGGGTGGCTAGTAGTGAAGGGAAGGTTGTCATTTTGTCACTGTGCGTCTGTCCTCCTGCCAGCGCCTCTCAGGAGGATCGCAGACAGCTGTGTGGATTATCTCCTCCCTTTGACTGACACCTGGGAAGAGCCCAGGGGGAAACCTGAGCAGAGTGGTGCCGTCTTGGAGCCGGGAGAGACTGACCGTGCCAGGAGCCCTGCACACACACACCCACAGTGGGTGTGTGTGTGGATGACCTCTTCACTCTCCTGTAAGTATCAGTCATTTCCTTGTGCTGAGTCTGACCCAGTGCTTCTCAAACTTTTTTCATGTCAAGGACCCAAAAATTAACATGTATTTATTTGGCTGCGGAGTGGACCCTCATCTGAAAATATTTTCCACCAGGGACCCCAAGATTTGTGTTTTTGTTTTTGGTTGTTAAAAATAGCAGATCTACAAGCTCACAATGCGTTGCATTGAGACGTGTTGTGAGCTTGTAGATGTGTACATATAGGGTCCCCGGTGAGCACGACTGGTCTCTCCTGGGTTCCCCAAGAAAGGATCTAGGCTAGAGCTATTACCCACTGGGGTGGGTGTTTGGGGCAGCAGGTGTCAGAAACAGGCTCTTTCCACCCCTTGGAGGTCTTACTGTATGGAGGGGCAGAGAAAGGTAGTTCATTAAATTGAACATTTGTCGATTGGCTATTTTCAGTGAACAAATTTCGTGTTTAGAGGGAAAAGGTGCAGACCTTTTATAGAGCCCTGGGGGACCCCGGTCAACTAAGTATACAGTGTTTTAAGTGGTTATGAGGATCCTCTGATGATGAACAACCATGCCAAATGTTTTATTCTCTTCTTGTTTTGTTTAACAAAACAACGTGTCTGTTGTGTTTTGCATCCATGGATGATCTGTATGGGCCCTGCTCTTCTCTCTCTCTCTCTCTCTCTCTCTCTCTCTCTCTCTCTCTCTGATTAGCGTTATGCATCAGTGCTCAGGTGTAAACTGACCCTGGCAGAGCAGAAGGGTAGTAAGGGCTCTCATATATACACTGGTCTTGTCCACTACCACTCAACCCACTCAACTGGCTACAGCATTGTTTACATATCTGGAGCCGTGTGTAATGAAGTGCGTGCAATCCATGCATGTGTCGTGCCTGTGTGAGTGTATGAGTGCGTACGTGCCGTGCATGAGTGTAGATCTGTGTACGTGCTGCTGACATGCTGACCATGCATGTTCAGTGGTATACATATTATGTAGCACTCACCACCATACAGTACACTTCTCCATAGTGTGTGCGTGCGTGCGTCTTATTCTGAATTCAGCTTTTGGTCTTGCCTTGTCATTTCACGTTTTCAACACATATTTTCTACAGCAGCTGGTGTTGAAGTCTCACTCACTGATACACAGCGTGGAAAGGAAATGCTCACATTAATGAATACTGTGTGTCACCATAGAGATTTCTGAATGGCACTGAAGCTAGTAGTTACAGTAAGCTATTGTGTACTGAAGCTAACACTGTGTAGTGATTCTTAATCTTTGGTCCGGCTACAGGTAGAGGGTAGAGTGGGGCAAAGCCCAGGCACAACTGTCACCCTGGCACAAAACCACTGTTTACATGAGCAGCTTATTATTGGGTCTTTGATTCATCAAAGAGGCCCACACCCACTCAGCCATGGCAATGTGAGGATAGAGGCTGCCATATTCAACAACAATACCCTTGGCAACAGCATCAAACACACAGACACACAATTATGCACAGCCATTTGGTCACGAACTCCAAATTGGATGTAATGGACTGTTATTTCACACTGCATTGAGCCGTATGTGTGTGTGGGTGGGTGTTTGGGTGTTTAGGTGTGTGTGTGTGTGTGTGTGTGTGTGTGTGTGTGTGTGTGTGTGTGTGTGTGTGTGTGTGTGTGTGTGTGTGTGTGTGTGTGTGTGTGTGGGGGTGTATGTTTTTACCTGACAAATATAATCTTTACTTCAACAATCTAGCGGATGTAAATTTGAATGGATTTACTCAAGCCACATGTCTACCCTGAAGCCATACAATATGCTGCACACGCCATAAAGATTTCATATTACATAAGTGGATGAAGAAACAGTCATACTAGATTCAGCACAGTGACACATAGTCCAGGGGCCAACACTGATATTTTCACAAATTGGTACCACCTAAGGTGACCGTAAAGTTTTTGTATTTTTGTCTTCCTACATGTCTCTAGTTTATATTTTGGTATGATAACCCTTCCAATCTTGTAGCTTAATGGCAGTTATCACTACCTACTGGCTAATGTATCCGGTAGGAGACACAAAGTAGAATCTTTGTGTCTCCTACAGCCGGGCATCAAATTATTGCGACAAAAAACAAAATATATCCATGTATTCAAGGCTTCATGGGGTGTGCAATTGATAACTTCTCAGATTTTTGGTGTTTGCAAAAAGACTGCTTTCCATAAGCTTGTAAAAGTTTACCCTCCTTCGGTCCAGGGTGGTCATAGCTGAATGGGTAGAGAGTCCCCCTGGGAAACCTAAAGAGGAGTTCACCCAAAAAAATATTTATTTTCTATCAATTGCACACCCCATGAAGCCTTGAATACATGGATATATTTAGTTTTTTGTCGCAATAATTTGATGCCTGGGTGTAGGAGACACAAAGATTCTACTTTGTGTCTCCTACCGGATACATTAGCCGGTAGGTAGTGATAACTGCCATTAAGCTACAAGATTGGAAGGGTTATCATACCAAAATATAAACTAGAGACATGTAGGAAGACAAAAATACAAAAACTTTACGGTCACCTTAGGTGGTACCAAAATATGGCTTGGCCCCTGGACTAACATCTCTTCATCAAATGTAACTTCACCGAGTCAAAGCCATCACCGAGCGTGTTGGTGTCCCTCTTCATGGACTTCGATAATGAAAAGCTTTTGCTTCTCAGTATACGTTGTTACTGGTTTACTACTATTTGTATTGCTTTTATTTGTATACAACTTTTTAAATGGAGTTACAAAGCGCTTCACTCTGCATTAAATATAAAAACATAAATTGTGAAACAGAATAAAAAAGCATTAAAAGAAAAGAACACCGGCCATCCGGCCACTCTACCCCTGAGCCACTGCCGCCCCAGGTCATTCAAAAGTACAGGGATCCTTGTGGCAAAGGCCTGATCACCTTTTGTCTTCAGTCTAGACTTTGGAACGAGTAGAATAATCAGAATCAGCTTTATTGTCACATCACAGATTTACAGAAGTATAAGAGTGGGTGAAATTAGTTTTCGTGCATAGTTCCCATCGTGTTATTTCCATAGTAAAGAAAGGGAAGAAAAGGGGGCGGGCAAGGGGGAAAGGAGCTCAATCAAAGAAATCAAACAAAATGTCTACATATTTACTGAGATAAGATATAAAGGTGCGTGAGCATAGCAGCATATGTATACTGTGCATGATATACTTATCATGCACATGTATATGATGCACCATGCATCATATACATATGGACGTTAGTTAAGGTGCTAGAAAACACAAAAACAAGGACAAAAGTCAGTGCGTTGTACATGGGATTAAAAAATTGCAAAATGTCAGCACATGTCGACCGCATAATCCACATAAGGTAGACAGACAATGGTATAATCCGCAAGTAGGTCCAAGGAAGAGCAAAGGTCTGAGACCAACCTGACGACACCGCCTGTCGTCAGGCTGCTGAACAAGGCTCATGTTCAGCAGGCTGATGGAAGCTGTTAATGAACCTGGTGCTGCTCTAAATACTGCGGTCGGCCCCCTTGCCCGGCCGCGGTCGTTGTAGGGTGTTGAACAGTTTGACTTGACTTGAACAGGTGGTGCTTGTCCTTGATGATGCGCTGGGCTTTGACTACGCGCCGCTTTTTGTACAGTTCCTGGAGCGTCACTCTGCCGATCGCACTACTCGCTGTAGGCTTAACTTTTCTCAGGCAGCACAGTTTCCATACCAGGCCGTAACACAGCCTAATAGAACTCCTTCAACTGAGCTGTTGTAGTACAGCCTGAGGATGCAAGGCAGGTAGCGTGGAGCAGATGTATTCCCTCACCAGCTTTTCAAAGCATTTGCTGACTATCGGGGTGAGAGCGACAGGTCTCCAGTCGTTCAGGCATGTCACTTTGGCCTTTTTGGGGATGGGCACAATGGTTGACATTTTGAAACCTGCAGGGACCACAGCCTGGGAGAGGTTAAAGATGTCAGCAAAAACACCCGCCAGCTGGTCTGTGCATGCTTTTAGGACCCGGCCTGGAATCCCATCAGGTCCCGCCGCCTTCTGGATGTCGACCAGTGTGAAGGCTGTGCGCACGTAGTCCTCCGAGATGGTTAGAGGGCTGGTCTCCTCTGCTGGTCCTGCTGATGGCCCCGCTTGGCTGCTGCGGTTGGAGCTGGTCTCGAACCGGCCGTAGTAGCTGTTCAGTTCGTTTGGGAGGGAGGCAGGCGGGTTCACTTCACTTCTGGTTTTTGGTTACCTATCTGGTAATAGGTAAACAATGAAGGGAGCCTACAATTGGTGTAACGTGCTCTGCTCTTTTGGTTTTAGTTAACAGTCAGGCTGAGTATATTGCAGTCTAGATGGGAGGAGATACATTTGTGGATTAATTTTTCTAGATCAGCAGGAGTTATAAAAGACGAGGCTTAGATGTATTTATTTTTACCAGTATCTGTCCTGTTTCTGACTGGTGTGTTTTTATGTTTTGTTATAGACAGGGCCGTGTAGAGAGACAGGAAGCCAAGGGCAGACAGGAGAAAAGTCATACACCACAGGTTTCCATCCAGAATCGAACCAGTGACATTACAATTACCTGCATGTGGTGTGCCACCTCCCCCTGTTCTTTTGACGGTGCATTGCCTACCTCTCAATAATTCCTCTTTTTTTGTCTAAAGGGCGTCTTCTGTATGGTGCCACTTTTCTTCACAATGGCTGTTCCTGTGCTTTAACCTGTGTGCCAATCAATGAGAAGAACATAAAGACTACAATGTGTTTACAATGACATAACACCATGTTAAGTAATGGTTCAATGTTACAGTATGTGCCAGACAGAATAAGGTGTTGCTTATGTTCCAGCCATTACCCTACTCACTGTGTATTTAGCTACTCAGTAGCTACTGTATGCCCATATAATTCTGGGCACTTGTCACTTTTATGCCCTTCTGTAATGCTCAGCACAGAGGTAAGCCTTTGTCTGACTGATTTGTTTATTTTAGCCTACATAATAATGAGTTTTGTGCAGGGCTTACAGTAGCTAGTTTGTGTACCCAATGTTCTGTCCTTTGTTTGTCCTGAGCACACTGAGGCTATAATTCCTAGCAACCTGGATTGATTTGGCAACACTCTTATGCATCTTGACTTGTAAGGCTTCAAGTTATGTATCATTGACCACTAAAGTGGGTCTTATAATATTATCGCATTATATTGTTTGTACTATTTATTATTTGTATAATTGTAATACGTGACGTACTTTTACTGTTCCTCTTTTAAGTTATTTATTGTGGAGGGACTCGAAATTTGTTGAACTATTTACATTACAGAATCATTGTGTGCTGAACCATTCTTATTCCATAAGTTAATATGCAATTGTATTGTTCACTGAAACCACATCATTGTGTAATGCAGCACCACACCACCTGTGTCCTTTTAACCCCCTCACTGTGAAAGCTCATGTGCAATCAGGGCTAATCTTTCCAGCTAATCTGGAAAAAAAAGCGGCGTATCACACGCAGCTAATGCTTTTCGGTAATAAGAGTGTGTATTTCACAGGACACAGCGTAAACACTCTGGCAGGTCTGCTGGGGTCAGCTTCTTTAAGTTGAAGAGGAAGAGTATCGGTGCATTTGCATCTGGCTGTGGGGATGGGTGATGGCCTGAATTGAAAAATGGATATTACAGACTGATTCTCCCAAGACCCCAGTCTAGCACTGTTGCTGGGTTTTGTGTGTGTGTGTGTGTGTGTGTGTGTGTGTGTGTGTGTGTGTGTGTGTGTGTGTGTGTGTGTGTGTGTTTGCATGCGTTTGTGTGTGTGTGTGTGTGTGTGTGTGTGTGTGTGTGTGTCTACATTATGTTTGTGTGTGAGTATATCTGCGCACACACACATAGGCTTTGAATGTCGGCAATCTATTCCCAGCATCACTACAACCAATAGTCAATGTGATGAAAGGGCATCTGACCAACCATTACAATTAAGTCAATAACATGTTTTAATTGAATTCCATCCGGCAAAATATCCACCACTTTGTGTTCAAGTGGCTTCTTCCAGAAAATACTACGGACTGAATCTGAATCACAGTTACTTTTAACTGGCCAGTAAAATTGCACGTGCAATGATTTTTTCATTGTGAGTTGCTCACAGGAAGTAGTCCAAGGTTTGGCAAGCTCAACTCACAAAACTTAAATGAGTACAGATTCTTAAAAATACATAATCAAAAAGGGAACATCCACAATCACAGACGAGACAGTGTGGGTTATAGTTTCACTTCCTTTATAAGAATGTCTCGCACTCTTTACTTCTATTTCTGTATGCCTCCCTTATCGCGTTCCGTCATTCTCTGCTTATGTCCCTGTTGCTTTGTGTGTCTCCCTCTCTCTGTCTCACTCTCCGTCTCACTGTGTGTGTGTGTGTGTGTGTGTGTGTGTGTGTGTGTGTGTGTGTGTGTGTGTGTGTGTGTGTGTGTGTGTGTGTGTGTGTGTGTGTGTGTGTGTGTGTGTGTGTGTGTGTGTGTGTGTGTGTGTGTGTGTGTGTGTGCGTGCGTGCGTGCGTGCGTGCGTGCGTGCGTGCGTGCGAGCGAGCGAGCGAGCGAGCGAGCGAGAGAGAGAGGAGATACAGTATTGTATAGAGAGACAAACAGATGAGGTGAAAGGTTTCAGTAAGGGGATTAGACATGATTGACCTGTTAATGTGTTAGTATATTGTGCAGCCATCAGCCCAGCACCAAGAGGAACTCAGGTCTCCTCTCTGTCCACAGAGAAAACACACAACTCTCCCTCACTGTGGATTCCTCTAAATAGTAGAGGACCTGGCTAAGATATGTATGCACTTAATTTAGGAGAGAATATCTCAACTGTTTTTGGCTAATATGACCCCAGGGAACAACTTGGGAACTATGAGAAATTCTCTATCCGGGGCGAAATACCCGAAAATGACCGCGCCCTTTTTAAAATGACCACACTTCCAAGATGGCACTATCTTCTAAACCGTTGGAGCTGCAGATTTTCTGAGGTGCTCATAATGTTCAGAATACTCATGTTTGGGAAACCCGTGCCCGAGCCAGCAACCCTACAGGTCATCATATTGGCCAAATCCAATATGGCCGCCACCTGAAAAAGGTTTTGTTTATAACTTTTGAAACAGATGAGCTATGAATGCAAACTTGGTGTCTAAATCATGTTTTTTGTCAATTAGAAACATGTTGGAACGCTTATCTTTATCACTGGGTGTAGCCTGACCTCTATTTTGCATATTTCAAAGATGGCGACTATCTGACAATTAGTTCTACTTTTTTACATTTGTGCAAACTTGGTGTCTATATTTTAATTTTTGAGCATTAAAAACACATTAGAATGCTCATATTATTATTATCATTATCATTATCATTATTATTATTAAAGTTTCATCCAGATTTGAGTGTAGAGTTGTTGGAATGAGTTAAGATCAAACTGAAGAAAAGAAACAACCTGTGTACAGATGTTGAAACAATAGAATATGAGTTGAACCCAAATTATACAGCAACAGCCAGTACAGTATATGCAGAGCAATGCTCAGTATAAATTGAATAATATCATACTAGTCAAAGGTGTATAGAATTGTAACAATATTATGTTCAAATTAGAATCACAGATTTGTTTTGTTCTAATCATACAGCTTCTATATCGAGGTGCAACGAACTCCAGCTTCGCATAATTTGCTTTATGTCCACTACATGACTTTTGAAGCCACAGTGGAGGAGGATGGTGGAAGCTTTACTAGCATCTGCAAGATGGGTCCAGTAAGGTTCCCAAGTCTTAGTCATGGAGTCCCAATACAAGCCCAACGTACTGAAATCTGGGATGTACAGTAATGGCCTTTTGACATGCTGAATGTATTTATCAGTTCTGTTGCTGTTGTAACACCAAGACAATTATGTACAATAATACAGATTGTTCAAATTCTATACCTCCTATGATAGGATTGCATTTATGCTGTGCATTGTTGCACGTACTGCACTAGCTGTAGCTGTATAATTAGGAATGAGTTCTACTCTAAATCATTCTATTGTTTCAATAGAATTACATCTGTAAGATAAATTGGTTGTTTCATAACATAGTGGCCATATATGTGATATGCACATTAGAGTCCTCTAGATAGATTAAATCATTAAGGTAAGCATTCCAACATGTTTCTAATTGTCAAAAAAACATGATTTAGACACCAAGTTTGCATTTGTAGCTCATCTGGTTCAAACATAGCCAAAACCTTTTTCAGGTGGTGGCCATATTGGATTGGGCCACTATGATGATCCCGAAGGTTGCTGGCTCGGGCACCCTTGCTACATCATCAGAGCATACCCTGGGTTATATCTGGGACACATTTGGTGCTTTTAGATTGATTCACGCAAAAAAAATTTTAGGCCCTGGACTGTAATAAATTGACCGTTTTAGCCGTTTGTTTTAGCTGTTCTGTAATAAAATATAAAATTTGACATTTTACACTTTTCTATTTTTCACTAAACATGAGTATTGTGAACATTTTGAGCACCTCAGAAAATCTGTAGCTCCAACGGTTTAGAAGATAGAGCCATGTTTGAAGTAGCGGTCATTTTAAAAGGGGCGTGGTCATTTCCGAGTATTTCGCCCCGGATAGAGAATTTCTCATTGTTCCTAAGTTGTTCCTTGGGGTCATATTAGCCAAGAACAGTTGAGATAATCTCTCCTAAATTAAGTGCATACATATCTTAGCCAGGTCCTAGACTAAAAACCAAAGCACGATTTTCTCAGTGAACTAGCTGACATGATTAGGTAGGTGCATTAGTAGGTGCATGAGGTGCGCAGCAGACGGGAGAACTATTTCCTGAGGCACCATGGCTTATTTTTCCCTGCCTGCATTTCTTTGGTAGTTTGGAGCAGTAGTTTTTCCTACCTTTTTTCCTTGGAGCCCCTTCTTACATTTTAAATCTTACTCAAGTTGATACCCCCCTTGAAGTGTATGTGCACACACACGTTCATGCATGCGCATGCACGCACGCACGCACGCACGCACACGCACACTCTCACACACACACACACACACACACACACACACACACACACGCGCACACACGCACACGCACACACACACACACACACACACACTTCAGACATGTTAACTACTTAAGCATGTACTGTATTTCTCATACGAGAAACCAGGACCCCAGGTTGGGAAACAGTTGTTTGGAGCATCGCCCTGCATTCGATGTGGGAGGAGAGTTCATGTTCAAGTTCAAGCACTTAATTTTCCATTTGTAAATATTTGGAATAGATACCTTTGAATTGAAATGTGGACCTCTCAAAAACAGTAGAGGGTGGAAAAACAACATGCATCAATTAATATAAAATAAAAAATAGTGAAAATAAATAAACATGCACACCATTAAAAACATTTCAGCATGTGCAATGATAAATTGATAAAATGCATGTCGAGGCATCAGCTCAAGGTATTTCAGACTGTGCACATTTCTAGGATTGAAACCTACAAGCAGAACAGGCAGGCTTATTCTCGGCTTAATGGAGAGGTTCATTTCAAATCAGCAGTGCACTGCAATTTTTGTGTCAACAAGAACCACGATTCGTGCCACCCACCGCCCACCTGCTTAGACCAGATCAACAGGCATATACTGTAGCAAGGCACCCACTCATCCATTTCCGTTTTTAGTCAATTCATCTGGCAGAGGTGAACCAAGATAAGTTTCAAACATCACACAAACCCATTATATAAGTTATGCTTGTCTGTCTCGCTTTGGTATAAATCTCTCAAGCTCATGAGAGTCCAGTGGACTGGCCACAGACTTTTGCCTTTCAGTGGAATGGAAGCATACGGACGGTACATTTCTCATGCACAGGTTCTTGATTTTGACCTTAACCGTGGTTGTGTTGGTGTCTTTGACGTTTGACCATGTCGGCCCAAAAACTAATAATCTCTTCAGGCCAGCTTGATCCTTCCTACCAAGTTTCATGCAGATCTAGCTGTCATTTGTGGAGTTATTTTGTTAATCAGTACACAGAGAGTGAGAGTGATGACAGCACAGTGCCTCACATTGCTGTGAGCAGGGTGAAAATAAAAACATGGCTAGGCTTCTAGTCTGCTGCTCTGGACTGTAAATACAATTATAGGCATTTAATATTTTTTCTACTGGGAGCTACAGTGTGCGGACTTCCCTTCCTTTCCTCTAATCTACGTATTGTTGTTCAGCACCTGAAAAGTTTGGTATGTGTGTGCTTCCCTCTGGGCTATTACACACACACACACACACACACAAACACACACACACACACACACACACACACACACACACACACACACACACACACACACACACACACAGAGAGAGAGAGTCAGACTTAATTGCATATTTGTATTTAATCTGGCACTTGTAGAAGCTTTTAATTGCCGGTCAAGATTTTCTGTCCTGCTCTATTGTTGTGTATTCAACTAATACACTTTGATCTGAGTTGGGTTACATGGACATAAAATCAAAGGTCACACAAATGCATCACGATGAAAGAAATACTTTAGAAAAAATGCTCATCTCCTAACAAAACAACCATGACATTCCCTTCCCCATTACATAATCCAGCATGGCCTGGGATACAATTGGCCAGTCTACTGTTGACCCCACAGTGTGGGGTGGCCCATGGTGTACAGTAGCCCCACTGTTCACACGCATAGTGAAGGGGTAGAATGAGAGGGATAAAGAGAAAGAAAACACGGCAATCAGAGTTTTTTAAAAATATATCACAATATTTTTGCAATTTCAGTCTGGGCATATGAGAAGAAAAGATGGACATAAAACATAATGCCATCATGGCTATCGCCAGCGGAGGTGTAAAAAGACAGAGAGAGTAATGACAGAGAGAGAGAGAGAGAGAGAGAGGGAAGTTGATGTATATAAGTCATAGGTCAGTGCAGAGAAAGCCGTGTCTGTTGTCTCGCGATGCATCTCTCCACTGCTGGTGAGAAGAGAGGGAGTCAGAGAGGAACAAAAGGTCATTTCTATTAAGACCTCAGCGAACAGAGGAGGAGAACAGGGTGATTATGGGAGGACAGGATGAAACGGGACATCATGTGCCTCTCACCACCGAGTGTGTGCAGTATGTACACTGCAAAATCCTACCAATTGATGTGTAAAGTAATGGTCCCAGATCCCGTCCATATTGTACACAGTAGGCAAATGGTTCTCAAACCTATTTTAATTTCAAGGACCCCTTAACTCTGGGAGTATAGAAATGGACCCGTAAGTCCATTTGATTTCATAAGTATCCCTTATTTTAATTTCTGGGAGTTGGCAACCCTACCTATGGCTGTCTCATTGTTATCATTGATCAGACCTATCGTGATCAGCGGACTTGACCACTAGGTTGGAGCTGTGCATGGCCATGCAGTCATTTGTATAGGGAGTAAAGGAGGAGAACTTTCCTGTGTTTCCCCCCCCCCCTTTTTATCCCACGATTTTTGTAACCCATTTTTTCACCCAGTGCAAATTGCCTAAGCTCTCCCTCTGCCAGCCTGGGGAGAGCCCCGAACTGAGCTCATGCTTCCTTCAATGCATGAGGAGTGAGCAGGCCGATTCTTATCACCTGACAGGGGGGAGTTTCCCCGGTAGGTCGTAGCACGTGGAAGGAACATGTTATACCAGCCAGTTCCTTTCCCCTCCATCAGGCACCCCGGCTGACCAGGGGGAGGCAGTATAGAGACCAGATTACTGCATGTTTTTTTGTGAGGGTACCTACCCTAGGGGACACGGGGAGAACATGCAAACTCCACACAGAAAGGCCCTTTCGCCAACCCCAAGAACTCTCCTGTGTTGAGGGTCAGGAAGGCGGAGGTGTTGGAACCCATCTTCACCACCTTTCCGACAGATAATCCAGGATACATCTGCACAGGCTGGGGTTGAGTCCTATATAGGGATGGGACAATATGAACATTACATGTCACGATTACAGTGGCAAAAATAATTGCGATTGAAGATATCACGATAACCAAAATATGCTTAAAGCGTAAAATGCCACTTTTGTTAACCACTTGAACCCCCTGTATCCATCTCAACAAAAGCTAATTCATCCTAGTGTACAGTATGATGGAGGGCAATTTCACGATAAATTGAATCCGCAATACGATTATTGTACGATTTTTTTTATCACAATAAACGATAACGATTATCGTCCCATCCCTAGTCCTATGTGTGCCTGAGTTTGGTGTCCAGACTGGAGGGAACTCTTCATCATTCGAGTGCCCTCGAGATCTGCGACACAAGCTACTTCCATTGGTCTCTGTTGGGGACTAATGGTGTTAATTTATGAGCTGTAATTTATGAGCTGAAAGTTATAAATGGCATTCTTCCATAAGAGTTCCTCTTTCCTTGGTGGAAGAGGGCAGTTTAGTCTTGTTTAGAGTTGGGATCCGGAACCATAGCAACCGTAGCAACCGTATCCAACATTGAGGTACCGGTATCGGTTCCATCACATTTGGAACCGTTTACAGAACCAGTTTTATCACCCTGTCAGAGCTGGTATGTGGACTTCACGTCTGCTATACAATTACAATACCAGTGGTTCTCAAATTTTTAAATTTCAAGGACCACCATAACTCTGAGAGTGTATAAATGTAACCAAATCTGCCCATAAGGATTTGGCTCTATTTGGACACTCTCAGAGTTACAGACCTGTAAGGGTCCATTTGGAACCCCCTATAGGAATCGTGAAAGGGAAACGTCAAGGAATTCGGACCGTTAAGAGGGAATCGTTAAGGAACCGGAATCGTTAAAATCCTAAAGGATCCCAAGCCTAGTCGTGTTGTGATTTATGGTTTCATCTGTGGATCTGTTTTACCGGTAGGTGAATTGGTGGGGCTCCATGCAGTATGGAGCCAAACTGGCAACCTGTTATTCATCAGCTCTTTGTCTTGCTTCTCGAAGCATTTGCTCAGATGGGGGGGGAGTGGGTCAACAGTATTTTAGACCATTTACCTTGCTTTTTTGGCACTGGAATTATTGTTGCTGATTTGAAACTCTACCCTATCAAGGAGGATCTACACAAGCTCTCAAGGAAAGTACTTTACCATCAAGGAGGGATTGGTTGTAAATATCCAAACTATTGATAGCTCTTAATCTGGTTCTTAAAACACCATGATTAATTAAGAGACTAGGTACAACCCTTTTACAACTTGCACCTTACTTTGAATCTTGGCAACTGCTATCAGGATTAACAGCCTATTGGCAAACACACACGTTTTTCTTCCTATCTTCCTTTCCTATGTGTAATGCTGGCATGCTGAATGAGCATATTCAGCGCATGTGAACTACTGGTGCAAAAGGTAATCTGACCACAGGGCCACAGTTGCCTTTCTGCAAAACCACATGACACACGTACTGTACATACAGTCAGGCGCTCAAAACAAACACACATACACAGGCAACACGGATTCCTGTTTCTCACATAACACAATTGTGTCTATTATGATGTATAGCAGGGTGTGGATGTTGGTGAAAAAGTTGAGACGCAAGGCGTGAGAAAAGAGGCGAAGAAGAAGGAGATTTCCCTAGCTCTAACATCCAAGTCCAACTGTGAATTCATTAGTAATATTATTCAGATGTCCAATGCAATGATAACATCTGCAACTATAGCGTTTGTGCTCTGAGGTCATGAGCCTCCAGGTTGGCTGTCAGTCAGCTTAGTTTTTAAGTTTCTCTGTTTTAAGTTTAGCTTGTTTTCATGACTTAAACGTTTTGCATCCCACGACACAACAGATATTAGCATGAGTGATGATCAATCGCCCTAATCACTCGGCTATTGAGTCAACTCGCTCCCATTGGGGATCGTTGTTGTTGTTGTTGATGAGGTTCACGTAACAAATGGAAAGTTCAATAGAGCTCCATAGTTTAATATAAAATGAATGACTGAAATCTATGTTACAGCTGAAAGTTGATGCTTGCATACTAGCAGGTGAAGTTGTTGGAGGTTGTTTGCTACTGGGGGTCCCTGGAACAAAATATTTTACAAATAGCAGATCTACAAGCTCACAGTGCGGCACTCTGTGCCGCGCTATGAGCTTGTGTATCTGCCATTTTTTAATAGCCAAATAAATCTAAAATGACAGAGATTCGTTCCTCGATTGAATGGGTTAGAATATTTTAAGCAGATGGTACACTAGATGCGCTACCATTTTTATTGTCCATCAAATTGAATCCCGGTACTCCGATCAGATTCAGGTTTCTATGCTTTGACTCCCTCCTTGTTCAGTGCTGTTGCAATAGAGAATGTGTTGGTGACCTTGCTGGAGATCACAGCTTGTAGCCTTGCCTGGCTGTCACAGACAGGGATGTCACGTCACTCAGGACCCACCATCCGCAATTCCCCATCATAATTAGAACACAGGGGACTGGAGTCTGGCTGCTATTTGCTGATGCACAGTAAAAATCCTCTGTGTTAATTTAACTCATTCAATCCGGGAACGCATCCGGAGTGCCGCGCTATGAGCTTGTAGATCTGCTATTTTTGAAAAATCGTACAAATTTGGGGGTAAGGCAAAGATATTTTGTTCCAGGGACCCCCAGAAGATTTGAGTTACAAATGTTCGCTTTAAAAATATACATATTCAAAGATTTGCACACATTTTCACGATATACGATACACAGATGCGTTCCCAGATTTGAATGGGTTAACTGAGAGTGTACAAATGGACCCAAATGAACCAATTTCTATACTCTTAAGGGTTGAAATTAACACAGATGATTTTACTGTGCAGTGTGCACTGTGGTGTTGCCCTTCCCTAAAGCCACTTGATGGCCTCAGTAGCATTAATACATTCAGTTTCAATGGACAGTGCAGTATGAAAGGAGAGAACGAAAGGGAGAGAGAAATGGAGACAAAATATGTTCCTCTGAGATCTGTATCCACGTGCGTGCACACACACGACAGGCAGGCACACACACACACACACACACACACACACACACACACACACACACACACACACACACACACACACACACACACACACACTTTGATATTAAAGATAAAGTGCAGAGTTAGCCATAGGCTAATTAATTGTCAGCTGTAGTTCCTTAGCCATAGGAAGTGTGGTCGAATATGTCATATGCCATCGCCCACTGACCTGTAAAAAGCCATGAAGCCCATTTAAAAGGCGTTGCATCTTTTCCCATCAGCTGGCCCCATTCTGAATGAGTACGCACAAGGCCACTGGCTTATTCTTGGAATCTCTGGATGACTGGCCATATTAAAAATACAGTTTTCCACTTGATGCATTTGGTCAGTCAAAACAACGTAATGTACAACATACTCTCCCATAACCACATGTAACCTTGATCCATAAGCTCACAAGTTTATAATATCTCTGAGCTTGTAGTGGCTATTTTTGTCAGTATGACTTTAAATTAACCACATTAACCCTGGCCTTAGGGTTTTCAATTCCAATTTTGAATAGTCAAACTATATAGTACAATAGGTCTCAAGTGATTACGCATAAGGGTAAAAACAACCCTTGATGTGGTGGGATAGACGAATGCTACCATCCGTCCCTGCTAGATGTGGATGGAGTATAGTGAATGGAGTACAGTGAAGAAAGGGAGTGAGAGTGAGAGAAATGAGAACGTGAACACTACAGCAACAAAGTATCCGCAAAGTATCTTTGTGTAAAGAGATGATTTGTAACAGACCCTTTGAGATCCACTGAAACATCCAGAGCAAAGGCACTGTCTGTGAATATGTGTGCGTGTGCGTGTGCGTGTGCGTGTGCGTGTGCGTGTGCGTGTGTGTGTGTGTGTGTGCCAGTCAATAGTCTCACACTTTGAGGCCAACCAAGGGCTTCTAATTGTCTGGGAGCATAAAGGCCGCAGGACGCAGCCTAATCCACAGAGAGAAGTCTGTTTTCTGTAAACAAGATAAATGAAGTGCACCGCCGTTAGAAACACACACGCACACACGCACACATGCACACATGCACACATGCACAAGCCACACACGCAGTCCCAGTCAGGAACATTCTCCCTGGCGACACATGCAATTAAGTCATACCAGAGGGCAGCTGAGGGGCCAGAGTGAATAGCGAGAGGGTCCAATCAAAGGCCAGGTGGAGCTATCTCATTAGTCCCTGTCCTATAGAGCATCGCAGTTGCGCAGAATCCGGGTGCCGGAAGTAAATACTCAATGCATTTTTCCCATTGACTTTTCCAAAAATATTTATATCAATGAATTTAAGCCTAGGATCAAGCCATCCAGGATTCTGGTGAATCATGACCATAAAACCTTTTTTTCTGTGATTTTTTTAATTTTATATTTAATGATATGATATACTATGTTTAATAAATACCCTTTGTTTTGCCGTTTTCAAAAAAGTTTTTTCACAGAATCAAACGTTTTATGGTCATGATTCACCAGAATCCTGGATGGCTTGATTCTAGGCTTAAATTAATTTATATAAATATTTTCAATGGGAAAAATGCATTGAGTATTTACTTCCGGCAACTGGAAGTGGGCGGGAACTGCGACGCTCTATTTACAGTAAACAGGGGGTTTGTTAAATTGAATGCCCAACACTGTCCTACAGGAGAGGAGAGGGGAGGAGGGGAGGGGAGGGGAGATGGAGATGGAGTGGTGAGTACAAAATGATTGCTATAACCAACAATGGAAATTGACTGGTGCATGTGATGAACACGTTGGACTCTCAATTATGTCTGTTTTATGTTGAACCACAACTGTAATTTACGGTGCACAGAGAAGCATAAAAATAAAAACCATGGGGGAAAACGATTTGTTAGATTTTTCAGGATTGCCTGAAAAGAAGTACATTTTTAATGGGATTCTGTATATAGGTTTTACTGAGCATTTAGTTGAAGCACTTATCCACAGCATTTTCTCTAGCATTATGCACAGTATAGGAGGATGTGGGCTGAAAAGAGAACGGCAGGTCTGTCAGCACAGAAAGAGTCTCAGTGACAGTAAGAACAGTCTCATAACAGTGTGTTCTTCCTTGAAGACAAACTATTTATTATTCAGCTGTCTGTTCTGTGAGAGAGATCAAGAACATAGAAAAGTTACAGAAGTGGCAAGTTTAGGAGGTTTAAATATAATAATATGAAATAGAGATTAAGGTTTTGTTTGCAATTAAGAAAGCCACTGTTTGCTTCCATAATAGCAGAGAGAGAGAGAGATAGAGAGAGAGAGAGAGAGAGAGAGACCCCCCTACCACCCACCCACACACACACAAAGAGCAATTGGCACAGAGCAGGATAATGATTGAAGTAATAAAAAGCAGTGTCAGTGACGTTTATATGTCATCTATTTGAGCAGTTGAGCGCATTCATCAGGTGATGCCCCGCTGTTCTCTGCCTCATTATCAGATGGCAGGGATGGCAGTCACCACGCAGAGGAAC
>NC_139944.1:36074102-36199102 GCF_963454915.1 Gymnoscopelus microlampas
TTTATACAGTAACTATGCTAATATATTAAAAAAAACACAGCATATTTATACCTCCTATCTCACATACGTTATCTGTATACTATTGTTTTAATTAACCTGTTTCTATTTCCTTCTGCTCTCATTCTACCTCTATCCTCTCTTCTCATGGAGTACGACAAAAGCGCACATGAAAAAATGTGACAAATAAAGATGATCCTGATTCTACTGTTTAAAGCCCCCCCTTGCTGACTCTGACTTTGGTTCCTCTGTGTATGTGTCCCCATGGATTAAAGTTCTCAGTCGCCATGACTGATTTCAGTCATTTGGATTCCATAGAAGCCAGTATGTCTTCTATGGAAGCTGTTTGCGCAGCGAAAACGGCCTATCTACAAGCTCTCAATGCGTCCCAGACGCATTGAGAGCTTGTAGATAGGCTGTTTTCTGTTATTATTTTAAGCATTTTGTAGTGTTCAACCTAGCAATATTTTCACAAGCATTTTCCATAAAATCTATTTATTTCATATACTTTTGTATAAAAGCAAAGGTTGAACCCTCAGTCGGTGACATCTTCACCTGGTTGGCAGTATGGAGAACAGCAGGAACAATATAAGACATCATAATGTTACATTATTGTTAATTGTTTAGGAATCAGCGCTGATAGTGTGGGAGGCTCCTTTTCATACTGTTTCACAAATCACACATTAGGACTTGGTCATACAAAAATGTTTCAGTCGTGGGATTTCATTTTTGCTTTAATCCATGTGTCCCCCATGCAGGCCTGACTCCAGACACACTGTGCCCTCCGTCTCAGGATGCTAGTCCAGTGAGCCCTGAACCAGCTACTCCAGGGGCCCACTCCCCCTCGCTCCACTACCGCAGCAAGGCCCAGCATAGACGCTTCTCCATGCAGGTGAATGGTTGTTTGGGTATTGCGTGGGTGCGTGCGTGCGTGCTTCTGGGGGCAGAGAGAGGGGGAGTTATTGGCCTACCCTAACACACACACACACACACACACACACACACACACACACACACACACACACACACACACACACACACACACACACTTTCTTTCACTTCCCAGGTATAAGATTGGTTCGTGAATATGTCAGTGGGTTCAGTCTATTCTTGGCTCACACGTGTAAGCAGTAGGATACAGATAAACGTGGCCTATACAATACGCGAATAGAATGTATAATAAACATAATTTGATGTGAATTGAAGAGCCACATGCCACTTGCGAGATACGAGTTGGTCACCCCTGGTGTAAAACATAAAAGCAAGGTGATGCTGCAAACAAATGGTTGATAGTACTCTATTTATCATGAATCATCAACACATCTTCATTTACGTAATGGAAAAACACTCTGGAAAGCAAAAAATATATATATTGAAGCGAGGTAGATTTGATTTTGAAAACCAACACAAAGAAGAAAGGAACAGAATAAGATAAAAAATACATTGCCAGGTCATTAAAACAACAAGTCCTCGTCCTCCCAACTGCCAGGTGAATGGGATGAGTGGCCTTGTTAGCTTTCCATTTGCTTCTCCATTTTCCTCCTTCACCCGTCACCATCCTTACAGCACCAGACACACCGAGAGTTCACTGTTCCGCCTTTTCTAAAAGTGTCCCTGTGGAAAGATCATGAATCACCTCTCTGTCTTTCTCATACTCCACAAGGCCCAAAGTCCAGACAGTTGAGTGTATCTTGGAAGTGTTATTCAGTCACTCTGGAAAAATGTGGTACTTACAAAAGACAGAAATTGCAGATGCCACAACATAAAGGCATAACCCTCAAAATAAATCTGGAATTGATCATAGTGCAGTTGCAAAGGTCTATTGGCAACTTAGGGAGTACAGTGTAAGGTATACACAGCAAATACATTATTAGATAATACATGCATTTCTGCATATTGTTGCTGTTGGGCAGAAAACTTGTTCATCCATATTTCATGTTTTCTTTTTTTCCCCCCATAAATGAATGCCACTATTAAGTTCTTTACATTTCAATGGCTTGTTTGCTGAATATGATGTCACGCCTCCCATATATCTCAAACAGAGCAAGATAACTCTGCCTATTCTCAGAGAACCAAGCTTAACTGTAACCTAATGTTGTGTTGTTTGATGCACATAGGATGTCAGTAAGCACATCCCCACGGACATCCATCTGCCTCCCGAGTTCCTCAAGAAACTACAGATTGAGGGTGAGGACTCTCCACCCTGCAAACCTCTCAGCCGCATGTCTCGACGTGCCTCACTGGTCAGTGGCAATTATACAGTATATATATGTATCGTAATTGTCCACATGCAAAGGTGTAGTCACATATAGGTTTACACTTTTGACTGTTCCAAAGCAAAGGCTAAATGTAGATTATGTTATTTGCCCTTAAAGGGACTACACCATGCATTTTAACTTTTCCTTCTTTTGTGTGTGTTTTTGGTCTCCCCTACCTCTCTTCTATCTCCAAAAATACCCCAGTTTGAGCACTCAGGCTTTCCAGGCATATCTGGGGTTTTATGTAAATTGGTCTCAAAACAGGCCAAACTGATTTGCCCCCGCATGTGACGTCACAAGCGATACAATCCCTCTTGTTTTTCAGTTCCAACATAAAAAAAAATAAGAAAATGTTTTCTTCTTTTTTTTTTTACTTTTTCCACACAGAACCAGGAGATAACATGCATACAAACTGTCTCAATAGTGCCACGTGCCAAATCAGGACAATGTGGTATTGCAGGTGAAAGTGCTTTATAAGCCAGAGAGAAGTTAGTTGGAATGAGTATATCTGAGGCTTGATTTAGGCTCAAACCTTTTGAAAAACGTTTGAGGGAATAAACAATATGATATTAAATATATATATATATTGTTAAATGCACGGTGTAGATCCTTTAAACTTTGGAATCAGTGTGTAAATATAATTCACTAACACCGGCTAGGAAAAAAACAATTCTAAAATCTTTAATTTAGTGTATCCATTTCTCTAAACCTGCATTTGACTTTTCTTGAGACACAAAGTTCAAATATATAAAGTTTACACGCCTACTTCCTTCCTTTTATTTACAGCACTTTTGTAGTTTGTTAACAATAATGCTTTGGAAATATATACGTATGCTGGTATTGCTATAGACATATTTCATTTTGTGTGAATGCATGACTGTATCAGACAAGCGAACCATAAGGCTGGATGGCAAAAAGCTGATTTTTCTATTTATTTTTCTCTCCAGTCTGACATAGGCTTTGGGAAATTGGAGACATATGTAAAGCTGGGCAAACTGGGTGAGGTACGTGTCTGTCACATAGAGTACAGTACATACACAATGTTTTTACCAAATCCAGGCTGTCAGCCATCTGGAATGACAGCAACTGAATAACAAATGTCCTTGCTTTCGAGAGTGGCTGCATTCTTTTGAGTTGTCTTTGTACAAGGATTGCATCAACTGGTCCAAGCACGGTGGTGTACTGTATCTACTGTAAGCATTAACCATTGTAAGCTATGACAATCCAGTGATGAGTGTCCATGACACAACAGCAGGCCAGCAGTAACTTGAGGCCAGAAAGGAGCAGTGTAGTGATTGAATTGACCATTGATACGCTTGTCTGTCCATTTAACTTTGACTCAGCAGGAGCAGAGTGAGTCAAGCCTGTCTGAGATGCGAAACGCCTGTGAAATCAAGTAACAGCACAGACAGCATGGCTTAACGCTCGGTTTATACTTGAATTTGACTAAATACGGCCATACTGTATATTCTACGTTATCTTCCTTGTTCTGGTCACTTAGGTTGGCAAGATTGTTGAGACAGTCCACCTTAGATGGCTGGTATTCTGCTCAGTCCTGTTGTGAGAGGATTGGATGCAGACGTCTTTGCAAATCTCATCACAGTTAGACGCCAGCAAAATGATCATAGATCTCTCCAGAGAATTAATGCAGTGGGGATTTTTTTTCATGTCTTAAGAGCTTAGCGATTAGTAACAGACGCTCTCTGCATTGGCTACAGTCACAAGGCACAGCATCAGCTATTGGGCATGGTGGTGGAATGATGACTATGAAAGAGCTAATTTTATATTCTACCAACATAGCTTGCGGCTTGTGGCTTTAGAAGCTCTACCTCTCCCAGTGTTACGCAGCAAAGCATTACATGGCAGAAGATAATGTTAATCTGATTACAAATTGTAGATGGAACCAGTGTGTAGAAGGACACACTGTGTTCTTGCGGATCTATTACTGCATTTTCTACACAACCCCCCAAGATGAGTTAAAAATGTGTATGAATCTTTATTGTGATGCTGCTTGTAGATTCAAGAATTAACATTTTCATCAAATTAGTTTCAGCATTCCAGTGAAGTGTGCTGCTAATTATAAGGTCATTCAAAGTCTGTACTGATTTATAACTCAAATGTCACCTTTCTAACTCCATACTGTACCTCATAAGGCAAGGCAAGTTGGCCTCAAATCTTGTGGAAGTTTGTTCCAACTATAATGTGTGACATAATACTTAAATGATTCCTCGTGTTTTATGCTTCCTCCTGTTTTATTTTAACTCTGGGAACAGTTAGTAGACTGTCCCGGATAACCTGAGACTTCTTGAGGCTTCCTAAGGTAAAAAAGAGAGATGTATTTTGGCCCCAAATAAACAGGCTTGTAAAAAGGCCTGTTATGAACACCTAAGAGTACACAGCAAAATCCTGGGAAACAAATTGATCCAAATCGGCAAAATAGTGAGTATAAATTAGGCAATAGCGACTCTATTTCCTGTTTCTAACAGGCCCAGGTCACATTCAGAGGACAAACTGCTGCTGGTTATTAAGTCATACATTTATTGAACTCCTTTCACAACATTCAGTCAAAGATTATCAGAAAGTGACCCTGATTTTGTGTACATGTGCTTGCATATGTGTACGCTATGCACGCATACATACTGTATGTGTGTGCGTGCATGTCTGTGTGTTTGTAGGGGACGTATGCCACAGTGTTCAAAGGGCGGAGCAAGCTGACGGAGAACCTGGTGGCACTGAAGGAGATTCGTCTGGAGCACGACGAGGGAGCACCCTGCACCGCTATCAGAGAGGGTACACACACGCACACAAAAGCTGTTAAAACCAGACACGCTATCCTCCATTAGGTCTGGGGTGTATATAAGAGTGATATCCATAAGTGTTGCAGATCATTTCTTCTTCTACCTCAATACTTGTAGTTAGGTAGGGTGGATGTTCTTTTATTAGTGAAAATATTGAATTCAGTTTTTAAAAATAGGACTTGCACACTTTATTATCCAAAACTTAGAATTAACTAATAAGGCCTTCATCAGAACATGGTCTGAAAAATGTTCTTGATAAGACTTGATAGGGAACAGCTAGCCCTGCAGATGGCGGTGCGCTCGGCTGAGCTACACCATGGGGATTTCACTCCCCTGCCTGCATGATCCATATTTCAGGAGGTGTCTGAGCAGAGCTAAAAGGATTTTGAAGGACCCACATCACCCACATCATCCCAGTTTGTGCTGTTACCGTTAGGCAAATGCCAGCACTGTCACAAACCACTCCAATGACACAGAAATAGCCTTTTCCCACTGGCTATCACATCAGAGCTCTGGACAATGACCCAACTGCTAGGCCAACTGTCTTTAACTGGCATAAAATGTATGATTTTATATTGTAATTATTATGTGCTGGAATAAAACAGTTTTATAACACTTAATTAACCGTGCGAGTCCTCTTTTTCACACAGATTCAACCACTTTAACTTTAATCACCCTATTTTATACTTTGTCTATTCAAAAATAGCAGATCTCTTGTAAATCTTTTATTTTCAAAAATCGTGAATATATAAAAGGAATAATTCTGACATTGTTTTGAACACACATGTTATTTATATTTTTCCCTGGCACAAAATATTTTCAGATGGGGGTCCACGGCCAAATGCAATTCAATTTGGGGGTGTTTTGACATGAACATATTTGATAACCACTAGGCCTGTAAATAGGTTGAATTTGAGTAGGTTAAACCTCAACTTTAAAACCTACACCCTGATACACCCTTAGCTGGTCTAGGATGGAGTCCTGTCCCACCAGTGACTTCCTCCCGTCTCCTCTTCACTGTGTCCTTGTCAATGTGTCTAGCGAAATAAAGACAATGCCTGTCCTCTGTATGTCTGCTTATAGTGTCTCTACTCAAGAACCTGAAGCATGCGAACATTGTCACACTCCATGACATCATTCACACAGAGCGTTCCCTCACTCTGGTCTTTGAGTATCTGGTGAGTAAATCCATACACTGACAGGTAGAACACTGTGTTACTTCAGTGGATATGCTGTAGTAAATACCTGACAGCTAATCCTATTGATGTGTCTCCTAGGACAGTGACCTTAAACAGTACTTGGACAACTGTGGAAATCTCATGAGCATGAACAACGTCAAGGTGAGTATAAAAAATACATAAATACATTCTTCTTAAAATACCCAGTACATTTTATTCATAAAATGAGCAACCCAAATGGAAGTCCGGTAAAGTTCCTTCCTGCCCATCACCGTGGATACTGGGGTTCAAATCCTCCATGTTGCACCCGGCTTGGCTGGCTGCTCTTATGCAGAGTTTCCCAAACCCATTTTTATGGGTCCTTCATTTACATTATTACATAAAAAAAATATGAAACAGAATTTAAAACACTTTATTTTTCATCAATTAAAAAAACCTTTGTATTAACAAATGGTGAAAATAGCAAATCTACAAGCACATAACGCACCACAGTGCGACACATCATGTGCTTGTAGATCTGCTATTTTTACTATAAATACGGCTTTATTAATATTTTATGTATTTTTGGAAGTTTTGGTACCCGGGGAGATATTTATCTTTTGGGTCTCAAGCTGAAAAAGTTTGTGAACCATGCTCTCAGATGGGAAGCTGGGTGGGAAGGACTGCACTGGCGACTCCTACAGGTTGATCAGGGCGTCTGTTCAGTGGAGAGCAGAACTGGCATGCACTGGCCCGCTGATACTGCTCACCGCCAGGTGAAAAGAAGCGGCTAGCGGTTTCATTTGTAGCGGAGGAGACATTGTCTACACCCAACAAGTAGGGGTCAGCACTCAGCAGTGACAATATGTAATGGGTCATTAGGATATTTTCTTTAGTTACTTTACTATAGTACTTGAATAAATGTACTTGGTTACTTTACACCACTGCTTTTCTCTGTAGATCTTTATGTTCCAGCTGCTGCGAGGTCTGTCCTACTGTCACAAGAGAAAGATTCTGCACAGAGACCTCAAGCCACAAAATCTCCTCATCAACGACAAGGGAGAGCTCAAATTGGCCGACTTTGGTAGGGATGTACACCCACACACACACACACACACACACACACACACACACACACACACACACACACACACACACACACACACACACACATATGCTGGCTCACACGCTTTAAAGGTAGCTCTCCACCAAACAGACTACTTCAGACTACGTCGGATGATGTTGGATTTTTATTCATTGTTGTGTTTTAGTGTTTAAGCATCACAGAGGCATATCAGACTGTTATTACAGTACTGATGTTTTGTGTTGTCCAGGTCTGGCGCGGGCCAAGTCAGTCCCCACTAAGACCTACTCCAACGAGGTGGTGACTCTGTGGTACCGCCCCCCTGATGTGCTGCTCGGCTCTACAGAATACTCCACGCCCATCGACATGTGGTGAGTGTGCTGTAGTCTATGACCTATGGACGGTTCAAGAGTTATAGGCCAACAATGTAAAGTGGACTGTTATAGCCCCACCTTCCTCTTCATCATAGTCCTGGACTATGCGCTCAGGAAGGCCATAAGTGGACGAGAGCAGGATCTTGGCTTCACTCTTAACACCAAAGAGGTCGAGACGACACCCCTCAGTCCTGACAGACCTGGACTACGTGGACGACGATCAGCCTGCTCTGTCCCACGTGGAACAAGCACAGGAGCTCCTGAACAGAGTGGAGTCAGAGTGTGCCAAAGGTTGGCCTTCGGCTAAATGCCGAGGAAACTGAGATTACCAACCTATAACATCCTATCGGAACATCCACCTCTGACAACAACAGGAGGCACTGCTCTGAAGGAAGTCAAGGACTTATGAGCGCAGAGCCCAGGTACTTAACCCATTTAAACCGGGAGCGCATCTGTGTAACCACTTTAACCATTATTTTATACAGATAGCAGATATACAAGCTCATAGCGCGGCACAAAAAACTGTTAGGACTTAGAAGACATTTGTAGAATCCCCAGAAGCAAATATTTGAGTACAAATGTTCGCTTTAAAAAATATATATTCAAAGATTTGCACACATTTTCATGATTTTTCAAAAAAATGACGATCTACAAGCTCATAGTGCTGGCACTCGGTGCCGTGCAATGAGCTTGTATATCTGCTATTTTTGAATAGCCAAAGTATAAGATAATGGTTAAAGTGTTTAAAATCTATAATGACAGATGCTTTCCCGGTCTTCCTGGGTACCTGAGCTCATGGATCAACTCAACCGAGCAAGATCTTAAAGTGGCCAGTGTACGGAACTCCAACCTCCCGACAAATCAAATTCAGCTTCTTCTAGGCAACGGTAGAGTCTGTTCTCCTCCAGTATATGGCAGTGAATGCTGGACCCTGAAAACAACCCTGCAGTTTGGGTTCAGTGCCTTGCTCAAGGGCACTTCAGCTGTGTTGGGGGAGGAGTAAGTGGTGGTCATTCACTTCCCCACCCAGATTTTTCCTGCCGGTCTGGGGGATCGAACCGGGGATCGACCTGTCTTAAACACGCTCCTCTAACATTTAGGGCACCACTGGATGAGCCGTAGATGTTTGGTTGCCTACAAAGCACACCCAATTTTCGAATCTTAGGTATTACCATTGCAAATATCTCGCTCTGTCGGGAGATGACATGAAACTTACGGATTGTAGCTTTACAATATTATGAAGATGCTTGAGGCTGATGCAGGTTTTCTATGAAAAACACACACAGATACACAGGAACTGATCTATTTATAATCCGTCATGTTATTCGCAGTGAGCGAGCTCGTTAATCATACAGCAGAAGGCTGTATGCACATAAGCATTTTGCTCATTAGCAATTGTGCCGTGGTGAGAAAACTTGTAACTCTCTAATTAGCACCATTTAATGTGGCTACTCCGGTAACACAGTGGCAACCTTTTTTTGATCTACTTAGTGACATGTCCTCTCTTCAGATGTAGGATACAGGGAACATGTGTGTGTGTGTGTGTGTGTGTGTGTGTGTGTGTGTGTGTGTGTGTGTGTGTGTGTGTGTGTGTGTGTGTGTGTGTGTGTGTGTGTGTGTGTGTGTGTGTGTGTGTGTGTGTGTGTGTGTGTGTGTGCGCACGTGTGTGTGTGTGCTTGCGTGCATGTGTTGAATAGGATTTATGTAGGGACTCTACACTGTTTAATCAGTGAAATGGAGAAGATAAAAACATCCGAACACTGTTTTTAAGCTCCAAAAAGGTACTTTTATTACCGGCGCAACGTTTCGACCCTTTTAGGTCTTCATCAGGCTAATAATCAGTGAAACGATCATAGCATGAACCCTTCTCTTTCCTCTTCTAGGGGTGTGGGGTGTATACTGTTTGAGATGGCAACAGGACGTCCCATGTTCCCTGGCGCCACTGTGAAGGAGGAGCTACACCTGGTCTTTAGACTCATGGGTAAGTGTCCATCGTCCAGGACATAGGCATGTTACAATTATTTCATAATCGCCTAATCGCAATTTTTGAGATAATTGTTAATCGTTTCCATGTTGAACATTTTTCAATGTTCAAACATTTCTTTTAAATTGTGGAAATTGTTGACCTTGTAGATTGGCTATTTCCCCAATTTTCTGTCAAGTCAGTCAAGTTATTTAATATATTTAAGTTATTTGTCATAGCTGCCCTGTGCAATTTTTGTTTACAAAGCCTAAAAGGCAAACAGATGTTCCTATGTTCAATGGCAAAACACAATTAAATCGTTAATAGGCAATTATTTATATGACAATTAATCATCAAGTAAAAATGTCATAATCGTGACACCCTAGGTGGCACAGGGCTAAAGTACTGGCACAGAAGTAGGGTACCGTGGTCCATGGAGACAAGAGTTTAATTCATCCGTGGTGGCTTTGTCCGCCACAACTGGCCGCTATTTTCGCCAATGGCTGAATGCACAAATCCCACCTGATCACTTGCAAATAACAGCGTGGACACAGTCAGTCCTATAGCCTGCAGTCTGAACAAAGCCCATGTGTATCAGAGGAGGCATTGCGGTCGTCTACATCACTGTTTCCCAAACAGTGGGTCGGGGACCGATTTTTGTTGGTCGTGAGTTCCCTTTTTTTTGTTTCCTACTTTTTCCAAAATTAAGCACAACTTTTCATCAATTAAAACAATTCGAATCAAAATAATTTCTGTAAATAAATACAGAAGTGACACGTTGTGAATCTGCTATTTTCACTAATTCCGGCCGGTCCCAGGCAGACATCTAATTTCTCTTTTGGGTCTCGAGCTAAAACTTTTGGGAACCACTGGCCTACATCCTCCCCAGGCCAGCCGTGCAGGTTAGCAGTGGCACTGTCCACGGACCATGTTGTATTATAGTTCATTGTTCAACACAATTGGCACAATGACAACATTTTAGAGAGAAGAAAAAGTCCATCGTCCATTTTGGAGGTAATTCCTAGTACGCTACATTTGCTCACTGACACCTACTACCTAATAAAATGCAACATACACACACACGCACGCACGCACGCACGCACGCACGCACGCACACACACACACACACACACACACACACACACACACACACACACACACACACACACACACACACACACACACGGAACACAGAACAAGGAACACTGATTAAACCTATCCTGAACTTCACTGCACAAGAACAACATTAATTGTATTGGCTTCGTGGCATAACCAAGTTAGTCATATATATTAGAACAGGCTATGTTTCATTTCATTCTTCCTTCTCTGTGTTTCTTGGTGTTCCAGGGACTCCGACAGAGGACACTTGGCCAGGCATCAGCAGTAATGAAGAGTTCAGGTCTTATCTGTTTCCACAGTACAGATCTCAAGCACTCATCAATCATGTGCCCAGGTAATTAACCCCTTATTTATACTTGGCTGCGTGTAGTATCACGCACAGAAAATAGCTGATCTACAAGCTCACAACGCTGCACAGTGCAAAGTGTTATGGGCTGTGTGTGCGCATACTTTTTCTTTATCGGATTATACAGTGGAGAGAGACAGGAATAACAGGGCACTGAGGGAACATCATCAACATCATCATCTTTGCACACCTCCTTTTTTATGTTATGATATCCTCGGGTTCAACAAAACCAAGCATTATTGGCCTCGCCCCCTCCATGGCATTCACCTGGTCACCTTGCAACCATAGCCACGGAAACTAGTTATGATTGAGAAGAAGAAAAAGCGCTCTTATGAACCACCACCGACGTGTAGCTTTGGCTTTTTAATGAGACAGGCAATAACGGTACGTAATTCTCTCTCCCTCTCTCTGGTTAAGAATTACAATCATGACACATTTAAAATCGTAGCCTTTGATTAACTGATAAAGGAAATTCACACAAGGAATTAACAGGCTTCTAGCTATTTAAAATGAAGTGCGGGATGGGGATCTTAGGAACGGAGGCATCATGTGTCGTCCTGTACACACGTTGCAATATATAATCACAAACATATCATAACCATATTGCCGCACGGCAGAAAATAACACATGTATTAGTCACGGACGATGGACAGTGCATTCACGATAATTACAAAAAAGCTGTAGTTTAACAATATTTATTTTCTAAGATTGGCCTATTTTCTTTCATTTCCCTGCCCCAGTCCCATTGTTATTTATATGAAAGATAGGGGATATTGTGCTGGGGATTTATGAAGGCACTCACCTTGGGGTGTCGGTCCGATCACAATTTAATACCTCTATGCATCACAACAAAGATGGCAAGGTGGAGTTTCCAACCATTTACTGGCCAGCTCAATAACAGACAGCATACAGTACATACATGGGGTGTGTGCAGTTGGTTGGTCAAAGACACACACAGGAATAATAAGGGGAAGAAAAGTACTCAGTAAGAAATGTATGCCCAGTCCAGTTTAAATGATTATCCAGTCACTTTAGTTCTAAATGTCCATCTGTCTGCCAGTCTGCCACCCTGCCTGCCCGTCTGTCCGTCCATCCGTCTATCCGTCTGTCTGTCTGCCGTTTATGTCTCTAACAACATATTTCTTTAACTACTGGCTGGATTACCATAGAATTCGCTGTGTACCTTCATGCTCCCGAGATTATGGCCTTTCCCCTAGCGCCTCCCTTATGCCATTCACTTGTGCACAACATATCTAATAAACTAAATTACCATAAAACTTCATTCATGCACCCTGGAGAATTAACCCTACTGATTTTGGTGACCCACTATAAAGTGCCAAAAGGCACTTTATAGTTTATAGACTTTGTTTTATTTCACTTTAGCATTTGCTGTTGTTCATGATATGCTAGCACTATCAATGATTTGAATTAATTTTAGCCCCTGCACAGGGCAGTAGAATGGCAGTGTCAAATCTTAACAAATATTCACCAGCTGCATAATGTAGCTAGCAGCTAATTATGTCTCATGCAACCTCATAATACAACTAAAATCCACCTATTTTGTCTCCAACAGGTTGGACACAGAGGGAATCGAACTACTGTCAGCCCTACTTATGGTAAGAGACAAGGAATCAGCACAGCAGCTTGTGTATCACTGCGGTTTTATAGATGCTGTAATCAGATAGCTGTTGTGTTGTGATTGCAGTATGACACCAGGAGTAGAAGCACTTCTGAAACAGCTCTCCGACACTCCTACTTCCTGAGTCTGGGAGAGAGCATTCATAGTCTGGCAGACAGTAAGTGACATGCACGCACGCACGCACGCACGCACGCACACACACACACACACACACACACACACACACACACACACACACACACACACACACACACACACACACACACACACTCATGCCGGCCTGCACACACAGATACAGACAAACAAACCTTCTTACATAGAGAGTACATGTTGCCTCCTCAGACAATACTGACTAAGCATCTGAAGACAATTCAAGCAGAAGCAGTAATAATCCAAGGTCATGATGATCTTTCTCCTCCTACAGCTGCCTCAGTGTTCTCTCTTCGAGAGATTCAACTCCAGAAAGACCCGGGACACCGCAGCTCTTTGTTCCATCCACCAGGTACAAACCACACATTCTCCAAACATAACAGAAAGGAAGTAGATTTTAAGACAACAATCACCCCATATAATTCAAGATGTACAGAACTGCCTCCAAAAGTGTTAGTGATGAATGATGAGATTACTTTAAAGACGGCAGCTAAAAATAATAATTAAGGCTCTTGCACACTGGGAGCATGATGAATAAACAATCCAAAACTATTTGGGCATAATCTGTCAATTAGAATTTGACTACAAAATACTGTTCCTGAAGAAACAGCATGGACTCGCTATGTTGGTAGCCAGTATACAGTACTTAGAATGTTGGTAGTGTTAAGTATTATTTATTACCATTAATAGATGTTGATTAAAGTATTAGTAGTGTTAAAAGTGCTAAAGTATTAGTAGTGTTAAAAGTTCTAAAGTATTAGTAGTGTTAAAAGTGTTGATAGTGTTAACGTATTAGTAGTGTTAAAGGTGTTGATAGTGTTAAATTATTAGTAGTGTTAAAAGTGTTGATATTGTAAAAGTATTAGTAGTGTTCAGCGTGTTAAACATGTTAAAGTATTAGCAGTGTTAAAAGTGTTAAAGTATTAGTAGTGTTAAAAGTGTTTACTCCCAATCTCTCTCTCCCCATTTCCTGTCAGTCTACTGTACCTATCAATAAAGGTGGGAAAAAAAACTTAAAATATATATATATATATATATATCTTTTGAGAGATTGACCTAATTTTACACTTGGAAAAGATCTACATCGACACTTGTAGATTGGTTATTTTCACTATTTAAAAATGAAGAGCCTAATAAGATTAGGCATAAGGGATAAGTACAAGATGGGGCCTTAGATATATTGTCCATTAGGGGCATTAAGGGCATTTATGCATTATAATAACCATATCTAAACTATAGTATAATTAATTCTAAATATGTCTTCTGTGTATTATATCGGTAGCCTACATAAAGACATCTTTTATAATATAGAAAACACGGGTATAATATAATAGATGACATGACATATAGTATTATATATCTTTTATATATATATATACATGTATATATGTTTTTAAATGAAAGCATTCTCTCTGCCTTAGGTCGGGGAAAAAACAGAAGACAAAGTATCTTCTAGAGGAGCGGAGAGAGAGAGAGGTTGATGAAGAGAAATCCCTGTGAAGACCCAGGCGCCGTGGCCAATGAGACTCGCTCAGCAGACAATTTTCTCCTTGCACTCGCGCACTTGTGTGTCTGTGCACGCACAAATGTGCATGCATGTACCCACATACTTGTACGCGCGCAGCCGTCCGTTTCCATGGCAACAGCGCAGGGCGACAGGGTAGGGTGTTTCTGAGAAAGAACTTGCACTGCACTTCAGACATTTCTCAGCTGAGATCTCCAACTACACACGTGCGCACACATACACACACACACACACACACACACACACACACACACACACACACACATACGAGTAAGCTACGGTACAATAAAAAGACACATACTGCCAAGTTAGTCACAGTCACAATAATTATCTGCCTGCCTCAGTAAGTTAATTGGTACAACTAGGCTATAGTACCTCATTATGACAGGCCTAAAGGGATTACAGTGCATTGCTTTCCCATAACTACTGAAGTAAGAGCTGTTCTGCTACTTTCACACTGTATACTGCTGTCTGCTGTCTGCAATACACCTCTAATTATACCGATCACACCCACAACCCATCTGAGCATTGAGTGCAACTTTCCTTGTCTATAGCTGCACTATACTGTTACACAAGTACTACAATAAATAGTAGCAGCACTAGGGCTGGGCTAGGAAATTTCGACCACATACGATATTGTATTGTGATGATAATATTGCATTGTGAATATCAAAATATCCATTTTCTTTTTAATAATAATAATAAAAAAAAACATAATGATATAGAAGATTTACAATGCCAGACGATAATCTATTCACGATATCTATATAAATATTGATATATTGCCCAACCCTAAGCAGCAGACTCCCATACCTCGGCCACACCACCCCAATGAAAAACAATGCCCTTACCAAAAAAAGAAGAAGAGAAAAGCAAACTGCAAATTGAATCAAAGCCACCGGTGTGCATCCATAAGATGAACCTACCTTGCTTGAGTGATCCAGTGTTTCAACTTGACTTGGGGTCTTCGTTCAAAACAGTGTTAACGACAGTGTCCACTGAGTTTTTGAAGTTGCCTTAGTGAAATGTGCATGATATGTTGGCTTGCTAAGAATCTTGGATATCTAGAGATCTAGTGGTAGCCTGCGTGTTAGGGGTTCATTCGCATAAGTGTATGTATTTCTCAGTTTCCTATTTGCACAAACCAGAAGTGTCCTCTGAAGCCTGCTTCCTTTTCCTTCGCCTCCCTCCTTACCTTGGCTTGATTCGTGCCCTAGTATCTTACCAAAGACCTTCTCCCCTCTAGTATTTGCATATCGTTGCTGTCGGCACGAAACTGTTAACGTCCAAAACCGTTACTTTTACGGATACACGATTAAACGGTCATCATATCGGTATCGGCAAAATTGGATTTAAAAAAGAAATATTGGTATTGAACCAATATCTAAATAATATATATAATGTTTTGCTGTTTGAATGTGAAGCTGAAAAAGATTTGTGATGATGAAGGCTGCAGATTCAATCAATGTTTACTAGGGAAGGTTTCAAAATGGTCTAAAAACACTAAAAGCCTAATGAATCAGCTTTTTTTTAAGTCTGATTCTGCACCCAGAAACACAGTTACTGTAGGTAAACCCTCCTGGAAATTGGAATTGTGATATCGGCTTTGGTGTTGGTATCGGACGATTTGACCAAGCAAGTAACCGGTAATCAGATATTGGCCAAGATTTTGGTAGTCCCTAGTTAATTTGATAGAAAACGGGAATCTGTGTTCCAATGGATCAGTTATTTAGTCCCAAGCTCTTTTCAACACTTTTCATTGGCTATATATTTATAAAACCCATAGACAGACTTAATGACTTTCAACCTGGCATCCCTATTTTGGGCATGTCATGAAAATATAAAAATATTTTTCTAAAATTGCATATCTTCAACGTGTCACACTGTGATACGTTGTGAGCTTGTAGATATTCTTTTCTAATTTTGCTGTCATATGACAAAGTATAAAGTAGGGCATACGCTGATCAAGAAACATAAAAGTTTAAATATGGAAATTCGACAGCGACGATAATAGTAGACGATAAAGGTATGGAAATAATGTCAGAAATTACTTTTAAGTGCCAAATTCTATATTCAGTAATTTCACATAATATCCCCAACACCTTCATCTTGCACTGCTAAACTTTCTTGCCAAACCAGTTCTTGGCAGGGAGTTGGGAGTATGTTGAATTCTTATAAAAATATGTTTCAAGTACACTCATTGACTACAGTACATAAAGCTCTAACATGTCTAATCTTCCCATTGTAATTCACTCCTGGCAGATTTGAGCCCACTAGTCATTCTCATTACCTAGATGAAGAAACTAAGTGAGGCTTACATTTTTGCAGATACATGATGGGTAGGGATGTGGTCAGACCTACGTACCGACTACCCCTGTGTCCAGTGCTGCTGAGACCAACAGATTAGGAAATGTAGGATGTGAGGCTAAACAGTCAAATCCGGAGAATTGATTTTACACTGAAAGACAAAAAATGTACTTTTACACTTTCAACATACTGGATTTTATTAGGTATGGGGCTGTACAATGACTTATCTATATGGCATAATGTAGGCTGACCGGTTCCATAACATTTGCACAATGACAGCGTGTGTGTGTGTGTGTGTGTGTGTGTGTGTGTGTGTGTGTGTGTGTGTGTGTGTGTGTGTGTGTGTGTGTGCGTGTGTGTGTGTGTGTGTGTGTGTGTGTGTGTGCGTGCGTGCGTGCGTGCGTGCGTGCGTGCGCGTGCGTGTGTTTGCGTGTGTGTGCGAGCGATGTGCGTTTGTGTAATTCACGTTGGCTTCCTTATCTGATCCTTCTTCCAAATGCTGATATTAGTGATGTTGTCAGACAAGAAACAGATTGATGTGGGTCACCGTCCATTGAGTTCTGAGTAATGTTGGATAGAGCACTATTGCACCTGAGCCATTGAAAAGCAGGTTGGCGTTGGCCTCGTAGACTAGTAGAGTAATGGTGTCTGGTCATGTGTCACGAAGAGAGCCAAGACTACAGTTTCCATTCCAATCATGCAATGTACCCGGGGGATTTCACTATTTAACTAAATTCAACCTGTGTGGGAGGACCATTTAGTGAAGTGGTAGTATTTGGTTGGAATGAAAATCTTCCTACTCTTGTCTTTAAGACACCACTTTGATAGAGAAATCACCACCAATAACTTAAATGTTGTAAGCTCGCTCCTCGATGCTGCATGGAGGCTGTATTCCAGTGTTTCCCGCCTAACCTAATAATCCTAAGGATACAGCACGGTGGCCCACACAAGTCACGACGCCAAGTCTTAAGTAGAGTGTATACAATATGTACTGTGGGAGTCAAAAGATGAATTCCAATAACCTTTCTTCATATTTCGATTCACTTTCCAATTTACTTAAATGGACAGCCGAAGAAACCCTCTTCTTCCACTAAAAGCTGGATGAAAGCTTCGATGTAAGCAAAGCCATGTGACCCGTCCTAGCCTGCTTTCACTTGGATATAAAGACGAGAAGTGAGGGTGAGGAAGTTCAGGGCAAAGCTGTTGGGACTTGGGAGAGACGTAGCGGTGTACTTTACACTTCCATCTCCACCCTCCACCACCCCCACCCCCACCCCAACCCCAACCCCAACCCCACCTCACCCCACCCCACCTCACCTCAGTGGTGTTACTGTTTGTGTATTTGTTGTGGTAAATGAAGCTATTTTAAATACTGTCATGAAAAATAAATAATATATATATATATATTGTATTTTAACAGATGTTTTCATCTTCCTCAGTGAATTTTATGCCGCAAGAAACAAGACCATGTTAAGAGGAGGAATTAAATTAGATGATATCTAAATGTTTTATAAAAGATTAATGTTTAGATTTTGTATAAGATGTGATATTCAATATTTTGTGTGATATACTGTATGAAAACTGAGAAACTGAATGTATTGTGACTGCCACAAAGCCAAAATTGATTAAATAATGAACTAATAAATAAATAAACTATGGAAGTTCTGGAACCCATGTACCTCTTCCGTGTCTTAGGGGTGTTTGTCCACATAGTATGCTGTCCCTAAAGGCTTGGGGAAGAAACATGTTCTCCAAGACAAAGCTACGGCAAGTATTGTAATGGGTGGGCTATTGCTAAATGGCAGGCAAATACCCAGTAGTTAATAGTTTTGACATCCTTAACAGGCGCACCATCTAATGGTCTCCCTGAGATGCTTCCTTGAGCAAGATAGTCAATTCTAAAATGATGTATTTGTTGTAAGATAGCCTTGAATGAAATGATAGGGAATGAGAGTGACTAAAGAGTACTAATACAAATTAACAGAAGATGGCGTCATTGGACAAAGCACAGTATAGCCATTAGCCTATCGTTTATAGGCCTGGGAAATCTAAGATAATGCAGTTTAGTGTATTGTCTGGTTAGTAACAATTCTATCCATGATTGACTACATTACCATAGTTGTAGGTCTGTCTGCACTTCAAAAAGAGCTCTCTTGAGCTGTTGGGGTCAGAGCTACTGAGTCAGCAAGTCTAACTATGAGTCAAAATGTCCACTGATACCACTACTTACATAATTGTAAATTAACTCTGTTTTTATTCAAATGCATTGTGTAAAAAAAATAACTCATGCCCGTTTTCAATCAAAAATCTATTACTGTCATGATACTCACCATGATACTAACGTGATACTAACTGACATGATACTGACATGATATTGACCATGACTAACCATGATACTGACATATTACAACCATGATACTGATCATGATACTGACATGATAGTGACAGGATACTGACCATGACTAACCATGATACTGACATTATTTAGCGACGAGCGATAAAAGTGTGCTTGGCCTCAAGGAGTGGTTTTGGTGCAAAAGAAATGCTTGCAATGGATTCAGAATAATGAAAGAATTGACCCCTCACATGCTACTTAGGGCAGAATTCTAAAAATAACTTCAGGTACCCCCACTTTCAACAGCTGTCACAAGTTCCCCTAGGGTTAGGGTGAAATGTGTTACTAAACACCTTTGCACAATGGTAAAGACATTTCTTGGTAAGGAATTTATTCCAGTTTTTTTCTAATATCCCTTGCCTGTATTGAAAGATGAATGTTCAAAACATTCAAACAAATAATTGTATAAACTGTTCCTTCACATAGAACAAGATGAAGACTAAACTGGTGAAATCATTATCTAATCAAAAGATTTACACTATAAGCATGGTTTGGCCTACAGATGTACATTTCTGATGCCTTAATTGATAGGACTGTAAATTAAAAACAAGACAAATATTGGGTTTTTGTTCAAAACTACAGGTTGAGTAGAATAACTTGACTTGAATAGCGAGTCATTCATCTCCTACCACCTTAGCATTAGTGCAACAGCAGCCTTTTATGGGGTGACCTGATAGTCGAGAGGTTAGCCCACATGTGCTCTAAATTAATACTTGACAGTGAGTCCCCGGTACAATTCCCGGATGGACGAACCATTTGCTGCATGTCACTCCCCTGCTCTTTCTCCGTGTTACCTCTCTCTCTCCACTGCACAAATCCAATAAAAGTTCAGAACCCCACCTCCCCCTTGAGGACCAACTCAGCGACCTGAGGGGACAGTTTTCAATGACTGGTTCTGATTGATTGATTGATTGATTGATTGATGTACTTTATTTAGTAAGACATGAGAACAACAGTACATGGAAGTACAAATTCACAATACAAGGTCTACTAAACTGGAAGACTCATAAAAGCACTGAGCTTGTTTCAAATGAGTTCCCCATGCACACAAATCATGATGACATATAAGAGACAGACAGATATACACAACTACTATAGAATGTCATACAATCAGTTTACAGGTTACTGGTATGAAGAGTGAGAAATATGTACAAAAGGAGAAGGAGAGAGGGGGGGGTAGGGGGGGGGGGTAGGGGGAGTGGAACTTTAGAGGGAAGTTAACTAACCTGGTTTTGTTTGGTTCAAAGACAAGCCACTTGGATGTCTTATGGACGGCGTATGCACGGCGTTTGGGCGTTGGGTACACATACAACATATACATATATATGTATATGTATACATACATATTTGAACTGGGGACCCCCCCCCCCCCCAAATAATTAAATTTGAACTGGGGACCCCCACCCTGACAAGCACTTGGAATTGTATAGGAATTGAGGCATAGCATTCCACAGATAAATATTTTGAAAATAGCAGATCTACAAGCTCACGATGCCTCGCGTTACCAGGCGTTGTGAGCCTGTAGATCGTCTATTTGTCTCCGCCAGGCCGTAAGGCATGGCGAGAGAGTATGTTTTACCCTCCGTCCGTGTGTCCGTCCGTGTGTCCGTGTGTCCGTCCGTGTGTTACCACCAAATCTCCGGCACCGTTGGCCCGGTCGCTGCGAAACTGTGCACACACACTCCCTGGATGCCAATTCAGAACCTCTGCCTCAAATTTTTCACATGGGCCTGTTATAGCGCCACCAGGAGGCCGATTTGTGCAAAACCCATTTTTTTCACATTATTCCTACAGTTTTTAACCAAACGTCATGCAAATCGGTACACAGTATCTCTATAGTCATGTGATCAACCCTGATCTGTCCGATTTCCCATATTCCATCCTTATTGGTTAAGGTTGCCATCCAAAGTTTGCAGGATTGGTCCGTTTTGAACAAACTGCCTCAAACCATGAACGCAGCGTGCGATTTCCGTGAAATTTCACACGCACATTCCCACTAGGCCGAGGAAGAAATGCCACCCTTTTCACATTGGCCTGTTATAGCGCCACCAGCAGGTCTAATTTAGCAAAACACATTTTTGGAACAAAATGCTTCAAATCATGAATGCAGTGTCCGATTGCCGTGAACGACCTAAGAATAAATGGCACCCTTTTCACATTGGCCTATTATAGCGCCACCAGGAGGCCACAATAACGTATCTGACCTGGCGGAGACCTGTGCTCCGAGGAGCACTTTATCTAGTTTCAAATGTTTTGCCTCTTTCAAAAATACAATTTGACAATTTGGCCAATGTTTGACCAGTTTTTATAGTATAGTTTGTTGATTACTTTTGATGCAGTAATGGTCTTTTTGTAGGTATTAAAAAGGTCTTAAAAGTCCTTAAATGGTCACTTCAATGTCATCATAGGGAAACCCCCCCCCCCCACAAATCATGTGGGGACGCCCCTGGGGGTCCCAACCCACGGGTTTAGAACCACTGACAGTGATTAAGACACTTGAGGGTCACTCAACTGGCCTACAAATTCCTCAAAGAATGTCTCGTGTTTCAGCCCTTTTCTGTCATAATGTTTTTCTTTTTCCTGAATGTCTGATGTCTCGTGTTTGCTGCACACAAACAAACAGACGTAGTACAGTATTCTACTGTTAGGTCCTCCCAACAGAAGAGATAGGCTAGACGAGACCATTCTGTCGAGCAGAAACCTCGTGTCTCCATAGCCTAATTTGAACTGTTTATGTTTGTTTACTTTTTCATACGACGTCATTGTAGCCTACTAGTGTCACACAAAAGTTGCAAAAATAGCTCACAACCGCGAGCAGATAATAAGTACCCAAAGTCGCTTTTAATACATAAAGAAAACTTAAGGAAAAGTGAAAGTGTGTCTGTGCCTGCCCTGGGTTTTTATAAACATTTAGCCAATGAAAAGAGCTTATGTGACTAAATAGTAACTAGCCTACTAATACTGTAACTACAGTAAACAGCCCTAAAGATACACCTTCAGGAGGCTGCAATTGGAAAATGGCCCCTGTCTAAGTCCTAACCTAACCTACCCCCCTACCCCCCCCCCCTCTCTCCTTCTCCTTTTGTACATATTTCTCACTCTTCATACCAGTAACCTGTAAACTGATTGTATGACATTCTATAGTAGTTGTGTATATCTGTCTGTCTCTTATATGTCATCATGATTTGTGTGCATGGGGAACTCATTTGAAACAAGCTCAGTGCTTTTATGAGTCTTCCAGTTTAGTAGACCTTGTATTGTGAATTTGTACTTCCATGTACTGTTGTTCTCATGTCTTACTAAATAAAGTACATCAATCAATCAATCAAACATTAGGCTACTACACTGGTTCCACTGGATCTAAAGGGTGCGTTCGAAAATACAGCACTGAGCGCACTGGCCAATACAAACTAATAGGCGAGTGTGCTCCGGTGCGTATGCGTAATTTTCGAACGCACCCAAGGGGTTTCCAAATTGGGAAGGCTACTAGCCTATTATGCTTCCTCAAAAGGAGGCGGGGCACCCGGATCTGCAACCTATCAGCGCGACGTCCGTCTAAATAAAAGTTCAATTTAATTAGCTCATAAACTGGCAAGAGGAGGAAGCCAACTTGGCAATGCGAGCCTCTCGAGAGCCACTTGTACTTTTATGTTTGTTTAGTTTTTTTGCGTGCCAGATAGCACTCACGGACCGGGAACTCAATGAAAAGCGGTGGCTTCGGAAGTATATCAACCCATCATCTATGTGGGTTTGCGTTTGCTCTGAGCGACCTGTCTGTCCGGGATGAAGCCGTTTGACGAGCGGCTATGGATGCTGTTCCAGCGGAACTGGCAGCACACGCTGACATACTGGAGCGTGTTCTTCAGCTTCGGCCTGTGCATCGCGCTGCTCGGGCCGACCATCCTGGACCTGAGGTGTCAGACCCACTCCACTCTGCAGCAGATCACCTGGGTGTTCTTCTCCCAGCAGTCCTTACTGCTGGTGGGCAGCACCTTTGGAGGACTTTTTAAGAAAACGTGAGTTTGGCCAAAGCTTTAGAAAAGATGCAGAATTAACAACCTAGGATATTATTATTATTATTGTTATTATTATAGAATTATTATTATTATTACCGTATAGTTATTAGGCTAATATTAATATTATTATTATTATTATTATTAACCTGCTTATTATTCCTATATAATAGGAATACATTATTCCTACATCATTATTCAAATATTTTTATTGGATTTTTCCAACATGTTTTACACACAAAGACACAATACAACATAAAACAGGAAAACAAACCATGTGTTAAATAATCAAGAATATAAATTTTGCCTGATGAAGACCTAAAGGGTCGAAACGTTGCATTATTAAAAAAGAGTTTCTTGGAGCTTGAAACAGTGTTGCGGACCTCCTCCTTCTTTTCCTTGATCACTCCTTGATGTCCAGCACCTGGCCTAAATACAGGCGTGGGATGTGCACACAACCTTCTCTTTGAAATAATCAAGAATGAAAATACATTTTATTTCAATATAGTGGCACAGAAAACGAATGCAAATTGATTCAATATAGAACATATTAAAATGCAAAATCAGAAGATCATTTAAAAAAAAATATATATATACCTAACTAAGGAAAAGGGGAGGGGGAAAAGAATGGCCAATGGCTAAATTGTTCATAATAGGGTTGATTTGAGTAGCCTACCTACATCCTAAAGAAGGATTATTATTATTATTATTAAAATGTTTTTGTGTGGTGCATTAATACAGTATATAATATAATGTAATATATTATAATATTGACTGTTGTCATTCTCAATCCCATGGGCAAACCTTTACCCTGTAGTCTATAGTTTCGACACCGGGTTGAGATAAAAGATGCTTGTATGTGATATTTGTTGATTAATTCCATTCTCCTATGACACAAATAGCTCATCAAAACTAGTCTCTGTGCAAACAAGAAAATCATTCATATCATTCACCCTAACGCACTGATAGACTATCCGTCCCTTGTCACAGGTCATCATTGACACCATTCACTGCTCTGTGAAATTCTTATTGATCAGCTAAACAGAAAACAGGCATCAGCATCTACAGAGGACATAGTAGGCATCAGCAAAGAATAGGATTTTACGTTCTAGAAAGGCTTATCATATCAACATGACAGAATACAGTCAAGATAGGGCCACGCATCACTTAACCAAGATGGATGTGTGCTTGGGGAGAAAATATGACACACACACACACACACACACACACACACACACACACACACACACACACACACACACACACACACACACACACACACACACACACAAATATGACACACACACACACACACACACACACACACACACACACACACACACACACACACACACACACACACACACACACATATATATATATATATATATATATATATATATATATATATATATATATATATATATATATATATATATATATATATATATATATATATATATATATATATATATATATATATATATATATATACACACACACACACACACACACAGACCGAGTAAAACCAGAGGAGGATTCAGTTTTAAAATTATGAACCGTCATTGTGGATTGATGGTGCGTCATGCATAATTTGCTCTGTCATGCTCTGTTATACAATGTTGTATAAATCAGGCTTCATGCTTTTTGGTCCTTTCTGCTGCTGGCTTAACTCATGGCACATTCAATTATTTTTTCTTTTAGATTTATTATATACAATATATGACTGATAAACAGTGAGCATACGTTTATGTACATTATATATCTTGCATTACATAGACCAGTCACACAGTAATGAATATGTATGCTTAATGTTTACATCTTCTGTTGTGCTTTGGCAGTCAAGGACACCTACTTCTACCCATATCTCTGTCCTTGTTCTTTAATCTCAAAGTAAATGTTCGATGTAGTGTTTTTTATTTTCTTAAGTTTTCCAGCCGTTGTGTTAAGGTCGGCAGTTTTCTTCATAGACACAATTTTGTGTGATGTTTTTAGATCAGTTTTTACAAAATCACACTTATTATAATGTCAGTTAGAGCCCGTGAGCTCTAACTGACATTGTGCATTATGTGAAATGTCCCTTTCACCTTTAGAGAAAATGGAGGTAGAGGAAATGGGTATTCATTCAACAGTGGGGCATTGTGGAAAGTTGGCAGGAAAGATGGAAAGCAGGGTGAAGATAAGGAGTATGTTATTCTGTGCTTGAGGGCCCTGATAAGCTAACTGGGTAAATAGCGGAATAGTGGACCTGAACCCCATCAAGGTGACTTTAATATTATGGACAAAACCAGCCTAGAAATCTCCGCTTTCGAAACTCATTCATCATCATTAATGTCATATAGTGTGCTTCACCACTCATTAATAGGAACATGTAAGACTCTGGGGAATGTTGGTCTACCAGCATGCTCACTCAAATGCCTCCAAAATGCCGCTGCATGCCTGGTATTCAAACCTCCTATATTTTCACGTCTCGTCCCTTCTGCGTTCCATTCACTGACTTCCAGTTGCTGCCTGCATCCAATTCAAAACACTGATGACCTACAAGGCAATCAAAGGTATGGCTCCCCCTTCAGGACACAATCCACCCTACACCCCTTCCCACACACAGTAGGGTGTCTGTCCATCCCATCCATAGGACACCTTGGCCATCGCTTCAAGTGTCCTGGACTCTTCTCCCTCCTGGCTCCCAAACTGTGGAATGGAATGGACCCCCCCCCCTCTCCCCCCTCAGTCAGGACTGCAGACTCACTCCCCATTTTCTGCTGCAGTATGAAAACTAACCTCTTCAGAGTTTATCTCACCCTCTTGCACTCCTTATTCCTTATATAACCTTTTGCCTATATGTTTTGGTAGTTGCCACTGCTAGTTATACTAGTATGCAGATAAGTTGGTTACTTTATGGTTACTTTTAGATAGGCATAATGTTTGCTTGACCAAGAGCATCATTTAGAGATGTTGTCTATGTTGTTCAGACAGATGCTAGGTTTGATGTCTACCTGCTATCCTCGTTACTTTGTAGCACTTACGGTACTTGTTTTTCTTTGCACTAATGGCATTAAATGTTTAATGCCATTTTGTAAACTACTCTGGATAAGAGCATCTGCTAAATGTCTAAATTGGAAATTGAATCAATAGCAAAGGGTTTATTACTACTGATACAATAGGCAATAAATATCCCTATGCAGAAGAATGACATTAAGGCTTTTGCATGGCATTACACAATGCATTTTATCTTTATGTGTCGTGACATGTTTAATACCATTTAATGCAATTTTGTAAGCTGCTCTGGATAAGAGCTTTTGCTAAATGTCTAAATCGTAAATTGAATCAATAGCAAAGGTTTTACTGATACAATAGGTAATAAATATCCATATGCAAAAAAAAAAATCCAAAAGCAGACTTGTGTAATTAAAGGCTTTTGCATGGCATTACACAATGCATTTTATCTTTATGTGGTGTAACATGCTGTGTTGACATTTGGAATACATTTTGTTGTTTTAAAAAAATATATATTTTTAGAATTGGGAAGATTATCTGAAGATAAAAACATGTTTTCGGAAGCAGACCTTGTCTTTTCTCCCATTGTAAATGCAGCATAATAAAATAATACATATGAGAAGAGATTGTCCACTCCTCATTATTCTTGTGTATTTTCTTTAGTTAGAAAGCTGACTGTGAGATCACAGGCTCTGACAAGATTGGATCTATGCCAGGAGGAATATAATCACTGTACCATTGTTGGGAACACGTTTGAATATGTTAAATACAATATAATAAATACATTGGCACTATTTTTGATTGTTCCAGACTCCAGTCCTCCCTGTGGACACTCTGCTCTTCCACTCTCACCATCTCACTGGTGTTTGCCATCATCCCACTGTGTCACCATGTGATTCTGTTGTCTGTTGCCATGGCAATTGCTGGCCTTGCAATGGGGGTGATTGACACCATCGCTAACCTGCGGCTGGTGCAACTGTACCAGAAAGACTCGGCTGTTTTCCTGCAGGTCAGATGAATTGGAATTGTACTTAATTCAGTTTGAATCCAAATAACATTTGGGCAACTTGTACCAACCATGAACTTTGTATTTGTATAATCAAAAACAACCAACACTATTAGTATAAATGTCTGAGTCTGAATAATGTTACAGATTATAGGGTTAGGCGATATGGACAAAATCAAATATTATGATATTTTTGCACCAAATACCTCGATTTTCTTTTAAAATGTTCTAAAATGTCTAAATAGCTAAAATAGACGATCTACAAGGTCACACGATGCAACATGATGATATTGCCCAGCCGTAATAGAGTATACTGCTGACGACAATTATAATGAGTAATCTGCAAGGGACAGCATTTCGAAAGTAATCTCCAGAACCCTGTCCTCTACCCCAGGCCCTGCATTTCTTCATAGGCCTGGGAGCACTGGTCAGCCCCCTGGTAGCTGACCCTTTTCTGTCTGAGGGAAACTGCATCTTGAGCTCCAACTGGACCACCAACTCGTCCTCTTCAGACCTCAACCATCTGCGCAGCACCCTGGCAGGGCCGGGAATGGTGTTGCCCAACATCTCCCACTACCCTCTCCACACGGAGGGAGTCGTGACCACCGAAGTGGCCTACGCCTTCTGGATCATGGCTCTCATCAATGTGAGTGTGTGTGTGTGTGTGTGTGTGTGTGTGTGTGTGTGTGTGTGTGTGTGTGTGTGTGTGTGTGTGTGTGTGTGTGTGTGTGTGTGTGTGTGTGTGTGTGTGTGTGTGATTGATTGATTGATTGATTGATTGATTGATTGATTGAATACTTTATTTAGAAAGACATGGAAACAGTACATAGAAGTACAATTCACAATACAAGGTCCTCTAAACTGGATCGCTCATAAAAGCACTTGGCTTATTTAAAATGAGATCCCTGTGCACTCAAATAATGATGACATTTAATAAGACATACAAATACACTACTATGCAGAACGTCATACAATCAGCTTACAGGTTACTGGTATGAAAAACAAGAAATATGGAGGAGGAGGAGGGGGGGTTAAGACTTTGACAGGGGCCAGTTTGGAATTGCAGCCTCCTGAAGGTGATTCTTTAGGGCAGTTTTGAAAGTGAGTAGGGTTTTACACTCCTTTACTCCTTTGGGTAGGGCATTCCACATTGTTGTTGTATAGCATGAGAAAGAGTTCATTCCCTTGTTTGTGCCAAATCTGGGTTGAACATGATCAGTGGAGCTGCCTCTGGTGTTATGATCGTGGACTTCATTTACGTTTTGGAAGTATTCTGACAAATACAGGGGGATCCCAATGTTGTGTCGAATCTTGTAGACCAGGCCCATAGCAAGTTTCTGTACTCTGTCCTCAACCCTGAGCCATCCAACCCTAGCAAAATGAGCAGGGGTTAGATGGGTTGTATGATTGAGGCCAAGAAGTAGCCTTGTTTTTAAGGCCTTAGTGGTGTTGTGATACCATGAGAAGTATGCATAGTCGAAATGTCCTTGGATGAGGGCCCCTGCGAGAATCTTCAGGGTATTCTTACTGACTAGAGAGTTGATCCTGTACAGAAAGTGTGTGTGTGTGTGTGTGTGTGTGTGTGTGTGTGTGTGTGTGTGTGTGTGTGTGTGTGTGTGTGTGTGTGTGTGTGTGTGTGTGTGTGTGTGTGTGTGTGTGTGTGTGTGTGTGTGTGTGTGTGTGTTGGAGGGAGCGGGAAAGATGGAGGAAAGAAGAGATGGCAGGCAGGCAGTGTGGTGGAAAATCGGAGAAAGGGAAAGACAATCAGAGAAGGGAAAGACAATCAACGTATAGACTGTACGTTGGCTGGCAGTAGAATTGTCACGATTATGACATTTTTGTCGACAATTGATTGTTGTACAAATAATTGCAATTAACAATTTAGTTGTGTTTTTGACAAATGACAAATATTCAAGGAAATGACTGACAATGACTGGTAGCAGTAATCAAAATAAATTATCAAAATAAGTGGAAATAGCTGATCTACAAGCTCACATCGAGACTTGTTGTGAGCTTGTAGATCGTCTAATTCAGCTATTTCCCAACAGATGGATTCATACAAAGCAGTGTTTCTCAACCTTTTTGGGCCAGTACCCCCTATCCAATAGGGATAACACAAACAAGGCAGGACCATTAGGCCAGGACCTATTTGCTGATTGGGTAATCCCTATGGCCAGCTCTGGCATTTTTTAATTCCACTGAATGTCACTAGTGTTTTTATCTGTAGGTAAAGTACTGTAGGCCTATTATAAAGGCAAATCAGCATGTGAGCAATCTGGCTCCCTGGGGTCTAGTGCTGTAACAGGGATAGACTCATGTGTTCTTGGCTGTTGCTAACAATAAGCCCACTTGTAAAATGCATGAGCCGCCTTTAATTAATTTGGGTGAATGACCCATCACGTTCATGGAATGTCAATGTACAAAGCTTAGTGTGCTTGGGTAGCTCAGTCGGAAGAGATCTTGACCTCAGACCACAAGGTCATGGGATCGAATCCTAGTACAGGGAACTCAGCATCTGAACAATCTGGCTCTCACAGGTCTACTAACTTTTTTCTCCTTTAAATGTCCATTGCCATTGACGCAAGTTACATATTTCAAAAACTACACATTATTTCAAAGTAAAAATCTCAAGAAAGCTTGACCACAGTAAGGTGGATTTTTTTAAATGTTGAGTCAAGTTCAAAGGTTAAATTATGAAGGAACAGCGAGGTGCCAAAGTTTTCAGATGTAGTGAAATATCTCAGAAACATTAATACAAAACATTTCAAAGTAAAAGTTCAAGCATGTGTGTCCACAGTAAGTTGAATTATAAAAAGTGTGAATGGAGTTTCGGAGTTTTGGCAATGGACATTTAAAGGGAAAAAAGTACAAACTTTGGCAGGCTACTAGTCCTACATACTTAAACCTAGAAACCCCATTCAAACTTTAAAATGTTCATCTTACTGTGGACGTGTTTGCCTGAAAAGGAATCTTTGAAATGTTCCATGGTTTTAGAAATATACTCCTTTAAAAGTTCTGAAAATTATAATGGAGGTCAATGGAAGATTTTGCCACCTCAAAAAAACACTTTCACCTAGAAACTCCATTCACACTTTTTATAATTCAGCTTACTGTGGACACACATTGCTTGAACTTTTCACTTTGAAATGTTTTGTAGTTTTTGAGATATTTCACTTTTAAAAGTTTTTTTAAAAGTCAAGAGCCCTTACGACTGAGCTACATAAGCACACTAAGCTTCGTACATTAACATTCCATGAACATTATGGGTCATTCCCCAAATTAATTAAAGGCATGCACTTTACAAGTGGGCTTATTGTCAGCAACTTCCAAGAAGACAGGAGTCTATCCCGGTTACAGCACTAGAACCCAGGGAGCCACATTGCTCACATGCTGAGTTGCCATTTCCAGGATTCGATCGCATGAACTTGTTGTTCAGAGTCAAGAGCTCTTCGGACTGAGCTACCCAGACATAAGAAACATTGTACATTGACATTACATGAACGTGCACGGATCATTCCCCCCAAATAATTAAAGGCACATTGACATGAACGTGATGGGTCATTCCCCAGAAATAATTAAAGGCATTTGCCTCATGCACTATACTAAAAAAATATTTGTTTAAATTCTCAAAGTATCCCAGCATTGAACTAGGAGACCTGGGATTTGAACATGGAATCTCTGTGCTGAGAGCCTGATCATAAGACCACTACACCATCTCTCAGTCACTCAAGGCAAATGTCTCTTGTGTTGTTGAAGCGTTCTTTTGTATATTAGCCCTCAGTTAGGTAAAGTTGAAGAGCAATGAACTATAGGATTTGAACTTGGAATGAGTTTGATCATTACATTAGACCACTACACCGTCATTCAGTCTCACTCTGCAAATGTCTTTTAGAATTGTTGAAGCATTTTTTTGTATGTTAGCCTTCAGTTAGTAAAGTTAAGTTGAAATACTCAAGCATTGAACTATAGGAGGACTGACTTGAACGTAGAATGTCTGTGTTGAGAGTCTGATCATTAGACCACTACACCATCACTCAGTCACTCTCAGCAGATAAGGTCATCAAATAATATAATGACAGGCGGTGTCTCCGGTAGGAGACTCAATGGAGATTCTTTAAGTTTTCTACCGGAGACTCCGCCGGTCATCAAATTATCAATCTTGGAACCCATCGCCAAATGAAAAGGAAAAACAGCGCCCTCTGCTGTTTTTTACTATCTCAGTTGGCTCTGGGAGGAAGTCGACGTAGCACACGTGCGCAAGGAAACCGGGGTTTTGGTCTGCCTTCAGCCTTTCACTTCCGGTGGTGCGACTATGTTTTCATTCCCACTAACAATATTTCTACACGGAACACTAACACCACTTCTCCCAGAGAACATGGATCGTTTTGGTTATAAGCCCACTTGTTTCTATGATGAAAGAGCAAGTTAAAATGTGAATATCTTTCCGTGGTTTTGTCTGCTCCGAGGACGCTATTGTTAAATTAGTTTCGGTTTGTTTCTAGTGGGGAAGGATCGGTACACACGTAAATCCCGGCCACTGCATTTGATTGGGTAAAGCGCGGCCTCCTTCCTGATCTGAAGGCACGCCCAATTGTAGGCCAGTGCGTACGCGATATGACGAACCCCCCCGACAGATTCAAGCGGAGAGCAGAATCTGTTCATGAGAGATTATCAAATTATTGGCTTAGGACAAAAACATCTTCATGAATTCAAGGCTCCATGGGGTGAGTAATTGATAGATACTTTTGGGGGTGAACTATCCCTAGGGAGAAAGGATCGCTTTAGGCTATTCTATGAAATCCAGGTACGGTTTATAAAAGGAAACCGTTGTTGACTAAGAGACATTCACTGTAGGAAATCATTCAAACAGCAGTGGAACACATTCCAAGAATGACTTTTTAACTTTACTGAGAGGCTCCTGTTCTTGTAGTAAGCTGTCTGTCTGTAATGGCATTGATGTCGCGGTCTGTCTGTCGCTGGCTGCTGCTCATTGTTGGACAGCAGTCTGTGTGTGACAGGCCTTGCTAGAAGGCTAGCTACTAGCTAGATACTAATGTGTAGGGCTATTTGAATAGATAACCAACTGTATATCCTGACACACCTGACTGCTTTACATAGGACCAGTGCCAGGACTACAAATGTGTGGTTATAGATGTGTCTGTAGTGTGTGTGTGTGTGTGTGTGTGTGTGTGTGTGTGTGTGTGTGTGTGTGTGTGTGTGTGTGTGTGTGTGTGTGTGTGTGTGTGTGTGTGTGTGTGTGTGTGTGTGTGTGACGAAACCCTTTTGGGTCTCTAGGGTGGAGTTTTAACATAATGAATGTTTACCAGGTTGTTGAGCATATAATGTGCAAATAAGAGGAGACCACGCCAGGTTTGAGTAAAAGGTGCAACGTGCTTTTACTCGATAAGCAGGATATTTACAATATTTACATTTCCTCAGAATCAAGTATGCACAGGGCATAAGATTAACCAAAAGAAAGTAAGCCACTACCAGGGGACGCGGGTGTTGCCAAAATAACAAACAAAGCAGCTATACTAGGGAAACAAAAGACAGACTAACTAACTAACTCATTAGTATAGTGAAAACAAAAGCCTGCCTACCTAACTACTCTAACCAAACAATGTTCAAAAATACATCAGTGGCAACCACCCCTTACCTAGTGTGCTTAACAAAGTTTCTGTGTGTGTGTGTGTGTGTGTGTGTGTGTGTGTGTGTGTGTGTGTGTGTGTGTGTGTGTGTGTGGGGGGGGGGGGGGAGGCTTCACCTATGCCATCATTTAAAATCCTAATTTCACGTCCATTCTTATATATCTTTCTTTAATGGATCATTCTGCTCTAATCCTGTTATCACATGGGAAGCATACGACCACAACCTTGTCCAGTGTCCACTTGTATCAATATGATTCCTACCATTGTGTGTGTGTGTGTGTGTGTGTGTGTGTGTGTGTGTGTGTGTGTGTGTGTGTGTGTGTGTGTGTGTGTGTGTGTGTGTGTGTGTGTGTGTGTGTGTGTGTGTGTGTGTGTGGCCAGCTGCCTGTTCCAGTTGTAGTGTTTGTGTTGATGTACCATGAGAGACTGCTGCCCTGTTCCAACTCCAGTCCTCGTCTGCTAGACAGAGACTCTCAGTCCTCCAGGACCTCTGCAGGGTCAGCGAACACGGACCAGGGTAAGAGGAGCTGAATGTGTGTATCAAGGGTGACATGAACCATCAAGGATACAGTACATGATCCATCAGACTGTACACATTGTGTGTGTGCGTGTGTGTGCGTGCGTGCGTGCGTGCGTGCGTGCGTGCGTGCGTGCGTGCTTGGCCTCTATAATCAGCTCCATCAAATGGAATTGAATAAATCAAAAACTAGCATTTTATAATAACTATACACTATTAAGCATTAGTTAAGCATTAGTAAATACTTGATTAATCTTGAATTTATCATTTGTATAGCATTATTCATACATTACTAAGCATTAGTAAACAGTTATAAACGCTGTATTCCCAATTGATAACCTAAACTTTAATGTACTTAATGATTGCATTGACATTTTCTATATCACTGCTTCTATCTCATTTATAAAGCCCCGTGCACGGCTAGCGTAGCCGTGCACGGGGCTCTGGCGCGCTTATTTTGGGGTACCAAAATGGTGGGATACAAATTTCCAACAGAAAAGTAAAAAAAAAAAAAAAAAAGTTTTTTTATTTCCTGGGGTGACGGAACCCCTGGAGAGCCACGCGAAACAGCGCGTACCCCTTCAGACCCCATATAGATCCACAGTGGTGCTCCCTGTGGCTTTTGTTTTTTCATGAACGTCCTTGCTTGTTTCTGTCGCTTGTTTTTGAAAACCTGGCATCCCGACTGGCATCCCGACTGACATCACTGACGTATCCTTGGTATTTGTACTTCCGGGTTGCATAATGATGACATCACTGTCGAATCCTTTGGTGTCATGAACCTAGCCTGGTGTGTTTACCAGATGCAGCAACCCAACGCGCTGTAGTTGTTTTCCACGCTCGCGCTAATGAAACACTAAACGGAGAAGCTTATGATTGTGAGGTTGAGCGTGAATGTATTAACATTGTAGTCACCTGAATTGAGCGTGGAAGCAGAAGACACGGTGAAGGGGAGGTGAAAGAGGCGCTTCTGTTGTTGTTCTTCTGGCGATGGAGAGAGCTGCGGAGTTTCAATGGCGGCCCTTCGTGTTGTTTCGGCGAAACCCGTCGGCGTTCGGTGTCGGTGGTGCGCACGGTAAACGGTACGAAGATGTTTCCCCTTCCGTTGTGGCCGAAATGTGGTGAGTAGAATTAATTATGTTGCGAGGTGGAAAATATGTAGTGAGCAGTGAGAGGTGCCCTACGCCACCCGTAAATTGAGCGCGCACGCCGTGGCTACTGTGGTGGCGAGATGTGGTGTGTCGGTGTTGTGTTTACTCGACAACAGAGCTGTGGGTATAGCGTCAGCGGGGGGGCGGAAGTCACTCCTCAATTATATAAGTAGATCTAGTCCTGACTTTAGATGGGCTCATACAAAATACTTAACTAACGACTAGTAACTAATACATCACGAGTTTGAGTATGAATGTTTATAAAAACGTGTTTTAATACACTCTCTAAACGTGTCTAAAATCCTTATATGTACAAATGTACGCACTAACTAATGCTAAATAGTGTATAGTTGAAACGTTTATTACTGTTTACTAATAATGTATGAAAAATGCTTTACTTCAATTTTAGGATGAATTCATGATGAATTAAGTATTTAATAATGCTTAACTAATGCTTAATAGTGTAGTTATTACTAATTGTCTACCCTACTGTCTTCCCAGGTCACAGCAGTGTGTTTAGTTGCTGTCGCCTTCGCAACCTGCAGGGTCGTCCGCCCTCTTTTTTCCTCCTCCATATTTTGGGTGGGGCCATTCTCTTCATCACTGATGGCATTATAGTGAGACATCCTATTAACACCCTGCCTCAGAAAACATACAACATATTATTAGGAAAGTGTGTACTTTACAGTAGAGTAGACTGTCCAAGCTAACATGCTACTGCCTTTGAACCCAGGGCTCCTATGCTGGCTTCGTCTACACCTACGCTGTGTCCCCTCCACTGTTTATGGGCCATAAGACAGCTGGCTACCTGGATAGTGTGTTCTGGGCCTCCATCACAGCTGGCAGGCTGGCATTCATCTACCTGTCCTACAGATTCACTGCTGCCAGGCTGCTCACCGTCAGTCTGGTATGAACACACAGTCACACCAACAATCCAAGTTTCACCCACACCTTCATCCACCATTGACTTGTTAATTGCATGGTAGTAAGTATGAACACAATGCAGATTTAAAGAAAGTTGACAATACTTAATTGCCGTGGGGGGAATAGAATTATAGAATATAATATTCACACCTGCATTTCCATTACAAATCTATATAAGTGAGTTATTTGAATGAACTATATGAATGCTACCAAGCGCTGCTGTTCACGCCGATCACACAAAGCAGGCAAAGCAACTGTGAGTTGGCTGTAGAGGGAGTGTTGCATGCAATATAAGTCATATAGAGTTGTGATTCAATGAGCATTCAATGTTTAGCATTGTCTCTTCAAGCTTTGTGTTTCTCTCAGTATTTGTTGGGTGTCAAATAGAATGGGAGTTCAATGAGGAACTATGCTCAAATAGACAAGGGCTATGGCTCTAGTGGAATCATTACATAATGAGCATAATCAAATATTTGAAATGGGTGTGAATTCAAATGAGAGGGTCAGGATGAGAGCGGCTTACTGTTCTTTTAGCCAACCTAATTAGATGCTACTTTGAATTTTACTTGTGCATAACTTTGACACCACAGAATCTGAATCCAATTTCGGTTTACCTTATATGGTTTGCACAACTTAAAACTGAAATAAAGGGGGGAAAAAAACCTAATTGGAAACTTAAGATCCTGGCTTATAAAAACAAAACAAAACAAAAAAAACAATGCCATTTCCTTAACCCCCAAAATAAATATACATACTGTAAAATCATGCCCCTTTCTATTTCTTTTTTGATTCTTCTTCAGGTGGGGGTGATACTAGTGCAGTGTATGATGTTGTTGCTCTACTACAGCAGTGCTTTTCTCTTCATTGGAACATGTGTGTTGGGACTCTGCATCAGTAGTGTGTTTCCCTGCATGCTGGCCTTTACAGAAGACATACTAAACTATAAAGGTAACACACACTTTGCTGTTGCTTTTTTAATGCCTTTCCCACGCCAGCATCCACTTGCTGGCCTTTGACAGCTCTAATGTTTGGCTATGCTTCACAGGGAATGAAGAGAATCAGAGCCACTGACACCAAAATGACTGCATTCACTCTACCCCCTGAGCCAGTGCCACCTGGGGTTTTTAAAACTCTTATCTTTGTGTCTGAAGGTTGTGCCACAACTGTCCTAGTGACCTGCGCCAGCACAGGAGAGATGGTACTGCAGATGATCGTTGGATCGGTAAGATACAGTCCAGGGTGTGTGTGTGTGTGTGTGTGTGCGTGCATGCGTGCGTGCGTGCGTGCGTGCATGCGTGTGTGTGTGTGTGTGTGTGTGTGTGTGTGTGTGTGTGTGTGTGTGTGTGTGTGTGTGTGTGTGTGTGTGTGTGTGTGTGTGTGTGTGTGTGTGTGTGTGTGTGTGTGTGTGTGCGTGTGTCAGTAAACCGTCCGAAATCGTATAACAACATACTTTTTAGTATACCAAATTAATTTTCACTGCTTCCGAAAGCTGAGTAGCTACTATGTGAGATGCAGGGGTTGACACAGAGGCACTTGCCCGTCGGTTAAGTACAAGTCATGTTCTACTTGCCCAAAAGTCATGCCCACTTGCCCGAAAATTAAATCATCCATTATAAAATGATAGGTAAAAATGAATTACCGTTCATCTTAACTATATGCCAAATAGGCCTGTCTAAATAGCTGTGAATATGACTATGGGTTCACACTTATTTTATATTTTTAAGTGTAGCATCAGTGAAAATAGGAAATTATAGGCCAACTTTGCTCTTATTTTAAATTCCACAGACCAGATTCCACTTTCCTGTAACTTAAATAGATAGATAGATTACGTTTGTCTGACTTGACACCTGACACGCAACTATTTGTGTCTGTGTGAGATGCATACTAAACTCAGGCTATTTTGTAGTATTCAACCGTGTCCAAAGTGAAACCCTACTGCTTAGAAAATACTATGTAGGCTGAAAATACTGTACGCTTAGTAACCTCATTCATAAAATGTTCATCTTACTGTGGACATGTTTACCTGAAAAGGAATCTTTGAAATGTTTAATAGTTTTAGAATTGTACTCCTTTAAAAGTTCAGATATTTATAATGGAGGTCGATGGACGATTTTGGGACCTCAAAAAAAAAAACACTTTCACCTAGAAACTCCATTCACAGTTCAAAAATTCCACCTTACTGTGGACATGCATGCTTGAGATTGACCTGACCTCATATGTCTGTACTGAAATGTGTGTGTGTGTGTGTGTGTGTGTGTGTGTGTGTGTGTGTGTGTGTGTGTGTGTGTGTGTGTGTGTGTGTGTGTGTGTGTGTGTGTGTGTGTGTGCGCGCATGCAAGCGAGCGTGAACAAATATGAACATTTTTACATTCATGTTGGACTAATGATGCATATGAAACGGGCTTGTTTGCGTGTGCGTGTACTCTACGTGTGCATGTGTGTGTGTCTGTCTCTGTCCAGGCGATCCACAGTCGGGGTAGTTATGCCTTCTTGCTGTGTGGCATGATCGCATCCTTCATCTGTTTCTGCCTGTTTCTGCTCCTCCTCTATGTGCAGCGCATACACACCCGCTGCCAGTCAGGTACAGACAGTGAACACTTGAAGAGTTGACATTCAAAACTGTGTTATTATTAAAAAAGTAACTCATTCAATCTGTAGGACCATATCAGTGGTCTGCCATGTTTAACCCATTGACTACAACTCACGGTAGACTTGACATTACTGCTGAGTCCCAACCATTCTGTAAAGCATAGTTTGTGTTTTTGCAAGGAAGCTATTGGATTCTGTTCATTTCAGTACAGAATGAAAATCAATTTGCAGGGAATTGAAACATGTATCATGTATCAGTCTAGTCCTAGGTGATAGGAGTAACAATGACAACATATGGATAGATGTAACAGTGTTTTATTGAAGGAGGGATGTTGCACCAGTTAATGTACAAATATTTACAACTTACTATTCGCAACATTTGAGGGGATGGTAGCAACTGCAACTATTGATCATCATCTCTGCCCGTCCGTCCGTCTTGTCCGTTTGTCCGTCCGTCCGTCCGGACTTGAAACTTTGCGTGATTTTTCCAATCAATTACTTTTTTGATTAATCGAATAATCACGATATGTGTTTTGGTGGATTTTTCTATATCAAGGAATCAACACATAACTGAGTCTGATTAACCCCTCAAGCATAATTTTATGATTTGTCGTACAACTGTGTTGCGTGGAAATAGCAGATATACAAGCTCACAGTGGGTTGCTTTTTTTGAAAATCTATTTCATTTCAGATTGATTTTTTTTAATTTATAATTGATTAAATTGATTATTTTGATTAACTGCTGTACACCTAGAGGACAGGATAACAAAGTAGTGGAGACCAACTCAAACTGAAAACAAAGTATAAGAACTATCTAACTAGCTTCTAATGAGAATAAAAGTGAAACAAAATAATTTGGGTATACAATACAGCACACAGATTGAATAAGATTTCAAGCAACACTAGTATAACTGCATACACAATATGACTGCTAATTATGTTTACCTCACAGATTCCTCTAAAGAGATTACCATGACAGAGACTCCAAAGCCAGGACAGCCATGACACATGAACTGCAAAAGACTTGGCAGGTCAGAGAACAGAGAAGATTCCTGTGTATTTCTACAGAGGACACAGTGCAAAGGGAAGATGGAAAGGGAACTCTCAGGACACCCTGCTTTTGCTCTGTCTCACCACTGCCACAAATCATCATCAGAGTGAGCTACTGTAGTAATGGATTACAGCTGGAAACCTTCATCCCATCCTCTTCCACTGCGCAATGGAAATGAGGAATCCTCTGATTAATCTTCATTAACCAGCACACCAATCAAAGACCAATTCAAAGGACATGCATGACTTCACCTCACTTTGATTTTAGCAAGCATAACTCCATACTAACCTTGTGACGTTATATTTCTTGTACCAGTTTGGAATCCTGAATATTGTATTGCCTTCATGGTATCAATGTTGAAATTCTGTGGTCCACAACCTTGGCATTCATAAAGGAATTGATGCTGGAACGTGGATGTCGAGTCTGCTTCTGTCATACCTCTTTATCAAAATTTGTCATCCTTGTTGGTTAGATCAGATTAGTAGGTTTTGGTATGGCCAGAATCAGTAATTATTGACACCTGATATTAGCCCACCACACAAAAGTGGTGGGCTAAGTTCATTTACTCTTACTTTTATTCTATCCCACTACTTCTCAGAGGCAAATGTTGTACTTTTACTCCAGCACAATTATTTGAAAACTTGAGTTACTAGTTACTTTGTGGATTTTGATTATTATTATTACAAAACACACATTAACCACTTCAGCCCTACATGTCCACAGTAAGGTGGAATTTTTGAACTGTGAATGGAGTTTCTAGGTGAAAGTGTTTTTTTGAGGTCCCAAAACCTTCCATCCGCCTCCATTATAAATCTCTGAACTTTTAAAGGAGTACAATTCTAAAACTATGCAGCATTTCAAAGATTCCTTTTCAGGCAAACATGTCCACAGTAAGATGAACATTTTAAAGTATGAATGAGGTTACTAGAAGTAAGTATGTAGTTGTAGGCCTGCCTTTAAATGTCCATTGCCGCATCGACAATACATGGGGCGCTTAAAGTTAAATATCTCCATAACTACAAATGAATTTAAAAAAAAGTTTCTCAAGCATGCATGTCCACAGTAAGGTGGAATTTTTGAACTGTGAATGGAGTTTCTAGGTGAAAGTGTTTTTTAAGGTCCCAAAACGTTCCATCCCCCTCCATTCTAAATCTCTGAACTTTTGAAGGAGTACAATTCTAAAACTATACAACATTTCAAAGATTCCTTTTCAGGCAAACATGTCCACAGTAAGATGAACATTTTAAAGTATGAATGAGGTTACTAGGCGTAAGTATGTAGTTGTAAGCCTGCCTTTAAATGTCCATAGCTGATAACAGGTCCCCTGCTGCACTGGTGCTCCTCGACCTTTCGGCGGCCTTTGACACGGTAGACCACAAGATTTTATTATCACGCCTTGAACACCTTGTTGGCATCTCCGGCACTGTCCTCACTTGGTTCCAGTCCTACCTCTCAGATAGAACCTTCTCCGTGCACATAGGGGAATTTGCGTCACCTGCGGCTCCCCTCTCTTGTGGAGTGCCCCAAGGCTCCATACTAGGTCCGATTTTATTCCTCCTTTACGTTCTACCGCTAGGATCAATTTTTGCAAAGCACAATATGCCCTTTCATTGCTATGCAGATGACGTACAGATCTATTTTCCGCTAAATACAGACTCCAATGATCCATTCCACCCATTTCTCACCTGTTTCCACGATGTCAAGGCCTGGATGGACACCAATTTTCTCACCCTCAATGAAAATAAAACAGAAATCTTAATTTTTGGCCACCATCCTGTCCCACCCTCCAACTCCCTGGGCATTCTAAATTCAAACATCCATTCCTCTGCCAAAAATCTAGGTTTTATTTTTGACAACAATTTTAAACTTGACAAACATATCAGCTCTGTCGTCAAGTCAAGCTTCTTCCAGTTAAGACTCATAGCCAAAGTCAAAGCGTATCTCCCACAAAAACAGCTGGAGATGGTCATACATGCTTTTATCACCTCCAGATTAGACTACTGCAACTCACTCTACACTGGCATTGATCAGGCTTCACTTAGGCGCCTACAGCTGGTCCAGAACGCAGCCGCCCGCCTCCTCACCGGCACTAAAAAACGCGACCACATAACACCAGTCCTGGCCACTCTTCATTGGCTCCCTGTTCATTTTAGAATAGAATTTAAGGTTCTTTTATTTGTATTCAAAACCATTCACGGCCTGTCCCCCTCCTATCTCTCTGACCTAATTGAGCCCCATAATCCAACCAGGGCCTTGAGGTCTGCGGATAAGCTACAGCTGGTCCCTCTTATGACCAATTTGAGGAGTAGGGGTGACCGTGCTTTTGCGGCTGCGGGCCCCAGGCTCTGGAATTCGTTGCCCCTCCCCATTAGATCTGCCCAGTCGATTGGGGCTTTTAAAAATTTACTAAAAACTCATTTATTCTCTCTTGCTTTTAGTCGCACCTAGCTATCCTGCTCTGTCCCAACTTTGCATTGTTTTGTTTCTCTTTTGTTTTTCTTTTGTTTTGTATATTTTTTGCTGTGTATATATTATTTGTTGATGCTTCTTTGTGTCTAATTACCTCATATTAACCATGTTCAGCACTTTGGTCGGCTTTGAGCTGTTGTAAATGTGCTATACAAATAAAGTTTGATTTGATTGCCGCATCGACAATACATGGGGCGCTTAAAGTTAAATATCTCCCAAACTATAAATGATTTCAAAGAAAAAATCTCAAGCATGCATGTCCACAGTAAGGTGGAACTTTTGAACTGTGAATGGAGTTTCTAGGTGAAAGTGTTTTTTTTAGGTCCCAAAACCTTCCATCCGCCTCCTTTATAAATCTCTGAACTTTTAAAGGAGTACAATTCTAAAACTATGCAACATTTCAAAGATTCCTTTTCAGGCAAACATGTCCACAGTAAGATGAACATTTTAAAGTATGAAGGAGGTTACTAGGCGTAAGTATGTAGTTGTAGGCCTGCCTTTAAATGTCCATTGCCGCATCGACAATACATGGGGCGCTTAAAGTTAAATATCTCCAAAACTACAAATTATTAAAACTACAAAATCTCAAGCATGCATGTCCACAGTAAGGTGGAATTTTTGAACTCTGAATGTCCTGAGCTCCACTCAACTCGATGAATGTTAGGGACCAAAAAAAGTGTCACTACAAAGTACTACCATTCAACTCTAAATTGCCTGAAACGTACTCCTAACAGGTTTTCGGGGGGACGATTTTGGCCTCCACACTTAGTGATTTTTTCGGATTTAACTTTCGTTTCGGTAGTGACAAACTTTCGTTTCGGTAGTGACACAATGGTGAAAAAATAAATTTACGAAGTCCAGAGCTCGATGAATGATAGGGACCAAAAAAAGTCACTACAAAGTACTACCAATCAACTCTAAATTGCCTGAAACGTACTCCTAACAGGTTTTTGGGGGGACGATTTTGGCCTCCACACTTAGAGTGATTTTTCCAGTCCAGAGCTCGTTGAATATTTTGGCCTCCACACTTAGTGATTTTTTCGGATTTAACTTTCGTTTCGGTAGTGACACAAAAACGTTTCGGTAGTGACACAATGGTGGAAAAAAAAATTACTCCACTACAAAGTACTACCAATACTACCAATCAACTCTAAATTGCCTGAAACGTACTCCTAACAGGTTTTTGGGGGGACGATTTTGGCCTCCACACTTAGTTATTTTTTCGGATTTAACATTCGTTTCGGTAGTGACAAACTTTCGTTTCGGTAGTGACACAATGGTGAAAAAATAAATTTACGAAGTCCAGAGTTCGATGAATGATAGGGACAAAAAAAGTCACTACAAAGTACTACCAATCAACTCTGAATTGCCTGAAACGTACTCCTAACAGGTTTTTGGGGGGACGATTTTGGCCTCCACACTTAGTGATTATTTCGGATTTAACTTTCGTTTCGGTGGTGACCAACTTTCGTTTCGGTAGTTTGATTACAAAATGTAAGTTGTGTAAAAAATAATCTGACTATACTAAGTTGTTATTTGTTTGTTTAAGTCAGGCTATACTCTACTCAGAGTCATAAGTTTACAAAATGTACTAAAGTACAGTGAACGTCTGTGCGGTTTGTCTTCATCACTGAAAATAACGTACATGTAAACTGATGTCATGTGCAGTTGGGGTGAAGAAACACAACCATTTCACTCCTAATAATACCTATTTGATTTGACATCCTGACTTGCTGCTGTAGCTGAGGCTTGAACCTGTTACCTGCGGCTCACTAGTCAGTGACTCTATCCATTCACCTACAGCTGTTTCCTTGGAATCTGTGGTTCTGAAACCTTTTGTTGTCAACCCCCCAAATTGACATGTATTTGGGCAGTGGACCCCAATGTGAAAAGATGTAGTGTCAGGGCCCCCCATGAAAAAGATTTATATTTATGCTGTAACACATTTTTTTAAAGTTATGTGTCTTGTTTGTTGTTCAAGTCAAAGCACCAGGAAGGCTGTACTTGTCAGCCATCTGTTAGCTCAATGGGTTGAGACGCAGTATTCAGGATCCAGAGGCCATGAGTTCAAATCCCATTGATGTCTTTCCTATGATTCTTTCCTTTGCAGACTGGCTTCCAGAAGATCAACTGAAAACTACCAGGAAGGCTATATTTGTCATCCAACTGTTAGCTCAATGGGTTGAGACGCAGTATACATGATCCAGAGGCCATGAGTTCAAATCCCATTCATGTCTTTCCTTTGCAGACTGGCTTCCAGAAGATAAGGTGAAAACTACCAGGAAGGCTGTACTTGTCAGCCATCTGTTAGCTCAATGGGTTGAGACTCAGTATTCACGATCCAGAGGCCATGAGTTCAGATCCCATTGATGTCTTTCCTATGATTCTTTCCTTTGCAGACTGGCTTCCAGAAGATCAACTGAAAACTACCAGGAAGGCTGTACTTGTCAGCCATCTGTTAGCTCAATGGGTTGAGACGCAGTATACATGATCCAGAGGCCATGAGTTCAAATCCCATTGATGTCTTTCCTATGATTCTTTCCTTTGCAGACTGGCTTCCAGAAGATCAACTGAAAACTACCAGGAAGGCTGTACTTGTCAGCCATCTGTTAGCTCAATGGGTTGAGACGCAGTATACATGATCCAGAGGCCATGAGTTCAAATCCCATTGATGTCTTTCCTATGATTCTTTCCTTTGCAGACTGGCTTCCAGAAGATCAACTGAAAACTACCAGGAAGGCTGTTCTTGTCAGCCATCTGTTAGCTCAATGGGTTGAGACGCAGTATTCATGATCCAGAGGCCATGAGTTCAAATCCCATTGATGTCTTTCCTATGATTCTTTCCTTTGCAGACTGCCTTCCAGAAGATCAACTGAAAACTACCAGGAAGGCTGTACTTGTCAGCCATCTGTTAGCTCAATGGGTTGAGACGCAGTATACATGATCCAGAGGCCATGAGTTCAAATCCCACTGGTGTCTTTACTGTGATGCTTTCCTTTGCAGACTAACTTCTAGAAAAACAAGTTAAAACCACCAGGAAACCTGTAACTCTCAGCCAACAGCATAGCTCAACTGGTAGAGCGTCTGTCCAATAACATGACTTGACTTGACTTGAGTGGGTTCAATTCCCACTCGAAGCAAGTGTCCCCGGTAACTTGGGGCAACGGATAAATTGACTGATATCCGTAGAATAACTTGTAGGAGTGTGCTGGTTCAAATCCAGTTCAACCCAGGACCGAGCGGTCCTGGGTTCGATTCCCACTAACGTCAAGTCCCCGGTAAATTGGAGCAGCGGATAAATTGACTGATATCCGTAGAATAACTTGTAGGAGTGTCCTGGTTCAAAGTGGGAATCGAACTGGATTTGAACCAGCACACTCCTACAAGTTATTCTACGGATATCAGTCAATTTATCCGTTGCCCCAAGTTACCTGGGACACTTGACTCGAGTGGGAATCGAACCCACTCAAGTCAAGTCATGTTATTGGACAGACGCTCTACCAGTCGAGCTATGCTGTTGGCTGAGAGTTACAGGTTTCCTGGTGGTTTTAACTTGTTTTCTAGAAGTTCGTCTGCAAAGGGAAGCATCACTAAGGATATCAGTCAATTTATCCGTTGCCCCAAGTTACCGGGGACACTTGACTCGAGTGGGAATCGAACCCACTCAAGTCAAGTCAAGTCAAGTCATGTTATTGGACAGATGCTCTACCAGTTGAGCTATGCTGTAGGCTGAGAGTTACAGGTTTCCTGGTGGTTTTAACTTGTTTTTCTAGAAGTTAGTCTGCAAAGGGAAGCATCACTAAGGATATCAGTCAATTTATCCGTTGCCCCAAGTTACCGGGGACACTTGACTCAAGTGGGAATCGAACCCACTCAAGTCAAGTCAAGTCATGTTATTGGACAGACGCTCTACCAGTTGAGCTAAGCTGTTGGCTGAGAGTTACAGGTTTCCTGGTGGTTTTAACTTGTTTTTCTAGAAGTTAGTCTGCAAAGGAAAGCATCACAGTAAAGACACCAGTGGGATTTGAACTCATGGCCTCTGGATCATGTATACTGCGTCTGAACCCATTGAGCTAACAGATGGCTGACAAGTACAGCCTTCCTGGTAGTTTTCAGTTGATCTTCTGGAAGCCAGTCTGCAAAGGAAAGAATCATCGGAAAGACATCAATGGGATTTGAACTCATGGCCTCTGGATCATGTATACTGCGTCTCAACCCATTGAGCTAACAGATGGCTGACAAGTACAGCCTTCCTGGTAGTTTTCAGTTGATCTTCTGGAAGCCAGTCTGCAAAGGAAAGAATCATAGGAAAGACATCAATGGGATTTGAACTCATGGCCTCTGGATCATGAATACTGCGTCTCAACCCATTGAGCTAACAGATGGCTGACAAGTACAGCCTTCCTGGTAGTTTTCACTTGATCTTCTGGAAGCCAGTCTGCAAAGGAAAGAATCATAGGAAAGACATCAATGGGATTTGAACTCATGGCCTCAGGATCATGAATACTGCGTCTCAACCGATTGAGCTAACAGATGGCTGACAAGTACAGCCTTCCTGGTGCTTTGACTTGAACAACAAACAAGACAAATAACTTTAAAAAAATGTGTTACAGCATAAATATAAATCTTTTTCATGGGGGGCCCTGACACTACATCTTTTCACATTGGGGTCCACTGCCCAAATACATGTCAATTTGGGGGGTTGACAACAAAACGTTTCAGAACCACAGATTCCAAGGAAACAGCTGTAGGTGAATGGATAGAGTCACTGACTAGTGAGCCGCAGGTAACAGGTTCAAGCCTCAGCTACAGCAGCAAGTCAGGATGTCAAATCAAATAGGTATTATTAGGAGTGAAATGGTTGTGTTTCTTCACCCCAACTGCACATGACATCAGTTTACATGTACGTTATTTTCAGTGATGAAGACAAACCGCACAGACGTTCACTGTACTTTAGTACATTTTGTAAACTTATGACTCTGAGTAGAGTATAGCCTGACTTAAACAAACAAATAACAACTTAGTATAGTCAGATTATTTTTTACACAACTTACATTTTGTAATCAAACTACCGAAACGAAAGTTAAATCCGAAATAATCACTAAGTGTGGAGGCCAAAATCGTCCCCCCAAAAACCTGTTAGGAGTACGTTTCAGGCAATTTAAAGTTGATTGGTAGTACTTTGTAGTGACTTTTTTGGTCCCTAACACCACAAATGGTTTACATACTCTTTACGAATGTCTTACGCATCATTTGCTTAACATGAATGATAATTCTAGTAATTGTTTGGTGTCTGCATTCATGAAAGCCAGGTAGTTTGCAACAGGTAAGGAGGAAGTCCACATTAACAGACAGTCATAAATGATGAACTGTCTTCACTTTACTGTAGGGCACATAATAACATGTACAAAGGATTTATAGATATTTTAGGAATGTTTTACAAAGCATGTTAAACATGAACAAACACATTAACAGACAGTTGTAGATGATGAACTGTCTTCACTTTACTATAGGGCACATAATAACATGTACTAAGGATTTATAGATACTTTAGGAATGTTTAACAAAGCATATGTTAAACATGAACAAGCTACCAATAGCTTGTATATATTATGTAACATCAGTTACAAATGATTTAATAATCATTTACAGATGTATTATACATGGCTTATTCATGAATAGTTACTAATACCTTTATAGATGATTTGTAACCGTAGTTATAAAGGTTTTAGTAATCATTTACGAATGTCAATAAACAGGTTGTTAATGATTTGTTAATAGTCTATAAACTGCTTATAAACGTTTATAAATGCTTTACAATGGGTCGTTACAAATGATTTAATAATCTTTTACAGATGTATATAAATGGGCTTATTCATGAATAGTTCACTACTTACTAATACTTTACAAATGATTTGTAACTGTAGTTATAAAGGTTTTAGTAATCATTTACGAATGTCAACAAACAGGTTGTTAATGATTTGTTAATAGTCTACAAACTACTTATAAACGTTTATAAATGCTTTATAACGGGTCATTATTGTAAAGTGCTACCCACCCATCGTAGCAAAATAGTTCTATATGAAAAACTAGTTCACACACACACACACACATATATATATATATATATATATATATATATATTACGGCCGGGCCTTTGCGTAACGTGCCCAAAAAAAACAGACATACAAGCTGTCAACGCACTGCGACATGCCGTGTCGATAGCTTGCAGATCTGTTCTTTTGGGTAGGGCGAGCGGCTACGGTGCTTCGTCCTCTATGCATGAACCCGAAGTTTACAAATCGTACTCTCACGGATGATCCGATCATCTAATAAAAATATTAAGCCGATGCCAAGTTAACTAAAGGTATATAAATGATGCTGAGCTAAACATGTTTCCTTAATTTCGAAGTTTTATAGTTAAACATTATGATGAAAGTCCCCAGTTCCTCTCACGAAGTGACAGCTGTTGCTCTCGCCATGTTTATGAATGGTTAAAACATCTTTTGAAAATAGCAGATCTACAAGCTCACAACGCGTCACAAGCTTGTAGATCTGCTATTTTCAAACGGGACATTCTGGGATCGAACCCGAAGCTCCCACTCACCAGTCCGACTTGTTATCAGTCATGCCAATAAACATGCCCGAAAGCCAGGTCTATTGCACGCGACTTCTGGCTAATTTGACTGTGGGGGCTACACATAGAACCAGCGCAGCAGTTATATATCTATATCTATATCTATATCTATATAGAGATAGAGATAGATATAGATATATTCCTAAACTTTCCTAAAGTAAATTCCCCCCATTGGTGCTAAAAGCTGTCAATCATGCAGGGGGACGCCCCCTCTATCCTCTGATACACAACAATGGCCGCCGTGTTCATTTAAGAGCATTGAAATGTCACCTTAAAATGCATTTTAATACATTACAGAATGTACCTAAACAAATGTAAGTGTCCAATAAATATCATACTATAATTCTAGTAACCTCTGTCTGTCTGTCCGTCCGTCAGTAGTGGTGAGTAGTGGTGTCACTACCCGGTTCTCCTCACTGGCTGGAGCAATTGCTCTGATTTTGCACACAGCCATTGACCATTACCATCTGAACTTAACTGTGAAGCCCGTTTTTCAATTTCATCAAATCTCAGCTTCTTATTAGCGTTTATGTGTAAAACACTGTCGCCATGGTTACGGGGCTGCCCAGCTATGGGACGAACTGCCTCGCGGGTTGCCAGATCATGTGCGCATATCCCCCCACGGATGCGTCGACCGGGTATGGTCTAGTAAAGGTAATTTAGATAAAGGTTCGACTTTATCTTTGTATATATACAAAAATCTGTATATATATATAGTATATGTATGCAAAGGGTGTTTAAACTATAGTAGGACAGCACTACGTAGTTTACGTAGGCTTTACGTAAGCTTCGTCCAGGAGGTCTTTACGTGCATGCTGTCTCACGAATGTAGTTTTAGCACAGACGTAGCGGAACCTACGACGATGGTGTCTCCAGAAGCCTGTTTAGATGCCACGTTGGGGACACACAGCTGCTACTAACGAAGATAGTGCGCAGCGGGGTTTCGACTGCGCAGCTGCGTGGAGGCTCCTACGCAGCTTCTAGGCTACGCAGGAGCTGAAATTCGTTTGGGAAATGCGGCCAATGAAGGATCCCAACCCTACACAATGAACATAAAGAATAAAACAAACCATGTAAGGGTAAATACAACATTATGGACATAAAGATAAAATAAACCACATAAGGGGAAATACAACACTATGAACAAAGAATTAAACAAACCATGTAAGGGTAAATACAACACAATGAACATAAAGAATAAAACATAAAACCATAAAGGGCAAATACAACACTATGAACATAAATAAAACAGACCATATAAAATGGTAAATACAACACTATGAGTAGGGCACTGCAGGGAATTGAACCCCATCCCGGTAAACCAGGAGAACCACACCAGAGCCTTTGTTTTTATGTTGTTATTTACAAATCACATGGTAACATTCACTCATTTACATTTCAACAGTAAAGTCACTTCACAATTTTCAATGTAGATATTCATCTATACTCTTTGTCCAGAGTGTCTCACAATAAACAAGGTAAACACATACATAGAATGCAGAGACAGTGTAGTGTCTCAGTAAACTAGGATCACAGGTAAACCAAGAACCTAGCATCAGTCTAAACGGTATAATAAATTAATAATCTGTACATAGAAACTATAGGATGCCAGGTCAACAAATGAACCCAGCATCTGAGGTATTTTTTACTTTACTGGAGTATTTCCAATTTTCAGTACTTTTACTTATACTCCACCACACCTCAGAGGCAAATATTGTACTTTTACTCCACTACAATTATTTGAAATCTTTAGTTACTTTGTAGATTTTGATTATTACTACGAAACATACAAACATTAACCCTATTTAAACTTTGACCACTTGAAAATAGCAGATCTACAAGCTCAAAATGCATCTAAGTGCTACAGGATGAGGTGGAGTCTGAAGATGAGTCTCTTCACATTACAACAATGATGAGCTATGCTGTTGGTCACAGAATTCCTGAAGCAGCACAGCTGTACAGTTACAGATAATGAGCCTATTGAGATCAGATACGGTAATGTTTAGTGATATAGCGCCTTTATAAAAAAAGCAATAAATAAAAAAATAAATACAATTAAAAAAAAACATCACATTCAAATACAGTAAATGGAAGTTAAAACAAAACATACATTACAACTGAAATATTTTTTGTGCAAATATTACATAATTTTCAATGATATTATCCATCAAAGACTAATGCTATTATGTAATTTTGACAAGCCTATGAAGTCATGACGACCAAGAAGAAAACAGGAAAACAATAACCCAAAATACATGTCAATAATTATCATTACAACAATAAAAAAGGAGAAAAACTAAAACAAAATACAGATAAGATACAATAAACTAACAGATATTCAAATTAATATTTGCGCAAAAAAAAAACTCTTGCTGACCTCCCTCATCTATCCCGTCACAGTTCATCCATTTACCAATTTAGTTTATCCACTTAACAAGGCTGCCATGTTAAAGGAAAAGGTCCGGACTAGAATAACAGCCTTTTTTCCTACTTTTATTGATCCCAAATGACTGGCCATGGAAAATTCATGAACAGGCCATAAATAGGTAGCCATGTTTTCACTCCACACAAACCTTAAGGAAAACTCCTTAGACAGAGATTAAGAAAATATATTTGCATTTTATTTGTTCATGCTCATAAATTGCTCCAAGAGCTAAGTGAAGAGTGCAGCAGCAAACTTTTGGGTCAAAGGACCATCGTCAGTGCCTCGCCTACTGACCGCTGTGAATAATGAAGCTTTACCCGCAAATGACAACACATAAATCCACATCACATACAGCGCCTATGGTCATATGTGATGTGGACTGACGTGATGAAGACTTACCTGCACATGACTGAAGTGACGTGAAATGATAAGACGAGACGCAAATCAAATTACGCAAAATGAAACGAGACATAAATCCACATCACATACTACACTACACTACACTACACCAGACATACACTATGGTCATATGTGATGTGGACTGACGTAATGAAGCTTTAACCGCAAATGATTAGATCTGATGATATAGCACTGACGATGGTCCTATGACCTAAATGTTTGCTGCTGCACTTTTCACTTTGATCCCTTGGAGCACTTTATGATAATGAAACGAATAAAATAAAAAGAGCTTTTCTTTGTCGCCGTCTAAGGAGTTTGTGGAGGTTGTCTTTTTTTCTGCCAGTTTTGCTTTGTTTTTGAGACCAGCTACAGTCAGTAAATATTCCTCTTTTTCCTTTTAGTTTCCTACAATCAAAAAAAAGAGAGAAATGTACAGAAATAAAACGTTATTTTTCAAAGGAACCTCATATATTTAAGGAAACACATGGAACCAAATGGACCCTTGTCCACTGTTTCCCAAGTTATGGGTCGGGACTCAATAATGGGTCGTGGACATATTTTCTTGGGTCATGAGTAAATAACCCCCCCCCCCCCCCCAACCTGTTAATTAAGTATTCAATCAAAGATTCCAGCAGGTGATTGGCCTGTGGATTACGGTTCATTGAACATTGTAATGTATTAAATACATTTGAAAATGACATTGGTTTGTTCTGAATGGATTAGATATGACATATTGGAATATTGTTGATGTCCAAAAAATATTATAAAAAGTGAAAATAGCAGATCTACAAGATCAATGTCACGAAATAGAGAAAAACATTCAAAATAATGTAATTTAAGAAAATGCTAAATAAGAAATTCCATAAAGAAAATAATGAAAATCTACAAGATCTACAAGCTCAAACTAATTTCATAAAGTAAATTAAAAAAAGAAAAGCAATTCCATAAAGTAGGGGAATCATTTGTTTAACATACAACTTACATTTAGTTGAAATTTAAACCAGTGGTTCTCCTCCTAAATATTTGGCAAAAACATTAAGATTTAATATAAAAAAGTTATACTAAATAAATCATTTATACTAAGTTAGTACCAATGGATTGATTGGTCTTTAAAGCATGCTCTGAAAAGGCCCACCCATCTGTCCACTTAACACGGCTGCCATGTTAAGTGGTCAGATCCAGAATAAGGTTGAAAACCACTGATTTACACATTTCAAAGATCTACAACTACAGCAGAAATTAACATTTAATTAAAGATCTACAACTACGGCAGATGAAAACCTAACCCTATGGATTAAGTACATGAGCAACATGTAATTAAGTTTCACAATTAAGATTGACATTTTTAGAGGAACTTCATTTTATTTAACACTTTTTTAAAGCTCTGTGGACATTGTTTTAATAAAAACCTGATAATGCTTTTAATCGGGTAAACGACATATAGATCATATTTGTTATCAAAAAACAAAAATGTCCACTAAAATCTTGACTACTCCAACCAATTTTATATTTTTGAAAATTGTAATAATGTAATAATTTACAGACCATAAATGGGTAGCCATGTTAACATCTTTATAAAAAATAAAAAACGGTTGAAGAAAAGACTCACTCCACAAAAACCTTAAGGAAAACTCCTTAGACAAAGACTAAGTAAATATATTAGTGTTTTAATTTTTCCATGCTCATAAAGAGCTCCAAGTGCTAAAAGTGAAAAGTGCAGCAGCAAACGTTTGGGTCAAAGGACCATCGTCAGTGCATCGCCTACTGACCGCTGTGAATAATGAAGCTTTACCCGCAAATGACAACACATAAATCCACATCACATACAGCGCCTATGGTCATATGTGATGTGGACTGACATGAAGACTTACCTGCAAATTAATTATAAGTGACGTGAAATGATATGACGATACGCAAATCAAATTACGCAAAATGATACAAGACATAAATCCACATCACATACTACACTACACTACACTACACCAGACATACACTATGGTCATTATGTGATGTGGACTGACGTAATGAAGCTTTAACCGCAAATGATTAGATCTGATGATATAGCACTGACGATGGTCCTATGACCTAAATGTGTGTTGCTGCACTTTTCACTTTGAGCACTTGGATCACTTTATGATCATGAAACAAATAAAACAAAAATAGATTTTCTTAATCTCCGTCTATAAATCTTCCTCTTTTTCCTTTTAGTTTCCTACATTTTTTTTAAATAAAACATTTACAGAAATAAAAAGTTCTCATATTTCAAAAGAACCTCATACATTTAAGGCAACAAATGGACCCTGGTCCACCGTTTCCCAAGTTATGGGTCGGGACTCAATAATGGGTCGTGGACACATTTTCTTGGGTCATGTGTAAATAACCCCCCCCCCCTCCCCCGAACCTGTTAATAAAGTATTCAATCAAAGCTTCCAGCAGGTGATTGGCCTGTGGATTACGGTTCATTGAACATTGTAATGTATTAAATACATTTGAAAATGACATTGTTTTTTTTCTGAATAGAGCAGATATGACATATTGGAATATTGTTGATGTCCAAAAAACATTATACAATGTGAAAATAGCTGATCTACAAGATCAATGTCACAAAAATAAAGAAAAACATTCAAAATAATGTAATTTAGGAAAATGCAAAATAAGAAATTCCATAAAGAAAAGAAAATAATGAAAATCTACAAGAGTGAAGATCTACAAGCTCAAACTAATTTAATAAAGTAAATTAAAAAAGAAGCAATTCCATAAAGTAGGGGAATCATTTGTTTAACATACAACTTACATTTAGTTGAAATTTAAACCAGTGGTTCTCCTCCTAAATATTTGGCAAAAACATTAAGATTTAATATAAAAAAAGTTATACTAAATAAATAATGTATACTAAGTTAGTACCAATGGATTGATTGGTCTTTAAAGCATGATCTGAAAAGGCCCACCCATCTGTCCACTTAACACGGCTGCCATGTTAAGTGGTCAGATCCAGAATAAGGTTGAGAACCACTGATTTACACATTTCAAAGATCTACAACTACAGCAGATGAAAACATAACCCTATGGATTAACACTCTGTACATGAACATTTAATTAAAGATCTACAACTACGGCAGATGAAAACCTAACCCTATGGATTAAGTACATGAGCAACATGTAATTAAGTTTCACAATTAAGATTGACATTTTTAGAGGAACTTTATTTTATTTAACACTTTTTAAAGCTCTGTGGACATTGTTTTACTTTGTTTTAATAAAAACCTGATAATGCTTTTAATCGGGTAAATGAATATAGATCATATTTGTTATCAAAAAACAAAAATGTCCACAAAACTTACAAGTGTGAAATAAAATCTTGACTCCTCCAACCAATTTTATATTTTTAAAATTTGTAATAATGTAATCATTTACAGACCATAAATGGGTAGCTATGTTAACATCTTTTAAAAAAATAAAAACCGATTGAAGAAAAGACTCACTCCACAAAAACCTTATGGAAAACTCCTTTGACAGAGACTAAAAAAATATATTAGTGTTTTATTTGTTCACGCTCATAAAGAGCTCCAAGTGCTAAAAGTGAAAAGTGCAGCAGCAAACGTTTGGGTCAAAGGACCATCGTCAGTGCCTCGCCTATTGACCGGCATGAATAATGAAGCTTTACCCACAAATGACAACACAGAAATCCACATCACATACTACACTACACTACATTACGGTCATTATGTGATGTGGACTGACGTGATGAAGCTTTAATTGCACTGACGATGGTCCTACGACCTAAATGTGTGTCGCTGCACTTTTCACTTGGAGCACTTGGAGCACTTTATGAACATAGAAAAAATAAAATAAAAATATATGTTCTTAGTCTCTGTCTGAGGAGTTTTCCTTAAGGTTTTTATGGAGTGAGTCTTTATTTCTGCCAGTTTTATCAGTCAGTGAATATTCCTCTTTCCTTTTAGCATCCTACATTTGTTTTACATGAATAAAATACAATATTTAGAGTAGTAAAACGTTCTTATGTTTCAAAAGAACCCGATACATTTAAAAACAAAAATCAAAGAAATTCAATTTAAAATATTAAAATAAGAGTAATGAAAATAGCAGATCTACAAGCCGAGCTTGTAGATCTGCTATTCTCACTAGGTCCCAGGGAGACATCACATTTCTCTTTTGGGTCTCGAGCTAAAACGTTATGAAAATCTTTACACTGAAATGTTTACATTCCAGTGTGTTTTTGCCATTGCTTGTTTATTGATAATTTCAGATCCAGATTCAAACAGTGACTATTTTTTCTGGGGTCAAATAGTAAAATGAAAATGAATTAAAAGCACATATAAGAAGCAAGCAAAATAGAACATGTGCCATTTCGTGAAAACAACAAATCTAAGCAATAAATTAGAAACAAAACAAAAAAAAGAGGTTGTGAAAATAGATTTACATGCTCGTTGTGAGCTTGCAAATCTATTATCTTCACTAGTTTGGGTTCTGAGCTAAAAGGTTTGGGAACCTCTGCAGTGGCACAATGCCTGGTAGCTGTTAAATATAGAGCGTACACATTTTGAATGACATCAGTTATGACTGTAATGTTTAGAATGCAATCACACAGTTATGACTGTTTATTTTATTTTCCAGAAGTAATACAGTCTACAGTGACTGAACTGCCTCTTACACAGTGTCACAGTGGCTGCTAGCTGATGCCTATGAGTTCAATTCAAAGTTTCAATTTAAATGGTGCATTTATCTATAGTACCTTTAAGCAAAGCACTTTGTAATGTGCATTACATTCACCAACATACTTAGCAGGGGGAGAGATAGAGAGATGAGGGATGAAGAGACAGAGAGAGGGATAGATAGAGAGACTCGTATAATTTACATCATTTGTGAACGATTGACATAAATCATACGAGGCGCATATGACGCAATGGCAGCAGCATTCTTTGTTTCATGTTCTCTGCATCAGTCTCAGTCCAGCATCAGTCCATTTTCTTCATTATTCTCCGGCCAAATGACGAGCATTGTACGCAAACAACGTGAAACGAAGTCCACATCACATACTGGTCATATGGTTGTATGTATCGTTTATATTATATTATTATATTATTATTATTATTATTATTATGTGATGTGGATTGACGTGATGAAGCTTTACTCGCAAATGACGGCACACATAACGAGTAACTATACGTGATGCACATGCCGACATCCGTCAAACACCTTCACATCACATACTGGTCATATGCGATGTGGATTGGCGTGATTAAGCTTTACCGCAAATGACGCAACGCAAAATCAATTGTGCCAATATTTGTCAGCAATACAGCAACAGCATGAATGACATTAGTACACAACACTATGAATGACATTAGTACACAATATACAACACTATGAATGACATTAATACACAACATACAACACAAGCAACAGGAATAACCAAAGTCATTAACCCTTTAAGACCTGAAGCCGATTCTACATGTCTCCTAAATCCCAACAGTTTTCTGAAAAACATAAGTTTCTATATCAGTGGTTCTCAAACTTATTCATGTCAAGGACCCCCAAAATGATATGTATTTGGCCGCGGACACCCATCAAAATATTTTGTTCCAGGGACCCCCCTCCCCCCCGCAGAAGCAAAGATTTGAGTTAAAAAATATTTGCTTTAAATATATATATTCAAAGATTTGCACACATTTTCACGAATTTTCAAAAACAACAGATCTACAAGCTCATAGCGCGGCACTCAGTGCTGCGCTATGAGCTTGCATATCTGCTATTTTTGAATAGCCAAAGTGTAAAATAAAGCTTTTTAGCTCAAATCTAAAAATGACACAGTTCCAGGTCTTAATGGGTTAAATGCATATGATATGAATGATGGCCCTACATCTCTCCCTGTTCTGACCTACTGTAAACAACGGCGTGTACCTCGCCTAAAAGAAAAAATTGCCGACCGATGTGAATGACGAGCTATCCGCAAATGTCGTGAAATAATCACAAAATCACATAAATCCACATCACATATAACCCTAACCCTACGACCAGTAATGTGATGTTATTATTATTATTATTATTATTATTATTATTATTATTATTATTATTATTATTATTATTATGTGATGTGGATTGACGTGATGAAGCTTTACTCGCAAATAGCCTGAAACGGTACAACGGCAATAAAATTACGCGAAACGACACACGACGTAAAGGACGACATGCATCACATACCTCCACATATGTTCATATGTGACGTGGACTAACGTGATGATGTTTTACCCGCATATGTTGTGAAATGACACAACACAAGACATACATCACATCAATGCACATCACATACGGCCCCCGTGTACGGTCATATGTGATGTGGGCTGACGTGATGAAGACTTACCTGCATATGACGGAAGCGACGTGAAATCAAATGTAATTTTTACCCGCATGTGTTGTGAAATGACAACACATACATCACATCAATCCACATCACATACTACACTACACTACACCATGGACTTATGTGATGTGGGCTGACGTGATGAAGACTTACCTGCACGGATATGACGTGAAATCCTGAGACGCGACGCAAATCAAATTACTTAACGCAAATGACGCGAAATTCTACGAGACATAAATCACACAAACGCTGGCCGTGACTCAATAATTTAAAAAAATGGTCCAGTCCCTTACATATTCTTCACGAATGACGGGCATTGAACGCAAACGACGCAAACCGCTGGCCCGCCACCCGTTAAATGACGCAACGCAAGCGGCGCTGATAGTGCAAATTTTACAGTTAAAGCTAAAAAAATGTTTAGTTGATACTATGACAGGGCAAAAAAAAAAAGCTATATTTTTAACTTTATCAAAAATAGATAAAGCACAAATAGGTTTAACTATGTGAGTTTGCTATGTGACCAAGAGCCACATATACTATACCCTGTCACTATATTATACAACCTAGTATACATATACTGTACCCTGTCACTATATTATACAACCTAGTATACATATACTATACCCTGTCACTATATTATACAACCTAGTATACATCTACTGTACCCTGTCACTATATTATACAGCTTAGCGTAGGCCTACATATACTGTACCCTGTCATTACATAAACAGCCTGGATACGTATACTGTCAGTACTACGAATAGAACCAAATGGACCAGTGACGGGTCCATTTGGTTCCATTTGTAAAAAACTCAAAGACACACTAGAAGGAAAAAAAGTTATAACTTTATTCAAGCAAATAATGAAGAGAAAAGAGGGGAAGTTAAAGTATGGAGGTCAGGCAGAAACCTTGTATGTCCAAAATTGTTACTTTTTAAAATGGACACAAAATAACCTGTGTTCCAATGGATCCAATATAATTATCATGATCTTTGCGTTGTGAGCTTGTAGATCGGCTGTTTGTACTGCTTTAGTATGTGACACTGTCACACGGTATGACCAAGTAAAGAAATGTCTTTACGACTATATATATACATACATACATACATACATACATACATACATACATACATACATACATACATACATACATACATACATACATACATACATACATACATACATACATACATACATACATACATACATACATACATACATACATACATACATACATACATACATACATACATGGTTTCTGCCCGACAACCAATGATAGACCGTGTCACTACTATCACTTACCTTGAACAGCAGCCACGACTCAAACAGCAGATGAAATTAAAAAAACACTAAGAAAGAAGCAAATGACACACATCATTTGCTTTCTCTTTTAGTTTGCACAGACCTACAGCATAGATGACTGTTAACACAGTGTTAATGGGGCTACATGCTACCATAATGATACCAGACATAAATCACATAGCTCCACATCACATACATTTGTACACACAAACCACTAGTGAAGAACTAGTGCAATAGACAGGCAAGAAGAAAGAAATGTGTTTGTGAAAAGAAAGATAGACAAAAATAAAAAATCGATCAAATAACTCAGACACAAAAGTAAATAAAAACAAATAATCTTGTTATTGCTTTATTAAAGCAAAGAATAGAGAAAAAGAGGAGAAGTTACGACCACATATGGTCATATGTGATGTGGACCGATGTGATCAAAGTTTTGGGCGCAAATGACGTGAAACAATAAATAAAATCACATTAATCCACATCACAGAAAGGCACATGGTCCTATGTGATGTGGACCGACGTGATGAAGCTTTACCCACAAATGACGCGATGCAAATGACGTGAAACGATAGACGACGCAAATTACCACATACATGGTATGGTAGCATGTAGCATGTAGCCCCCTTAACAAGCAGCAGCTGCAATCAAAAGGTTCCTACCTTCCTGCCATCTTCACTTACGGACGTCTACTTCTTGTCATCTTCGTGTTCTGTAAAGACACAAAAAAGAAAACAAAAACGTTGAGTTGAGCAGGCCTTACAGGGTGACATTTTGGAAGCCAAGATGGTCTGTAGAGCCATAAGCTGGTCACTGACAGGGCTGTGTCACCATTATGGCATTTTACTTCTTTTTTTTAATTGTCACAAATAATTGTGATTAAGGATTTCATTGTATTGTACATGAACATTGAACATGTTTGAAAATAAATCAACATTTTTGTAACTAGAAGAGTGGGCACCCGGGAAAAGTGGGCACTTCAATGTGTAATTGGCCATTTCTATTCCTCAAAGTAAGTAATTAAGTAACTTAAAGGAGTAGTTCACCCACAAAATGACTTATTTTCTATCAATTGCACACGCCATGAAGCCTTAATTCATGGATTTGTTTTTGTCGCATTCCTATGCCAATAATTAGATTCCCGTCTCCTACCGGCTAATGTATCCGGTAGGAGACACAAAGTAAATTATTTGTGTCTCCTACCGGAAATACACCCGGTCATCAAATGATTGGCTTAGTAATGAGACAAAAACTAAATCATGAATTCAAGGCTTCATGGGGTGTGCAATTTATAGAAAATAAGTGATTTTTTGGGTGAACTACTCCTTTAAGTACATGCTTTGAAGATGCTTGACTGGCCTACAGCCACTGTGGGCATAAAACAATACGTTTTAGGTCTGATAATGATGTACCCACCCGTACATGTTCACATCATGTATACTTTACATTACTTAAAAAGGGATAGTTCACCCAAAAACATACTTTTTTTCGATTAGTCACCCCACGGAGCCTTGAATTATGGACCGGTAGGCACAAAGGAGACTCTTTGTGTCTCCTACCGGAACCGCTGCCGGTCATCAAATTATTGGTTTAGGAATGAGACAAAAACAAAAACATATTCATGAATTCATGTCTCCATGGGGTGACTAATCCATAGGAAAAAGTGTTTTAAACCGTTGGTTCTCAAAGTGGGGTCCGGGGACCCCCAGGGGTACTTGAGGGGGTTCCAGGGGGTCCCCAGCTAAATGATGGACAGGAACCAAATGGACCCTTATGGGTCTGTAACTCAGAGAGTGTACAAATGGAACCAAATGGACCCTAACGGGTCCATTTGGTTCCATTTGTACACTCTCAGAGTTAAATTGACATTGGTTTTACAATGTGAATTGGGGTCCCAGAGGTATAAATGCCACTAGATGGGGGTCCGTAGCCTAATGCATGTCAAACTGGGGGGTCCTTGAAATGAAAATGGTTGAGAATCACTGCTAGAGAGCCGTAAAAACCTTCTCTTATTGGGGTCCCTGGCTTATCTTTTCAAATGGGGGTCCGCGGGGTAATAAGTGTCAATTAGGGGGTCCTTGACATGAAAAAGTTTGAGAACCACGGTTTTAAACTATCCCTTTAAGACAGGGGTCTTCAACGTTTTCAGGCCAAGGTCCCCCTAGCTGAGAGAGAGATGAAGCAGGGACCCCCTCTATATTGTATAAAATTGTGTTTAGGATAAACTTTTGCTGCTCTTTTTTCCCTCTACACCTATAACTCTTTGCTAAAAAATAGCCGATCTACAAGCTCACTACGCCTTGCAGCGCGAGGCGTTGTGAGCTTGTAGATCTGCTATTTTTGGCTTAAGTTCTCCTCAGCAAAGGGATGCTAGGGTTCAAGTGGTTAATGTAAAAAAAGATTTGGCGGACCCCCTGTAGTAACTCTGGGTCCCGGACCCCCTGTTGAAGACCCCTGCTTTAAGAACATTTTGCAAATTCTTCATTTGCTTTACATTTTGGGAGAAACATTGCCAATTTAGCAAAGAGGTGCCGTCTATTCCTGTATCAAACACCATGTTCAAGTAAAGTCTACAATGCTTATCATTTCATCAAGTTTCAGAAACAACTAAAGACAGTGGCTCTCAAATGTTTTCATATCAAGGACCCCCACATGAATATTCATTTGGCCAAGGATTGGGCCTCTTCCTTACTTCCTTCACATTACCACGTTACCAATGATACAAATGAAGGCTCTGTTCTATTTAGTGTAGCACAGTGGTTCTCAAAGGACACCCATAACTCCGAGTGTACAAATGGAACCAAATGGACTGTAATTTGTTTCCATCTGTACACTCAAGAGTTACACACCCGTAAGGGTCCATTTGGAACAGAGCCTTCATTAGCATCATTGGTAACACCTGTGAAGGGAAATGAGGAAGAGGCCCGATTTATTTCAAATATGGCCGCTGATTCCAAAACTCCAGTTTGTGCCTCCTACCTCCAGCATGGTTGTGTGTTACAGTGAAATTGGTGACCTTCAGAAAACATGCGACCATCTCGTGGACTTCACAAAAACATCACCACGTCCAAATGTAAATAACAACCGTTTGTTTATGAACAGAGCAACTCTGTTCATGAACTAACAGCAGTGATTTACTTTGGATGTTTGACATGTGATGGACACGATGGACACATCTTTTGCCAGGTCACCAATTTCTCCATAACACTGGAGGAGGCAGAATGTTGAGGGTTGGGATTCGGCTTGAAAATAAAACCACAGACGTCTTGGTTCAGCTCTCAGCCGCTAGACCAGTGGCTCTCAAAGTGATGTCTGATATCATACCAGTCATCAGTTACCATGAGTATAAACCCTAGGGTTTATACTAGACCGGTCACAATTATTACGCAATAGCCTAGTTGCAATTATTTGAATTTGCAATTATGTTTTGCATAATCGTCATAATCATTACCATGTTAATAATGTTCATATATTTTCAAACATTTTGTGGAAATAGCAGATCTACCAGCTCAAAACGTGTTGCGATGCGACACGTTCTGAGCTTGTAGATTGGCTATTTCCACTCTGCTAATCCCACTATGAATGTATTTGTTGTAATTAAATGATGTATATTATGTGTCATATCTACCTTGTGCAACTTTTGTTTACGAAGCCCTAAAAGCCAGAAATAAATTACATTTGTATTCATAATGTTCCCATGCTCAACGTCAAACACAATTAAATCTTTGATTGCAATCAATCATGTGACAATGAATCGTCAACTTCCATTTTGTAATGGTGACACAGCCCTAGTTTATAATGGCCAGCAGTGGTGGAAGAAAATACTGATTTGTTTTTACTTAAGTAAAAGTATCACTACTGCAATGTAGAAATACTCTGTTACAAGTTAAAGTCCAGAATTCACAATTCACTTGAGTAAAAGTACAAAGGTACAGGTATCAAAATGTACTTGAAGTACCAAAAATAAAAAGTACTCATTATGTAGAATATCCCGTTTCAAAAGTTTTAAAAATATATTAAAATCTTTTAAAAATAGCCGATCTACAAGCTCACAATGCGTCGCATCGCATTGTGAGCTTGTAGATCGGCTCATTTCAAATGGCCAAAATGTATATAGGGCTGAAGTGGTTAATAATTGTTTTTCTTAATTATAGTAAAAATCTACAAAGTAACTAAAATAAAGTTTTCAAATAAATGTAGTGAAGTAATAAGTACAATATTTGGATCCGAGATGTAGTGGAGTAAAAGTAAAAGTATTGAAATTTGGAAATACTCAAGGAAAGTACAAATCCCTTGAAATTGCACTTAATACAGTACTCAAGTAAATGCACCTAGTTACTTTCCACCACTGCTGGCCAGGTGTGATCCAGGTACGTACCGTGTGGGGCCTCCCGCCGCGTGGTTGAAGATAGCTGGTATTAATAGAGCCGCGTAGGTTGTATGGCACCACGTCCCGAGCACCGTACGCCTTGTATCTCAAACGGAGAACGTTCGTTGGCACCGTTATACGTTTCAGCTCTCAGGGCCTCGTTGTTGCGTCGACGCCATCGAGGTTCCATCTTCAAGCCCCTTGTCCTGAGTTACAGACACTCTATTACCAGCTATCTCCTGATGACTCCATCCATCCTTTGAACCTTCCCTGAAGCATTCATACAGTGAGTCAAACGCTGAGTCATAGCTAGGAGCCATGACTCAGCGTTTTTAACTCACTGTATGAAGTAGATTTAGTCCACTCTGCAGAAGGTCACATGATTAACCTGCAAGACACAGATATATACCAACATTAAATTTAATATATTGTATAATAATAACAATAATAATAGAAAATACAGTTTTTAAGTAGGCTATAGTGCAGGGGTGTGCAACTTTGATGGTGTATAGGGCCACTATATTTCCACACTCACTCCAGAGGGACACATTGCATATTATTGTTACTGTCGGGCAGACGCCTCTTATCTCCATATTTTTACTTTTTTTGTAAATTAAATTCGTCATTCTAGTATGTCACACAAAAGTAGCAAAAAATAGCTGATCTACAAGCTCAAAGCGCGTCGCATCGCGGCGCGTTTTGAGCTTGTAGATCAGCTATTTTGGCATTGGAATCCTGACAGTTTTTTTTTAAATTTAATTTCAAACGGATTTGCTTATAATGAAGTTAACTTTATGAACTTAAATACAAATACATTGGATATAAAGTCATTGAACTAATAATATAGACTGGAGTAATTAAAGCGGGTCATGATTGCATGTTTGGAATTGGAACAGCTGAAATCAATAACATATATCACTATTAACCTGCGGGCCGCATTAAGTTAAGGTGAGGGCCGCGTGTGGCCCCCGGGCCGCCAGTTGCCCATGTATGCTATAGTGTTAACCCTTTAAGACCGGGAACGCGTCAGTGTAAACACTTTAACCATTATCTTACACTTTGGCTATTCAAAAATAGCAGATCTACAAGCTCACCGAGTGCGGCGCTATGAGCCTGCATATCTGCTATTTTTTGAAAAATTGTGAACATTTCTGAATTTCTTTTACTCAAATTTTTGCTTCTAGGGGGTCCCTGGAACAAATATACATATCATTTTGGGTGGTCCTTGTCCTTGACATGAAAAAGTTTGATTATAGCAACATAAGTTTTTTTCCAAAAACGTATGATTTAGAACATTGGTTCTCAAAGTGGGGTCCAGGGACCCCCAGGGGTACTTGAGGGGGTTCCAGGGGGTCCCCAGCTAAATGATGGACAGGGACCAAATGGACCCTTATGGGTCTGTAAATTAACATTGATTTTACAATATGAATTGGGGTCCCAGAGACATACATGCCATTAAATGGGGGTCTGTAGCCCTAATGCATGTCAAACTGGGGGTCTTTGAAATTTTCTATTATGGGGGTCCCTGGCTTATCTTTTCAAATGGGGGTCCGCGGGCTAATAAATGTCTATTTGGGGGTCCTTGGCACGAAAAAGTTTGAGAACCACTGATTTAGAAGACATTTGTAGAATCCCCCCAGAAGCAAATATTAGTGTTAAAAATGTTCGCTTTAAAAAAACATATTGAAAAATGTGGACACATTTTCAAGTAGTACCATCAACAGTAGCAGATCTACAAGCTTGAAACGTGGCACAAAGCAACACGTTTTGAGCTTGTAGATCTGCTACTTTTGCCATTTTTTAAATCCTGAAAAGTAACAGTTTGGGACATTCTATGGTTTCCTCCCGATAGAGACGATATTATAGTTTCAACTTAGCCTTAGATCAAGACTCAGATTTCTTATCGATTTTGATATCGATATTTAGTTTAGATTACTTATTATCCTGCCTGAGTGTTATTTATCTTATGTTAAAATTTAGCTCAGTTTAATCTCTATCCTTAGGCTTTTACATTTGTTTTGTTCTAGATATTTCATGAAAAGTATGAAATGTGAAAAGTGCTGTACAAATAAAATTACATTATTATCATTATCCTATCTGACATTCTTAACACTCTCCAAAAATAGTGTCTGTTAGTTGGTTCCATGTTAAAGTCTCAAACATCTTGATAAATGTATGTTACTCTAAATATAACGTGTTTATCCCAAAGCCACAGATGTTATCCCACCATACAGACCCTTTATGTTCGGTAATATTCCGCATTATTCGATAAATAAATGTTTCAATCTGGTCTGTCTGAACATCACTGTATATATCATTCAATGGGTGTAAGTGGCGCTGTTGCAGGTGAACACCGGTATTACACCCCATGTAATCCAGGAAATACAATGACGTTCATCCACAGAGGGGATTAAAACACTTCTTTATTAATCTATACTGAACATTAACTGAACACCAACACCCCGTATGTACGGATAACATCTGTGGCTTTAAGATAATCACTTTATATTTACAATGCATACATAAGTATAGACGCACGAGCCTTAAACACAGAACCACAAACTATTTGGTAAAGTGGCTGTTGCAGCAGGTAAATGTCCATGTAAATGTGGAACTAGAACGGCGTTCAGACGCACACGGGACTAAGACGCGTCTTTATTAAACTCTACGTAATATTACGGAACACAACAGACCCGTATGGACGGGTAACATCCGTGTCTTTGTGTTTAAACACTTTATATGTTGGATTGGGTTCATTTATGAGGATTTATGATCCGTTTAAAACTACCAACAAACATCAGACTCGATCACCATAAATAATACAATCCCTGACGGGCCGTCTTGATCCAAGACTAAAGTAGATTTATAAACACACCTGAACATATGGCAGGGTTAGATGATCTACAAACCCCCACACAGTGAGTGTTTAAACTTTAGATATAAATCAAACATTACCTTCAGCAGAGCGGCGCGACGTGGTGCAAGCTAAAATGTTTGAAAGCAGACGTAGTACGCCTTCGTCAACTTTAAATCCGTATTCACATCCGGTTTAGAGCCCCGCCTACTGGATCCGGTGCGTTGAACACGTTCAAACGAACGTCACATGGACAAACCATTTGCGCTTTCTGACCGGATCTTCATCCTGCAGAGTGAATAGATCCCCACAGACTGCTTTTTACTCATCAACACTAAATCATCTTCACCTGTGCAGAGCAGCGGTGTAAAGTAACTAAGTACATGTACTCCTGTACTTACGTACAATTTTGAGGTATTTGTACTTTATTTGAGTATTTTCAATACTTTTACTTCTACTCCACTACATCTCAGAGGCAAATATTGTACTTTTACTTCACCACAATTACTTGAAAGCTAAATAAATCAATATCAAAAAATCTATCCTGACGCAAATGGCCTATATGGGGAGATGCGTCGTGACCCAAGGAATCCAGGTGAAAAGAAATTTTGATTTTAGGACCTACGGTTCAAGAGTTACAGGCCAAAACGTAAAGGGGGCTGTTATAGCGCCACCATGAGGCCAAATGGTGTGATCTTTTTTTTTAATAATTTCGGACAAAATTATGAACCTTCCCTCCAAATCTGGTAACTCTAGCTCTTACGGTTTTTGAGAAAAAAATACTTGAATTTGAGTTTTTTCACTTTTACATTAAAGTGGATGGTGAAATTTAATGCACTAATAAATCAATATCAATAAAACTATGCAACCAATCTCTTAGCAAAATACAAGCGCACGATTCCCGTTCAAGACGGTCATTTTGACATATGGCACGACATTGGGGAAAATTGTGGGAGGAGATGCGGTTTGAAATAAAGTTTATCCGGATAGAGGAATAAAGAGTATAGAGTACTATAGTCTGGTTGCCCTGTTAGGGCAAGTTGCCCTAACAGGGTTAGTTAGTGTGGTTGCCCTGGGCAACCACACTAACTATGCAACATTTCAAAGATTTCTTTTCAGGCAAACATGTCCACAGTAAGATGAACATTTTAAAGTATGAATGAGGTTACTAGATGTAAGTATGTAGTTGTAAGCCTGCCTTTAAATGTCCATTGCCGCATCGACAATACATGGGGCGCTTAAAGTTAAATATCTCTATAACTACAAATTATTTTAAAAAAAAAGTTTCTCAAGCATGCATGTCCACAGTAAGGTGGAATTTTTGAACTGTGAATGGAGTTTCTAGGTGAAAGTGTTTTTTAAGGTCCCAAAACCTTCCATCCGCCTCCATTCTAAATCTCTGAACTTTTAAAGGAGTACAATTCTAAAACTATGCAACATTTCAAAGATTCCTTTTCAGGCAAACATGTCCACAGTAAGATGAACATTTTAAAGTATGAATGAGGTTACTAGGCGTAAGTATGTAGTTGTAAGCCTGCCTTTAAATGTCCATTGCCGCATCGACAATACAGTATATATACACTTCGGCTATTTTAAAATACCAGATCTACAAGTTCACAGGCATTTTGAGCTTGTAGATCTGCCATTTTAAAATTTGGGAAATTCTGCATAATTCTGGAGTCCGGTATTCTGCATAAATGAATACCGGACTTGTACTTTTAACAGAGTATTTCTACATTGTGGTATTGATACCTTTACTTAAATAGGCTACAACATTGGAGTACTTCTTCCACCACTGACAGCATTTAATAAGTCCATAGACAGAGGGTTAGAGAGATCAGGGTATTCTTTTGCTTTATTTGGTCTTATCCAGCTCTTGAGATACAAATGCTTCTTCTGTGTCTCTCACTCACACATCAATATGCCACTTCAGACAAGTAGCTTGTAAACATAAAAAAACAAAAACAAATATAGAACTGGACAGAAAGCAAGGACGTTGAAGCAAAAAGTCAGTTTGTGTCATTTTAAAAATCACAAAAACAGATTTTACATTTCAAGAAAACTTCAAGGAAATACACTATAATGTAGGGATTAAGAAATTATGCACTTGAGTCCTTAATGGAGAGGAAACATTTAGAGAAATATAACAATCATCTGGCTGCTTTGAGTTTTATCAAAACTACTACTGCAAAAATACAATATAGCTGACCAATCATATTGGGCTTTTATAAATTCTAATATTTAGATAAAATACACATCTGTTCTAGGGCCTGAATTAACTATATTGATTCTTAATCAATATATAAAAGTTGAGTTAGTTGGATTTGCAGTATATAAAGTAATTAGTGCATGAATTTATCCTCCCCTCGTTTTGGAAAAATATACAATACCCCTTAAATTTCTGTTAGCATCTTCAAAGAAGGACACACAAGAAATCTATCTTAAAAAAGTGATAGAATCCAATACTGCAGGAACCCCCAACATGTTTAAGTGCAAACATTCCACCACAACATCTGCATTTACAATAACAACACTATCAAAACACTATACATATAAACATGGATTTAGATTTCTTCCCGTAAGGCTAGGGTTCCCCAAATAACCAATAACCACCATGGGACAACCACCTCCCAAACAGAGTAGAGGAAAATTACATAAGGAAATACATGAGTGTTTACATTAAAACCCAATTTATGCTGGATACAGTACATACTGTAAAACAAAATACCAACAGACATGTCTGTCTGCCCTTTTACAAAAATAGAAATAATTCTTAGAATTCTATTGAATGTTACAGGAAAATAAATGTGGATTAAAGAAACCTAAGCAACTAGATAAACAATATACATGTGTACAGTATGCTTTTTTAACAGATCTGTTATCACACCAACATTTACATTTAAGCAGGTTTAAAGAGAATAGGATATAGAGGCGGTGGTCCATATCTCTGCTATGTGCATGTACTGTCGATATCTTTTGTGAGTCAATGTGACCTTAGAAACATTTACTTTTTGCTGTCTATTGGTACAGTACTAGATTCTTGGGCTGGTCCCAAATAACTTCATTTGGATACTCATTAGTCAATTTAGATGTACGGCAAATGACAAAAATTGCTGCTGTACAAGCTCACAACATTACTACTTTTTGTGAGCTTGTACATGTGCTATTTTTGGAAGTTATTAAAAATTAAAATAAATCTTTGAAAATCTTTATCATAATAGGGACGTCAAGATTAAGGTGATTCATCTGCTGCCGATTGCTGTTGTGTGTTTCAGCTCCTTGGTTTTTTACACAGACAAGGTGCCAGTGCAGCAACACGTTTAGAGATTTGTGATTGGTTGTCGAGATGTGACTTAACATAATTTACCCATCGAGATGTGACTTAACAAAATGTACCATTAAGTGCTGGCCCCTGCAGTGAAACCAATCATGCCACAAAGAGCCTTTTTTGATGTATTGGCTAACTAATTAATAACAAATGTTCGGATGCTTGCTAGGTAAATGCATAGAATATCCAAATCTTGAAAAAGGTATTGGGGACAGCCCTACTAGATTCCCTCAATAAAACTAAAGTGAAGGGAAAACAGATCACCACCAATAAACATATGATATGCATAGTACTATACAAACACAAGAACACATGCACACACAAAAAATATCTCAATCCCGAGTTCTAGCACTCTGGTTTGGTCAAAGCAAAGATATGGCATAGAAAACAAAAAACATTACACTCACTGAATTCACACCAGCATCGGCAGTCTTTTCCCTCGCTCTGTTTTACTCTGGCAACATGTTTGTAAATTATATACGTACATGATATATATAAAATAATACATTTTAAGTAAGAGAAAATAGACCATGCAGTTATCTTGATTAATTTCACATCTACATCTGCTAGTTTAATCTTTTGTTATCAATATTAGGTACTTTCATACAGTAGTAGCCTACATTTCTGTCCGTCTCAAGTGCTGTCGAGTGTGTACGCTTAGTCCACGCCCACTTCAGAGCACAGCGCGCTTCTGGTTGGTTGCCGTTCTATCTTGCCACACAGTGGCAGCGGAAAAGTTTAGTTCCCAACTTTTCCCCACTTTGCCATGCTGCCTTTGTGGTCGCTCCGCACCACAGACATTACATTGACCCGCACCGCTTTATCAGAATGCAGCAGCGAAATACTGCTGCTGGCGTGAATTCAGAGCTAGGCATTCACATAAACAGGAGCCCTATACATTAGACTATACATTGTGGTTACTGAACTATAATCTTTTCAATTACTGAACTGGCAACTATCAACAGTCAGACTTTAACTTGGGCTAGGCTGAGGTAAGGCACCGCTTCAGCGTGACTTGATTGTAGGGTTAACAAGCCAGATTTATACATGGTTGTGCGCCGGTGTCATGCGCTGAAAATAGCTTATGTACAAGCTCACAATGCATTGTGAGCTTGTAGATTGTGAACTGGCGCAATAGAGTATAAATTAAGCATAGGGTGTGGGGGCTGGCTCTATTAGTGAGTACAAATTAGTCCCTCCACGTACAAAATTCACTGGTTGTCTATCCCTGGGTTAGAGAGCAACACTTGGGTAAATTAACACTGACAGTGTAATCATTCAATTCCCCAAGTGTCACGTGTAAACACGATAGAAAAATGATTAAATCCTATGTCCACACTCTCTAGAGAAATAGAGAGTCTATCTACTTATGGCTTCAAGGTCATTTTAAGTATGGGTGGGTCACTCTTTCATATTCTACACCTTCACAAAAAGGTTCATATGGCGAAGGAAGGTGCTAAACTGCTCCAAGCTAAAGTTAAGGTTGGTGGAGGTACAATTGGGTTTAAGGTAGGAGTTATGGCTTTGCTGACTATGGTTTGTGCCCAGAGCGGCCCAGGTGGCCCACACTGTCTTTCAGGGCTAATGTACTGTACATGCAGAAAGAGCTGGGGTACATTTACAAAGAGGCAACCTAAAGAAGGAGGTAATTGCGGAGAGGTTCAGTTGCTATATGGCCAATGCTGCAGTAAGACAGTTAAGGTAAGGGTTCTGGTGGTTATGGCTATAGTCAACTCGTTAGCTTAAAGAAAACCTAGAGCAATGCACTCAGGGAGGTGAGATTGGACATTTATCTTTAGGTAGGGAGCAGCAGGGTAATAAAGCATCATGTTGATATCAAATTTCCAATATAATAATAGTATTATTATATTACTACTTCGAGGGTTGTCTGGGTGTTGTAGTGGTAATACACTCACTACAGAGGCCCGGGTTTGATTCGTGGTAGGGGTGCCTCCAGCTTGGCTGGGTGCTCCAACAAACACAATTGTCAGTGTTCATGGTTGTGAAGTCGGCAGGGGATTGTGTCCTTGTTGCTAGCGACTCCTACTGGCTCAAACTCCTCACTGTCAGGTGAAAAGACACAGCTGGTGACTCCATGTGTAATGGAGGAGGCATGCGTTTGTCTACTCTCTCCCCAGGCCAACAGTGGAGGTTGGCAGCGACAGGGACCACATGAAACATGGGGTGACTTGGCAATGACGAAGTACCAGGTTAATGCACTGCCCTTCAAAAGGGGAGCAAAAGTTAAGGATGGCCATTTAAAATATATAAAAGCACACAAAGTAAACACCATAAATTAACAACAAACTGGTGACAACCAATGGGGGGGAAAAGATACAGATTCAGACATCTGCAATACGTTGGTCTAACCAACCCTTAATTTATGCATACTTCTGGCTACTCTGTGTCCAATCTTGCATGCAACCAGCTAGTTGCCATGGAAATCCCTTTTTCTTTTTAATAGACATGAGCAAGGATCCCAAAAGTCCAGAGAAAAAGTATACAATGGTATGTAAGGAATTAAGTGTGCATTAATGTGTAAATGTTCAGAGTGTGCATCCTCAACGCACAAACGTTTGTCCCTCAGAATGGCATGAAGCTGATCACTGAACATATCGCCCCAGTCTATCAGCCTGGGTTGCTTACATCTTCGCTCCAGACCTCCCCTTACCGCATGGGACTGTAGTGTGAATTCTATGGCAGTAAATAATTTGGAGAAATGACAAGCACCAAAGTGCGGGCCTGGCGTGGGGGGTGGGGTTGGGGTGGCAGTGATGCCAATGACAGGTCAGTGCCCTGATATCTGGGAGATGAGGAGCTGATGATGGAGGTCTGGCTGACTGGGTCCCGGGGCCATGTCAGATGCGAGGCACAGGGCTGTTGTAGTCCTATGTCCTCTGGGGGTCTGGTGAGATGGGGCCAGGCGTGTTGATCCCCTCCACACTGTGCACTGGGATCTGGAAATGGGGCGTGAGCACCGACGGGAACTGGAATACAGCAGAACAAAGTGTGTTATGACAGGTTAAGAAAGGTTAAAACCCAGGCTGAATGAATACAAGAGTACAGTTAACAAAGAAAAATGAATAAGTCTCATGAAGATACGCGACATGTTTGCTCACCTGGAAAAGGTGTGCTCCCGCGCGACGTGTCGCCGGGCTGAGTGGGGCCACCGGACTGAGCGTGCTCCAGAAGTGGATGTTGGACAGCAGAGGACTGGGAGTTAACAAGAGGGTGGGAGTCTGAGGAAAAGACAAGAGACACATGAACCGAGAGAAGAACAGACAGAGGCTGTCCTAGTGGTTCAGAGTCAGACCATGTACTCAAAAGTGTGGGTTTTTGAACCCGGCCCACAGTGTTTCCCCTATATGCATTAACACTGCGGCCCATGATGCGGATCATGTTGCACATGGCCCCTTTTCTCTCTGATCGTTTCTGCAATTGTACTGTGATGTAAATATAACTAATAATTAAACTAAGGATGCCCCAAGTGTATTACATAATGGCCTATTTAGACAATCTATGGCGCAAGGTGGCACATGGTCTTGAATGCAGGGCAACATTTTTTGGGGGGTGTCCAACTAAAATGTAGCTAGTTTAACAGCGATAAAATCTGAACATGGATGCCGAGTTGAATTGGGATACATTTGATTGCAAGCAGTGCACGCTTTAATCAATCTAAGGAAATGTGCACTTTAAGTAGCATGGAAATACTGTGCTGGGGGACTGCGCTAGACCTTAGACGAGGCCAGAGCTGGTGTAAGGCGCAACCACTTTCTGACTTTATAAATAAAAAAATAAAAATATTGTTTTTGTTTTATTTTTCTATGCTTCAGGAAAGGTGACAGACGTTTTGGCTATAGCAACTACGTCGATTGGAAACGAGCAATGACACTTGCACTGCATTTTGCACTGGGTGCAAGATAATTGTCTAAACAGCTCATACATGGTTTAGTAACTGCAATTAGCTTTACAACTGAATTCTGGAGTTGGGATGTTTGCCCGGTCCCAGGCCTGACTGCATACTGGAGTGACTTGTTTTAATTTACAGTAATGTGTTGCATGCTTGACAGTTTGCGGGTCACACACAGGTGAGGTGGTAATGGAAACTAGTGAGAAAATGCTGAACAGATGGAAAAAATGCTGAATCCATATTTTACACTTTATTTTTTGCATATGAAACGTAATGGAAGGACATTTATTTATCTATTTTAAAGAATTATTGTATGCATTTTCATGCTCTATCCAGACAGCTACAGTGAGAGAGAGATGGGGAAGGATATGTAGCAAAGAGCCTCAGGTTGGACTTGAACCCAGGCCAGCTGCGCAAGGACCATTAAGGTGTCTTAATGGTATGCGCTTTACCAGGTGAGCACCTAAGGGCATTTGTTTCTATACATTATACTTAAAATACTTCAACTATGAAAAATAAATGAATAAAATAAAAAATGTAAATAGTCTAGCCATGCTGTAGACTATTTAGAGCCAAATACAGTTACATGACATTGAGCTTTGCGCTTATCTCTTCTAGCCTGGACTGGTTTTACTGATTTTAGATTGACTGGAATACTTGTAGTATGCAAACTGCAAAGCTGGCAATTGTGAAAAGGAATATCAGGAATTGGTATTGGCAATATTCAACATTAAATTACTTAAAACATTTATCAGATCAGGAATCCAGCCACAGGATAGGTTTCATCGAGGAGAACGTGGTCCTGGGTAAAAGCCACCGCTGACAGTTAAGCAGCAGTCTGAGGCTTGGTCTCATGACCGCAGAGACAGCAAGACACAGAGCTGACCTCCTGGTGATGCATAATAAAGGCATTGTCTGCACCAGCTGATCTAATAGAGCCTTTCCAGCCATAACGGAGTGCACAGTCATGTGGTCTACAAACAACAATTAAACATCATGAAAACAACCCAGAGACCACAGCCAAGAGGCCAGGTGCCAGAGATAACTGCTTCACCACTGCCCCCTGGTGTATGGACTGACAATGTGTGCTGCCCTTTTACACTAGAATGTTTAATACCTTTTCCAATAACATTGGTCAAGCGACAACATTTTAAATATACTAGAGGTACTCCTATCTAGAGTTTGCGGCCCTCAGACCTGCGTCACACCTTTTACCTTTAATTTACTGGCTGCCATTTGTGTACTTCAATACGTCACAATATGTAAATCATGTATCAAAAATCTTTGAGAATCACAATATTATTGTAACGTAACAATATGGTTTGTTGCTAAACATAAACAATGTTCTTCATTCAGACACTGAATATATCTCACCCTCACACCCCCACTCCAAACACCTTGTGTCCTCTTCCATACTGCACTGTCTGTAACCACTCTGAACTTTCATATACCCTGACTTTTGTGTGCACCCCAGGGTTTTCAAGTTGCTTGAATATGAGATAATTCTAACCTGTAGCATTGCTGGTGTGAGGGAGGCAGTTGGCAACGAGGGACTGCAGATGCTCATGGGTGAGAAGTCAGAGGCAGTGACCAGCAGGGTTGGAGTGCTCAGCTCCAAGACTTTAGGTGGCTTACGGGTCTTGCTTGAGCTTTGAGTGCTGATTGTGGTGATGGTGCTGACTGGAGACATGCTGGTCTCAGATTCCATAACCCCAGCAGACATAGAGCCGATAGATTCCACCTAAGACAGACGGACACAATGGATGAATTCTAGAGGTGCACTTCTATTGACGACATTGACATCAAACATACTTAACGCATCAAGCTTTCTAGAATGGCTGGGAAAGTAATTTAGTATTTTTTGGGAATTCCATTAGGCAGGAAATGAAGAGGACAAATAGACCAATTGGTGATATTTTCATAGGATTATTTAAATTGTCAAGATTGAATTTAATTAATCACTCTACACAGTACACAGCATTATTATTATTATATAGGTTACGCAAGTAGAACTACTTACAGTTAAAGGTATGGTAAGTGATTTACTTTGGTTAAAATAAGTGTTAAATAGCTCTATATGCTGATAGCACTCATTGCTATAGAGTGTTTGTTCAGTAAAAGGAGTCCCCCATGTCTCTCCAGCTCTTTAAAAAACAGAAAATGCATTTTCAGTACTCTCTTGATTGGCTTAAATGTTGTCACCTACCTGAAAATGTACTATATTCTGTTTACTAAAGAGCTGGAGTGACCGAACAAACGCTCTGTAGCAATGATTACTATCAGAAAATAGTACTTTAACCTTTAAAAAAAAAAAAAGATATCACTTACCCTAACTTTAACCACTTAAAGCCTATACTGTATACTTAGTTGACCGGAGTCCTGCAGAGACTTATTCTAGGCCCCCTCTACACCAAATATCTTTTCTGAAAATAGTGAGTTTGTAGAGACAACTTAAATGAAATAACACACCAGGGGACAAATTCAAGGGACTAATGAGAGGAATGAGAGAAACAGCTCAAGCCTTTGAGTTGGTTTTACTACATTAAACAGAGCTGTAATGATTGGGCCAAGATTTAAAAAAGTTGCATTGACTAGCCTTTGTTTCCAGTGTCTGGGAGTCCGCGGGCTGAGACGTGATGGATTCAATGTCGTTGTCGCTGTCAATCACCAGCTCCTGGGACGAGTCATGCACTATGCTCGGGGAGGGGCTAGGCGAGGTCAGCTCTGATAGGCTGAATCGTGGCCCTGAAGGACGGATGTGTTCGAAAGAGTAGAGGTGTTGCGACGGGAGTGAGGAGTGTCCAGTAATGTCATCAGCCCGTGTGGGCAGAGCGAGAGGATACAGAGGCGGATTAGATGTCAGGGCCATTTCTATGGTGACCTGAGGAGGGACGTGTGCCGTTGCCTTGGGCGGAGTCGTGCCGAACCTAATGACGGACGATGACGTGGTGGGCTGCGGTTGCAGAGGCGGTGGCTGCGGGTGTGGCTCCTGGGTGGTGCTGCTCCCCACCCTCCGGTCTGCCATTTTCTCTGCTGGGTTCTCCATCTTGATGGACTTGAAGAGCTGCCGTCCATTTTGCAGCGAAGTGAGGGTAAAGGAGGTGTACAGCCCAGAGTGGATGTAGTCATTCCTGTTGGACGGCTTGAAGCCCTGCCCCACTATGCAGCCCCCTGCCTTGCCCCTGTCCCCAGAGTCCACTTCTGGTATAATGGCACTGTCCGCCCTCTCTGAGAGCAGCGGGGTGCCTCCCCCAACCACATCTCCTCCCTCCGTCCGAGCAGCAGCCTCCCCTTTAAGGATATCTGGGTAGGAAACGAAGCGATACACGAACTTCTGACCATTCACCTTCTTGATGATGTTCTAATGGAAGAAAGGAGAGGGATTATACGATGACAGGCAAAGTTAACATGCTGGTATTTGAAGATTGGGCCAAAAATATCCATCATCATTACTATCTTTATGTAATTCAGTCACTCATATAAAACAGAAGAGTAAACATACATTATTAAACTACAACTCGCTTGTTGGGCAAAGAGTTAGCAGAGGCAAAAGTGTGTGTGTGTGTGTGTGTGTGTGTGTGTGTGTGTGTGTGTGTGTGTGTGTGTGTGTGTGTGTGTGTGTGTGTGTGTGTGTGTGTGTGTGTGTGTGTGTGTGTGTGTGTGTGTGTGTGTGTGTGTGTGTGTGTGTTTCTCAGAGGGAGAGAGTGTAAAAATAGAAGACCACAGAAAATCATTCTTGCATGGAACAGCTCCATCCTTCCTGCCTGTACTGAACTAACAGCCAATCATGTTGCAGAGCAGCCCAGCCCAGAACACCCACAGGGTCAGGCTGTATTTAAGCCAAACCACAAGCAACAGGGGGAGACAAACACAGACAGAGCTCAGCGCAAGGGACCTCAGAGGCACAGCCCTGTCATGCCTCTACTTGTCTCACTACAGCCCAGACACCAACAGACACTCAACAGGTCTTAGGTAATACATTTATGTTTTAGAAAGTGTAACATCAAATTATATCGCATATCACAATATCAGGGCAGTTTCCACAATGACTATCCTTTAATTTTCGAGATATTTGAATGTTTTATTTGATCTAGAACAACCCTGTGTAGTGTAAAAAGTCCTCACTGGCTATTTGAGATCGGTGCTGAGGCCAATCACAGCATCTGTTCAGGAACATTGAGGAAGAAGTGTGCAGGGTAGACTGCTGATGCTGTTGATGAATGGAGCAACAACAAATAACTGCAATAAAGTATTTTGTGCTCTAAACCTTATAATGGTCTTCTTAGCAACTTTTTCCTTTAGATGGAATTGAGAAGGTGGTGACATAAATATGATTCGGGGGATAATTTATTTGTTTTTTATTTGTTATTATGCCAACCTAGGTTCATAATGTGTGACAGTTCTGTTCTGTTCATTAGACTGGGACAGGGCACATGAATCAAACCTTAAATTAAAGATGTAAATATGCCAGAGCTTTTCATCTCCAGTTCCTGGTCAAAAGAATGTTAAAAGAAACTAACAGCTACATTTATGCTTGGGAGTGATGGTAAGTTTTTTGGTCAGCCAAAATAGAATGGTCCTTTGGGAATCAAACACTATTAGCTTGAATTTGTTTGAATTTAATGAAAGATGTTCTCCGATATAAAACTTGAACAATTTGTGGTTGGAGAATCTGCAAAGCGCTAGAATTTCCTGCAGTTCACTCCGATTCACAACATAGTGAGTCCTGGGCTATTTAAGATATAGGTTATTCAAATGTATCATGCAGCCCTAAGCAGCAGAAGTACACCTAGTTGGGGGATTGAACAGCACCAAGTTATTTCTCCAAACCTTGGTCCTAGTGACATCCTGACAGCTGTTACTGTTCCAGATATGGTGACGGTACAGAACCTGTCAACCGCTGTTTAATGATTAGCCTACTGCCGCATAACAAGCAGGAGAATTGAGTGTTAGGACTCACAATATTGATCATATGTTACGTATACATATTAGATAGACAGAGACAGACAGACACTGAAAGACAGTCTATAAAAATAAAAGATTTTCCTAGGCAGGGACTGGTGAAGATGATTTTATAATGTTGGATTTTTCTCCTCAATGGAGAAGAAAAATGCCAATTGCCAATGCACGTATGCATTGACCACTGGCATATGCAGGGACTGACAACGCAGATTTTTTCGTTTTCCCAAAGAAATAATAAAGATTTTTCGGCCAAGTATTACCAGTGGCGTTCCCAGAAATTACATTTAGGGCAGGCGAGATATTTTTCTCTACCTACCTTAATGGCTCAAGCTGCTCTCAGACTCAGAGCCCCTTTTATGCCAGGTGAGTACAGGTGAAGGCCCAGACCCCCACACCTGGCACTCCTGGCACCCCATGAAGATAAAGGCATACATTTGCATCACTATAGGCGACGTCACTCTGCTGAATGGATACGGTAGTGATTGGCTGCCTGCCCGCGCGAATGGACGAGGAGGTCCGACGGCCAATATTCTCTTTGGATTTTTTTCACTGCCTGTTTTTCAGTCTTTTACTTTATTTTCTAGGGGAGGCTAGATTTTAGTTGGGCCGCCTGCCCTGCCTCTATGGTGGGTACGCCACTGAGTATTACTGCCACAAGATAAAAGAATACAATGTGTCTGGCACAGTCTGCCACCTGGAGCACCTTTCCCCCTTATAAATGAAAATGGGATTTGGAAATTGCATTAGTCATTTCAATTTGGTTATGTTATGTCACAGTGCTGAGTGATAACCTTGTCATAGTAGTATCTGAGAGCCCTGCTGAGCTTGTCATAGTTCATGTTGGGCTTGTTCTTCCTGGCACCCCACAGCCTGGCCACCTCCTCTGCCTGTAGCAGCTTGAACTCCCCTTCCTCATTGGTCCAACAGATCAGTTGCTCATTATTGGAATCCAATAGGAGCTGGAGAAGGAACTGCCACAGGGTGACAGAGCTGTCCATGTCTCTCACTGTGGAAAGGAGACAAAATTCCATGACAGAGATTGGACTTCATCAAGCTAAAGGGAGTATACAGTTGAGGTATTATAAATCTACAGCTGCAATTCAATAATGACAAAACCATGCCATTATTTTTCTTGACTATGGCTCAGTCAGGATATTAATTACAATGCGAGTAATAGCCTAAAAGCACATTTGCTTATTTTTAAACACAAGACAACACCAGAAAACCGTATAAACATCTATAACACTTTTGACTGCCTATTGTGATTAGTTGCAGCCCTGCATGTGCCAAGGGATAACACAATCATGCTAAAATTAAGGAGACCTAAATCATTCAACACAGCTACTAACTTACTTCTCTTTTTTTTTTTGACACTATAAAATTACATAGGAGATTAGACATGTCTTGATTGGATGATGCAGACAACAAGTAGGGCTGAACTACACAATGAGAGCAAACAGCAAGGTCAGGCATTCACAGAACATGCTCCACAAGTACCAACAGGGCTGTGAGAGCAGACAAAGAACAACCAACCCACTTAGCTATATAACATGTCATGCGTCTGGATCGCATAATGCCTGTGCTTCCTTCCCTTTGTGTCATGCACATGGATTTTACAGCATAAGGCTATGTTTTATCCTACTGAATAAATAGCTTTTTAATCCATACAATGCCATAACACAAGTCCTCATTTTGTGTTCCCATTTTATGACGTAACATTTCTTCTGACTGCCATATGCAACATTACTTCTGCCAACTTTTGACATATTATTCACCCATAATAATTTCCTCTGCTGAGCATGATAAGGAATCAAAAACAAACTCAGATCAGGACATCAAAACCATTTTGAGATGCAATTCATTTTCTCCATGAGATGAGATCTGACTTAAGTCCTCACATGCAATGTGCTCACAACAGACAATCAAGTGATCTCTGGCCTGTTATATTGTATGTAACATGCTGTAACAGATGTTATACAATACAGTGGTTTTGACCCGTGCTGGTGTCTGTCTGACTCTCACAATATCCAGACCTTTTAATTAGCCTAATTTGTAGCTGCTTCCCTTCCCGTCTTACTTCACTGTTTTATGTTTCAGAGATTGTATGGTTATAGGTTACCCTGTGAAAAGTGACAAGTTTGGCTTTGAAAAAAGGAAAGGCTTGCTGTGGACAGCTTCGTCTAGCTGTAAACAGAGAACACAATAGAAGGGAGGGATCCTGATTCCTGCATGACAATAACGGAGGTCATGTAAGGTGAGGAGGACTAAGGCAAATATATAACCACAAACTGAGTACAGAATAGATTCATATTAAATCTGACAACAGCATGACTTTTAGTTACGAGCGCAGAAGCTAATGTATTATTCAGCTTACTGGAAAATGAAAACCAACAGAATACCTATAAAAAAGTGTGACTGTGAACACCCTGGTCTGCATTACACTAAAGTTAACTTAATATGCCTAATACAGTATGCTCCATCAAGCTTGTATATAAATTGAGATTTAGACTGTTCTAGCTGTGTGAAACTAACTTCCCTTTGTGTGTATTCTCAACAGTGACGTTAGTCACAAAATTGTCACCACACTATCAACACTGAGCTATTCAGTACAAAATAGTGTTATTTGATTTAATACATATCAATATCATAACAACAGCCAACATATTAGAAATGCATCAGCCAATATACAGTCTGTTAACATTATGCTTAAATCTTTTTTGATTGATTGAATATTCTATTAAGTCAGAAATGTAAACAGCAAGTGCTACAGTCAGACATTAAGGTTAAAAGGATAACACAAAAAGTTCTGGGGACTTGTTTCCATTGTGGTTCTATGTATTCAAATAATCAACATGGCATAAAAAAAATAACACTAATACATGTCAACAACAAATACAAAACATTTACAAAGGAGAAACCACAGTCTGTGGTCTCCTGATAGATCATTTTTCAGGCCAGTTTTGAAAGAAACCAGTGAGAGTTGGTTTCTTAGTTTAGTTTAGTTTTATAGTTTAGTTTCACCTTCGCTTTCTGTGATCATCAAAGACCATTTGTCCACTTGTACTGGTGGACAGTGGGACCTGTCAGTGTCACCACCACAACCTGACTGGAATCAAGGCCCTGGCACCTAAGACAACACAAAAAACAACCTCACCAGGTTAAATGTGCTATGGTTGAGCAGGGCACTGGTGTGTATGTGTGTGTGTGTGTGTGTGTGTGTGTGTGTGTGTGTGTGTGTGTGTGTGTGTGTGTGTGTGTGTGTGTGTGTGTGTGTGTGTGTGTGTGTGTGTGTGTGTGTGTGTGTGTGTGTGTGTGTGTGATGGTTGAGCAGCAGGGCACTGTGTGTGTGCTATGGTTGAGTGTGAGCGAGTGTGTGTAAGCTGCTTATGTGGAGAGTAAATCTGTCCTGACTCATCCAGTCCAGCTGGGATGGTGACACACCCCCCACACACACAATCTGTCTGTTCTGACAGTTTCAAAGCGGGTGAAATCAGGGTAAAAATGGGACAGTCCTGCTGTCAATGAATGCATACAGTGACCTCACAAAAGGTTGAGACATTCTAATTATGAAACCATTAACTCGTTACAGTTTGGTAACGTGGTGGACAGCGTTTGCCCCACAATAATAAGCATTGCAATTATAGACACGTTTCACAAGGATTTTGCTAGAAGCTTCCACTTATAACCCATAATGTTACACCTATACAGTGCCGCCGCCGACAGCAACAACAACAAAAACACACACACAACCACTTGTTGGATGAATAATAACTACCCAAAAAGCTAGGCTCAGTTTTTAAGGCACTACAGATACAGCACACGTCGGGTTTTTAACTTTTACTTTCGTTTACTGACATCAATCACAGCGAGCGCAAAGTAAGTGAAAGCTGACGCGAAGAACAACGTGATGATGAAAGGTAGAAGTTAGCAATACGTTAGCTTTGGCTGCTAACGTTACCTTGCTGCTAGTAGAGAACGCTGGTGTTCGGAGTCGTCCTACCGCGTCGGAACCAAAGCCACACATTGTTTAATGCCGTCTATTCTACTTAAAGTACACGACGAGCAGACAGACACACGGACCGCCAGTGCCATCCATGCACATTCCTCAATAGAAGAGACATTAAAGTGTCTTGCAGGCAGCAGCCTCTCTGACGGTCTGTTTGACAGGAAATTAATTCCGCACTGAGACTGAGCTCACTTCCTCTCTTGTTTACACGCTTGTAAGTTGCGCGTTGCTGTTGCGGTGGTTGCTGCTGTTGTTGTTGTTGTTGTTGTTGTTGTTGTGTTTTTATTCATTTTTATGCATTGCTTTGGGCAATGCTTTGGGCATTGTGAGCTTAGATCGGCTTTTTTTTCTCAAATGGCCAAAATGTAGAAGTGGGTAATGTAGGCCTATGTTTTGTAATAATAATACAAATCTAAGTAACTAGTAAGTTTTCATATATTTTAGTGGAGTAAAAGTACAATATTTTCCTCTGAGGTGTAGTGGAGTAGAAGTAAAAGTACTGCAAATTGGAAATACTCCAGTAAGTAAAAATACCTAAAAAGTTTACTTAAGTACAGTATACTTGAGTAAATGTACTTAGTTACTTTACACCACTGCTAATTATTATTATTATTATTATTATTATTATTATTATTATTTAATTGTTATTATTATTATTATGCATAGTAGATTGTTTGTTTTAGTGTTTCAAAAATGCTCATGACCATTCGCAAAATTAAAGTAAATAAAATCATAATAATCTATCATTCATTATTATTGCTGTTACTAGTCAAACAGGTTTGGTCTACTGTACTGTGCATGCAAGCCGATGACAGAAAACAGGTGCAAACATAGGCCTATAATACTGTGCTTAGTTATGCAAATTTAAAACGTTTTGCTGTTTTTTGTTAGTTTTTCGTTTTTTCATTCGGGAAATACCCAAAGTGACCAGCAAGTGGCAGTCGAATACCTTACAGGTGGATAAACAAAATGAAAATAAAAATATGAGCGCAGAAATAATGAGTCTGGTTTGTCAATTATAACGTTATTTTGCAAGAAAATGTTTAATTGTGTATTGACCTCAGAGAGGCCATTCATATAGCCTTGTGTAAATTATACAAGTACAAAGACTATTCTGACCATGTCCTTCTTCTGAAATTATATTGCCTATAATAAGCACTCCACAATGGCTACACACTCTTTTATTATTAGACTACTATTATTTTGAGATTCGCTGTGGCCATGTATCCAGATTTAACCAAATATAATTGGGCATATTTAGCACTTGAAGCAAAATATAGGCCTACTACTGTAGTTACAGAAGATATGGCATCTATTTATAGATTTAGTTGTTGGCTATCTGACTCAGTGGAAGGTGCCTCCAATATGCCTCCAATATGGATTTTCAGTCTCAATATCAGTTTCACTTTTACTGTGTAATAGCAATACAATACTCATCCACGTACAGGAAAGACTGCAATCTCATATAGAGATATACTTAAAGCTTGTCAATACACATTGCGTGTCTCCTGATAACTTAAAAAAAATGTGTTGACCTTTTGTATTGTTTCTTAATTTGTCTACTCAGCAAGTTAAAACACTTTGCAAACTTTATGGACTGTTAACTATTAAAAGTAATCCATAATTGTATTAAACATATAGCCCACCTTTATTTGTGGTTCCCTATACTTCAAGTTCTGTTGGATTACAATAAGGTAATTGAGACATGAAGTATTGTTGCCAATGCTATCACAATATCTTACTCAGAAAATCTCTGGAAAGAATTTCCAAAAGAAGAAAAAATATTGTATTTCAAATTGTATTTGCTATGAGAAAACAAATTCATATGAAACTAGGTAGTAAGGTCACACCTAACTTTGATTCTGCCTATGTAGCCGTCTTTTTGCAATGGTTTTCAATGGGAACAGAGCATTCCGCAAAAAAAAGCTCTGTTCCCATTGAAAAACATTGCAAAAAGACGGCCACGTAGGCAAAATCAAAGTTAGGTGTGACGGTACAACAGTTGAATCCACAAAGACGCAATGGGCCTTAATTTGGGCCTCTTTGCCCTTAGATTTTATCTGACTATGCATACACATTAGTGCTTGTTAACTGTTTTCACAATGGGAACTGGATTTTGCATTGACCATATCAATATAGGTTTGAATATAATATTCAAATTTAAAATAAAATTCAATTCATTATCAGTGGCCTATACATTCAACTGACACGATCAAAATCTCACTTTTCTTGTGTCTCACATCAGGAGATTAATCAGTTTATATGTTACAGCATAAAAGGACTGATATTCCTTTTTAAAGCCAGCATAACTCTTTGACCTATAGTAACCTCTCGGGTCACAATTGTTGTGAGCTACTCTTATTACATTACAGTGTATGGCCACGATTTGTTCCAAAGAGGATACCACTCGCTTTCTTCCCTCACATGTGGACCTCCCTGTCCCGGAACGTTTTCACCAGTATGGACAAGGAAACATCACAAGCTGCTTGTACCAACCTTGTCATCTCAGACTGTTGAAAACGAGAGAGCACAAAAGGAGCATGAAAGGCAGGAACTCAACTTTCAGTTTGAAACATGCCCCAGCTTCCTCTCTAGACACACCCACCCTGCCAAACAGGACTGCAAAGCACCAGCAGCCAGACATTCCAGGCTAAAGAGTGGGCAGCTTCTACATAGAGCAATTGTATTTTCCTCTGTTTCCTCTCTCTCTTTCTCTTTCCCTTTCCAAGTATTGCCCACTGACATCGCTGAAATCAGTGTTAAAAACATGCTGGCACTTAATTACTACACAGTGACAGTACACTCCTAAGTAAAATATTGAAATCAAGAGATACAACAAATCAAATATCCTTTTGAATTCTTGCATTTTATTTTGTAAATAGGAAAATAGCATTTCTGGTATTCAAAAAATACAGCCTGTATTCCAGCAGATATACAGATTGAGATGGAAAGGAAGAGAGAGAGATAGAGATAGAGAGAGAGAGAGAGGGAGACAGAGAGAGAGAAATGGATGATTAGGGAATACAGGTCAGGATGTAGGTCAGTAGAAGCAGCCTGGGGAGACTCAGACAGAAACACCACTGGTTCAGACAGATAAACAAGTCTGACTGCCTAAATGTGTTTCTGCATTACTAGGCATGTTGAAAACAAATGAAACCTCATGTAATATCTATAAATGGTAAGAGAGGAGGATATGACAATGATTACTATGTATATGAATGTGCATTGTTACATGCAGAAGTGCTCTACTTCGTATTTGTCTGAAACCACTGATTTTGCTCACCAGAGGGTGAGATTGCCAGTGGCGTATCGTCTGTAGCAGTGAGAACATGCGCCTGTCATTTTAGCTTTTTGCTTGTTACATAGTCTATTTGAATACAAGAATGCTCGCACCAAAACCTACTCGCCCCGGGTCAAATCCGGCGACCTCGGAACGGTCGGACCCACGTATTTCTGGCCACCAAAGTCCGCTCGAACGTTCAGACCCGGAAATCAGGTGACCTCGGAATGGTTGGACCCACAAATTCGCCGACCTCGGAACGGTCAGACCCATGTATTTCTGGCCACGTTTTGACGTCTCGTGGTACCGAGACTAGGGAGGGGGGGGCAATGATTTACGATTCTGTTCCTATCAGGAACTACTACCGAGTGTTCCAACCAGTGGTGTGTTCTAGTTTTTTTTGGAGGGATACGATAATCATTCCTTGCACGACATGCGCGCGGTCGTGGAGATACACTAGCGAGTTTTCAATGGATGAAATGGTTAGTATTTTTCTCTGCAGGTTACACTACGTATATAGCGTAACACGGTAGAACACACCACTGGTTCCACCGGATGGGGGGCGAGCGTTCCGCGCCACGAGGGGCAAGTGTTCCGCCACTGGGGGCGAGTGTTCCGCACCAAGCTGGGCGTGTGTTCCGCCACAGGGGGCGAGTGTTCCACAAATAAAATTGGGGCGAGTAGATTTTGGGGCGAGTGTTCCACAAATAAAATTGGGGCGAGTAGATTTTGGGGCGAGTGTTCCGGTTACAGTCTATTTAACCGCATGAACCCTAGCATCTATTCTGGGCATGTAGGCGAACATTCGGCAAAACTAGCTGAACATTCAGCGAAAATAGCTGAACTACAATGTGTAGATCTGCTGTTTTCGCTATTTGACGTATAACAAATATATAGGATCTAAGTGGTTAAACCATGTCCACAAAGCACCAGTTTACAAGCACCAAATTCTTTTTAACATCAAATGTTTCAGATCTAACATGAATAAAGTGGTAAATAGCATGATTTAACTTTTCTTGTAAAATGCAATCTGCCTTCCAAGACATTTAGCAGAAATGTCATACAGTACATCATCCATCTTCCACTTTCCCTCTGCATGCTAAACACAAGTGCACTTGAGACCAGCAGCCTCAGCTTAATGGTGGGTGAACGTATGAGTGGGGGACTCGGAAGCCCTGTCTGGCATCAAACCAGATTGTAATCACTCAGCGACATTCCATGGATTGATCACGCTACAATCAAACTCACGATGAACCAAAAACCTCACTGATAAAATCACTAAATAGCTTAATGCACTGATTGAAAAAAAAACATGTTTAAAGGCTACAAGCTCTGTAAATGTAATATTGTCCATTATGTTCAGTACAACAGTATATTGAGTAGGCTAATACATGTTTGAGTAGTTTAGCTGCCCTTTCAGGTTTAAATTATTACTTGCTGCCCTAACCCACAGAAAAAAAGGGTTTACAGTAATTCCATTACTGTAAATTAGAATAAGCAACATTTCACATCACTTTGCACTGTAAAGCTAAAGTATAAAATCATATACAGAGTAGTCGCTAGGCCACATAAGTTGGCTGCACATGGTTTCAAAGACAGAGAACAAAGAGCTTATAAGTTGTAGGTCACGATACAAGAGTGTCATTTTCGCACTCTCAGAGGACCAGAACAAGGATTTCTGGTTTGGCAAACCCAGATGAAATCACAGTTAAATAAGAGCAGTCACATGATAACAATACTAAAGTAGGACCAAGTGAGGTTTTGTAGCTTATGCAAAGGCATCAATCAAGATCACAGGGGTGCTGGAATAGAGAGAAGGCATACAGGGTAGATTAAGATTGGACAACACATATGGCAAGGGATAGGCTAAAGGCTTGGGTTGTATGCATAATGCATCTGGAAGTTTGAAATATATTCTCAACTGACCAAATTATAAGCAATCTATTATGGTATAAATTTAGTCTCATCGAGAGAAATCTTAGCATTGTACTTCCAATTTCAAGAGTTTTCCTACAGAGCCCCTACATTCCATCCAAGGGCACAAAAAAGTAATAGTAACAATGATAAGTTCTAGTGCTTTAAAACTATCCTCATTCTATGGATAGCCATCAAACTCAGACATGTCAAACTCAATGCATCGCAATCCTTGTGTGGTTAGGATACACTGGATGAATATGACTTACTGAAGTTTTAACAAACACAAATTTACTTTGTGCAACAATCATGCAAAAAATATATTGCTGTATTATATTTGCTACTTTATCAGTATACTACAAGGTATATCTAAGTTGGTAAAAGTGTTAATTAAAATGAATGTAGGAGCAAGTTGTTCTGTATCAACAAACTTCAATGTAAATTCTTGTATTCACCAATACCGTTATCTGCTGCAGTAATTCTTTGTGCTATTAAACTAGCTTAAGCACCTGCCTGGCATGGCTGTTAGAGTAAAATGGAGTGGGAGAGAGCCAGCCACAAGGCTATCGCAAGAGAGACCAACTAGGTAGACTATCGCTACCCGTTACATCTGCTACGATACTTCTGCACTTAGTTGGTCAGAGCACCACGATTATTAAATGAAATGTCCAGAAAATTCTTAATTAGCAGCAATTATTTCTTTTTCTGAGACATTTTATGCACCCGGTGCCTTAAGTTTGGCTTTGAGAAAGAGAGGAGTGGGAATAGGCAAGCTTGTATCATTACTTCTCGCCACTGGTTTCACTTCCTGTTTTACAACAGAACTTTTGTTAATTTGTTAGGAAAACTGCAATACAAATACAAAGTTTTGAGCAACTCAATCACAAGTGGAAGCATTGTGTAAAAAAAAAAGAAAAAAAAGACTGGTCTCTGCTTATAAGACTGGTGCCTCTCAATGTGTTTGTCATCTGCTCAGGTTAGCCACAATGTGTGCATGTGTGGGCCGGGGCAGATATGTATACCTGCCTGCATGTTTAAAGGCCAGGAACCTGATTTCACTTAAGCAACCTTTTTTTTCTTTTTTCCTGAGGTGGCTGTTAGCTAGACTGTAGCACTAAGACAAGTACACATCTGCTCTGAAAGAACAGTGAGAAGAGAGGACGTCGGAGAGGAGAGAAATAGGGCTGAATGAAGGGAGAATACAGACAGGAACAAAACAGCATGAAGGGGAACAGCCACTTGTTCAGCCAACAGTTCGCCTCATGGAGGCCCAGAGTCCTGGGGGAGACACAGACTCCCCTGGCTCAGCTGACACGAGTCCTGGACGCTGAGGCGGGGCTTAGGCCAGCTTGGGGGGGGTCAGACAGTGGCTCGGATTATCCTGCTAGGCCTGGAGCTGCGGTGCACCTTGGTGTGCTTGGACAAATGGTCGCTGCGGGCGAACTTCTTCTCGCACAGCGAGCATTCGTACGGCTTGATACCAGAGTGTGAGCGCCGATGACGAGACAGCTCGTCGGATCGGGAGAACCTGTCAACAGAAGAACGTACATCTTGAGATTTCAACTCAACTCAAAAATGGAATTCAACTTAAATTATTATTATTTTTTTATCTATGTAGATATTTATTGCTATCAATAAGTGTAAATTCCACCCTGTCCCTCACAGCACATACCTCCAACCGCAGTCAGGCCAGCTGCATGTGTAGGGCTTTTCTCCTGTATGCCGGCGGAAGTGGGCCTTCAGGTGGCTGCTCTTGGTGTACATCTTCTCGCAGCCCGGATGGGAACATTTATGCACCCTGAGAGTCTCTGTCGGGGCCGCTCTGGACACGCGGGGGGCCACTGCTTTCAGCAGACTGTTACCTGGGGCCCCAACCCCCGCAATCCTTGTGATCTCCAAAGTCCTCATGGTGATAGGGAGCGGGGCGATCTTCACATACTTCTGATCACCTCCCCCGGGTTCCCCACAGTTCAGTGGCACGAGAGTGGTGGCGGCAGTGGGCAGCTGTGAGGCCAGCAGAGTGAAGTTGTGCCCCGTCGCACCATGGAGCCCAACAACCAGATGGGCCAGCCGTAGGCCATTGGGGGCTCCTGGGGGAGAGCTTGTTGGGGCGTGAGGCCGGGCCAGAGGTAGGGGCTGGAGCTGGAGGACCAATGGAGTGCTCAGGAGCACCGATGGTGGCCCTGTGGTGGTTGAAGATACAGACGCGGAGGTCACCTGGGAAGAGGGCGGTGGTTCGGCCAGGCTGGGACTGTGTTCCTCACTCTTGGGGCTGTGTGGAGTGGAGGAACATTGTGAGGCACCTGTCCCTGGTTCACTTTGTGTCACTGAGGATGAGGACGGGGGTTCAGAGGAGGGCGATTCATCAGCACTGCCCGGGGAGGGAGGGGTCTCTTCTTTGATGGCCCGTGGTCCCTCTCTGACCACCTCCATCTTTTCCTTTAGGAACTCCTCTATGTCCTCCAGCGTTGGGGAGAACGGGGATGGCAGGCGGAGAGGGAATTCTGGTAGCCGGCTGTCCTGGCTCATAGCTTTACATTCCTCTTCTTCAGCTAATCCCAGGAATATTTGCAGGGGAGCCCCTTCGTATTCAGCTTCGTCTTCCTCCTCCTCATCTTCTTCTCCGGGGCTAGAGCTCAGCATAGCCCCCAGGTCCCCTGCCTCGGGGCTGTAACAGGAGCCTGAACTGCCACCCTCACTGCCTGCTCCCTCCCCGAGGCCCAAGGAGAATAGACTGCTGCTTTCCCTAAACAAGTCATTTTCTGAGATCAGCGTTCGGCTGCTGATAGACACCATTGATCCGCACCAGATGCAGAGGAGAGGAAGCCAGGGGAAGCAGTTACACAGGAATCAATGAATCTGCAAAAGCAAAACAATGCGCTATTATCACCATTAGTCAAGTAGTAGAGCTTAGTTCAGTGATTCTCAACCTTTTCAGGCCGTGAACCCCCAAAATAATCTTTTTGAACTGGGGACCCCCACCCTGACAAGTACTTGGAATTGTAGGAGTTGAGGCGTTACATTTAGTTTGACTCTGTTCCACAGATAAATAGTGAAAATAGCAGCTCTAAAAGCTCACAACGCCTCACGAGAGCTTGTAGATCGGCTATTTTCACCTCTTTCTTACGTTATTTGACAATTTGGCCAATGTTTGACCGTTTTTTATAGTATAGTTTGTTGATTACTTTTGATGCAGTAGAGGTATTTTTTCCTTATCTTTGAGGTATTAAAAAGGCCTTAAAAGTCCTTAAATTGTCACTTCACTGTCATCTGGAGACCCCACCCTCCAAAAAGAAAAAGATCATGTGGGGACCCCCCTGGGGGTCCCAACCCACAGGTTGAGAACCACTGGCTTAGTTTACCCCCAGCACCAACCGCACCCCCCATCCCACCATCTTCACGTGGTACTGAAGGAGGATCGCATACTGCCAAAGCATACAGAACAAAAACACCATGAAGGGATGTGATGCAGCATGATAATGATTAAGATTCTTTCTTCCTTGCGTCATTCACTGTCTGGCCATCAAGCACATGTTGCAGCAGCACACAGCCAGCAGGCCAGATATACTTTACGTCTGCATGAACAACACGTTTGGTAAACACGGGCCTCGTGACGCGCCCATCCATGCCCATATGGTGAGAGTTGAGTAGCCTGCTGCCAAATGCAAACTACAATATTAGTGGGTACAACCAACACAAATGGCAAAGGTACCTAAAACACAACACAACAAGCTACACGGGGGAATTCGCGAGTCTCAAGTTCGACTCGGTCACAATTCTAAAAATAATCGAATACCACGCATCAATGCAAAAGGAGCGGATTGCATCGCATCTTGATCGCTTACCGTCTGTAACTGTGAAATGCGCCAAAAAGCGAGCGAAACGATCCGTCGATTATAAGTTTTTCTCCGTCGTATTATTGTTGCAGAAAAAGATCCCGTCCTTGCCACGGATCCATGTTGGCATTCTTTTTTCCGAGAGCATCATCACATGACTGCATTGCTGTACAGACACTCCAGCGTCACGTCAGCAGGCCCACAATGAACAGCACAGATCCGTTTAGCTGGCTTCAGAGTAACACCCGCGTGTTTGTGACATAACGAAGTTGTAATGAAAAATCTACATAGATCCTTTTAGGAAACATTTCCCCCAGTAGATACATAATTCAAGAATGGGAGAAATTATAGCTGGCTTTGTAACCAGAATACTTTGTTATTTTTCAAGAGACTCATATTGCAGCAGACATTACAGAAAATAATGAAGAAAAAAGGGTTTACAAAGAAGTACTGCTTCACTCCCAAATGGTGTGGACTGCAGACTTGCAAAGAAAATAATTCGAAGGCACTCCGTCTTTGATGAAGAAAATATTTAGGATTTATTTTGAGCAAGACAACAAAAAAAGTATATTTGCACACGCCTAAAAACTACTATTTATTAAATATTTGTTTAGTGTAATTATATTTTCAAAATAAGGCTTTTAGTTTGAAAGCAACATCAACGACTTTCCCTGTACTGTGGCTCTCTGTGGCTCTCCTGACGCTCCTGCTGAGCACTCGGAGGCACGGATCACATTCTGCGTCTCTGATTGGTCGAGCACATGGAGGCTCGCCCTAAAAACACAGCTCTCATTGGTTTCCGCTCGATAAATTCTGTTTTTCCATGTGTTTATATGGAAAGAGAGCAGCGACCACTGAGCCAGAGGCAATGTGTAGGTTATTGTTATTGTATATAGGAAACGTCCAGTGAAGTAAATTAGTACATTTACTCAAGTACTGTACTTAAGTATTATTTGTAGGTATTATTTTTACTTTACTGGAGTATTTAAAATGTTCAGTTTACTTCTACTCCACTAGGCTATCTCAAGAGGCAAATATTGTACTTTTACTCCACTGCAATTATTTTAAAACTTTAGTTACTAGTTACTTTGCAGATATAAATTATTATATTATAAAACGTACATTAATCACAGCCCTATTTGAAAATAGCCGATCTACAATCTCACAATGGGTGAGCTTGTAGATCTGCTATTTTCAAACATTTTAGTACTTTTACTTTTGATACTTATATCAAGTATAAGTATATTTTGATGCCAATACTTTTGTACTTTTACTCAAGTAGCATTTTGAACACAGGCCTTTTACTTGTAACAGAGTATTTTTATATTGGTATTGCTACTTTTATTTAAGTAAAATATGTGAGTACTTCTTCCACCTCTGAGGAAAAGTCATATGGCTGGACATTTTAATGTACAGTGAGACTCGAGACTTTACTTATAGTAGGAACTTCCTCAACTCAGTCTCCAATTTGTGTACATGTTTTATGCTATGTTGATGAATTGAATATAGGACCACAATGGAAACAACAAGTCTCCAGGACTTATATTTTCTGTTATCCTTTTAGCCTTAATGTCTTACTGTACCATGTGCTGTTTACATTTCTGACTAATAAAGTATTAATCAATCAAATGCATAGCATGGTAGTGATGGGACAGATAACATCTTTATATATTCTGTCCAGGGACTGCAGATGAAAATTAACCAACCCAGGCTAACTCTGACTCATTTACATTTGTTTACATGTTACCTCATGTGCACTGCCCCTGTCAAATAAAGGAAACACACACACGCATGCATACCTATGCAATTGCGCTCACGCACACACAACACATGCACACAAAACAATTATGTATTTGCCTGCCAGATACTATACTGGCACACCTTTTTATGCCTAATACTTAATATTGTATTCACTTATAACAATCAAATTAATGTAGGAGTGAATAACCTCTTTGTCTTGACATGTCATGTCACATTATTTAATGTTTTGGAAATATATATTCCCAAAAGCCTCCATTAAGGCCAAGAACATCACGGCATGTTTACATGTAATTGTCATGATTTTATCTAAAGGAAGGCACTTGCACATTGGGAGGGAACTGATCATTTAGTTTACCCACATAATGTAAGTAAGTAAGCCTTGGGAACCAGCTGTTCCCGAGCCATGTAGCCCCATAGATCAGGAGCTAGCCTGAGGCTGAATACCCCAAATCTAACCCTTGATACTGAGAATTAACCATTTATGAATTGCAATGATATTGCATTTAGTATGGCGGTGTGACTCTGCTCCTGCGATACTACAGATTATATACGCAAGCATGACACAGCATCTGAGATCACAAACCCCCCTGAAGCAGAGCCTATGATACAGAGTTATTACATGAACATAATATTACATGAAATATAACCCTTCAAGGGCATAAATTAAGATCCACAGATAACATCATACAATCCACAGAGTCATCCATTGAAACACTGAGGCCTTCAAGGGCATAAATTAAGATACACAGATATGACATCATACAATCCCCAGAATCATACATTTAACTTAGATGGCACAGGAGGAGGCTGGGGAGGTGGATGGTGATCACTGACAACTGCAGGAACAGCGCTGTGACCAATGCTGAGCATGAAGTATGAAGAGTGAACAGTGTTCTGGTTAAAAAGACCACCTAAATGAATCATTGGATTGTATGTGTTAGCTTGTTAGCGAATGGGAATGAAGGGAGATAGAGTGAGGTGAGCGTTGAGACCGGCTGATTGCCGTGCTTGCCTGCACTATCGCAATGCTCGTTATTTTCATTATTCAATCCAAAGAAATTCGCAAATCCCCAACCACTTAGAGTGGAAAGATTTGTTCAGGTCATCCATTGTTTTTATGGAGTGTATGATGAGTGAGGAGTCTGTGCATCTGGAGCTAATCTCTCAAACATTTTATAGTTTTTTTTTTAATGATTTATAATTGGATTCATAGTGTCTATAATCTGGCTGAAACTTTACCCAAATTTGGAGTCAAACGTCATAGACTTTTCATAGATGTCATAAATGACTGATGTCACAGGCTGGCGTCAAAGATCCTCATTGAAGCCACGCCATTCCCATGTGTATCCAGAGAGCCACAAGCCTGGCTCTGGCCCTGAACCGCCAGCCACAAAACAAAATGTAAATTCAGCCTCGAGTGTCAGGCTAGAGATCCACATGATTCGATTTTTGGTTTACAGTCCCTGAAAAAGTCCCTTCACATTGCCCTCCCATTCTCTAAACTCCCTAAAACTGGTGGCTCTATCACTTGCAATAGTAGATGGAGACTGGAACATAGAACATTGCTGGAATCTATGCTTGCTTTTCCACTAATGACGACATTAGGAAATATAATGATATAATAATGTTGGGATAACTTATGTCAGCTTACATGCAATATGACCCCTTTAGTTTTCCTCTTTACTGCAGTCTATCATTTAGGTCTACTCTCTGATGCTGCTGCTGCTATGCTTGTGTTGCCCTGGTCTGCCATTATTGCTAAAAATACATTTACAAGTACACTTGAGGCAAGGCAAATCACATTTATTTGTATAACACATTTCATACACAAAGGCGTTGCATGGTGTTTTACATAAGGCATTATATAATAATAGCCTACATTAAAGGTGCTTAATAAAATACATGAAGTAATAGGATGAAAGTAAAGAAAATGTGTACAGTAAACAGCATTTCTTCCACTTAATAGTAGCTTAAAGGCAGTGGAGAACATATAAGTCTTTTAGGCTGGACTTTTCAACCTGGCATACCTACAGTATTTTGGGTTTATTATAGGCAAAAACTTTCAAAGAGTTTATAGCTACATAGCCTCGGAATACCAGCCTTTTTTTAATAGCTACATGACTGACAATCATACTATAAAATAGGCTATTGGCCTTAAGTGGTTAAAAGTAGTCAGGCTTCATGTTCTATCTGTGGCATTATGAATAAATGTTGCCTCACCATATTTTGTTTTAACTGACTGGGAATAGTTAGATTGATCCCAGATGACCTGACACTTCTTCAGGGATGCATTTAGAGCTTTAGCTTTTTCGGGAGACCTGCGAAAAGACCATGACGTACTCTAACCTGATTGAGGTAAAGGCATGGATATGTCTTGTTTGAACATGAATCCTCTTTTTTATCTGAATCCATAATTACACCACCATTTCTGGCTTACTGGCATTTAGCCTTCAAAGACAAGGTAAGCACTCACTTTTGTCACACACACGCATGTTTATTAACGCACAAGTAAGTCATTGATTCATGAAACACTTTATGATAAACATTTTTCTTGTAAAAAGTACTTTATAAATTGTCATCTTGACTGTAGCTCTCCTATGGTGATAACTTGCTGTGGTGCAAAGGAGACCTCTGGTGGTTCAACCAGAAAATAAAGAAAATATAGTTTACAGTATAACCAACAGTGAAAAAGAACATAGCATTTGGCTGGTATTTCAAAATAACTTCTTTATTTATAATTACCTATAATTACCTATTCATTATTCCTATGACAAAATAATATATGCATCCGTCAACTTGTTCTAATCTTACTGAGGAAATGCCTGTACTGTAAAATTAATCAAAGAAGGACAATCAATACATTGTAGATATCTGTATTTATAATCAATCAATTATAGGAAATATTACAATTAACAAGTGTCAAAGCAACTACACAGCAAATTGTGCCATGCTCATGGCACCATATTTCTTGCTTTACATTGACATTAATCTATGCCATGTTTCCACTTATTTTATTAACAGAACTATGTACATGCCATGTTTCCGCTTGTTTTATTGACGTACCTATGTCTATGCCACGTTTCCGCTTGTTTTATTGACGGACCTATGAATATGCCATGATTTTGTTTGTCTTATTGACTCCAAGGACCCCCAATTTGATATGCATTAGACCACGGATCCTCATTTGAACTCTGGGACCCCAATCTTATAACATTTTTATTGTTAGACATTATTTGGTCCGATATGATCTCTCGTGGTCTCATTTGGTCCGGAATCTGTTTCCTGTCTACTGTATAGAGATAACACTGAAACTGATCAAAATAGCCGTTCGGTTCTCTTACATTACTTGTAGCCTACATTTAATAATGATGATGATTAAATATCAGTCATTTAGCTGGGGACCCCATGAAACCCTAAGGACCCCTGGGGGTCCACAGACCCCCGCTAAGAACCACTGGTCTATTTATGAGAGGTGAATTTGTCACTGCTGGATTTCAACCAATTTCTCACTCTTATGCCTAACTCTGTTAGTTAGTTGGTTTACCTTAGGTGAACCTAAAGGAATGGAACAATAGTTGGACAGGGCGTGGGTAGGTTTAGTTTAGATTTAGAAGTTACATGTTAACTGACAGCTTCCAGCATGCCTCAGGGGATTTGGGGCAGGTGGGCTAAAGAGGTACTTGTTAAAAAGATGTAATTATTTTGTGTGGGCTCATAGAATTATATTAATTAGGTCGATGCCATGTTGTATGTTACTATGGTGCAAACAGCCTCGAAAGCCAAGCAGAGCATATGGATGAGAAGATTGCGGCACACTGCACCAGAGGAGGAGAGTGAAAACCCCAGTGTGGTTTCTTAGCAACTGTACACAGCATGGTATTTCTCAGAAATTCACAATGCACAGCCCCCCCCCTACACACACACACACCCCTCCAGGGGAAATAAATAACCATATTCATACTGTAGACTGAGCATAGGAATCTGTGGGTACTGTTGGGTACATAAACATCTCATTACTGGCATTGACAATGTACTGTCAAGCAGCAACAACACTGCTTGTACATTATTACATTCAACATATTTGACAATGTACAATGGCAGAATTAGATTGTGCCTTTTACAGTAACAAAAGTCTACATCCCCCAATAGGTTATTTGTCACAAATTGTCAGTATAGCAGGGTCCATTTGATGCGAACCGATTCTATCCATATTAAATTAATAAGTCATCCATCCAACCACTTTAAGCATATTTCTGCCACCTCTATGACTTGAGGCTGTTTCATTCCATCCATGGCAGATATAGCCCCATTATCACAGGGTTACTCCATCTTTCAGAAGATTGTGGAGGTCAGTGCTGTTGTAGATGACACCGGTGGAGCAGAGCAGAGCCAGGAGGCTGAGGATGCCGGCTGAGGGCGTGTAGGCCCGCACACTGTCTGCTGCACTATGGAGCCCAGAAATACAGCAGGAAGCACCTGCAGTCGAAACCCACATACATGTTTATTTAGTCAATGCAAGAAGAGATGCAAAACGATTTGAATGAATCCATCTGTTTGTTTGTCTTGAGTATAAGTAGTTAGTGGGAAATATTCTGAAGGCACCTTAGTGTGCTTATAGGCCAAGCAAATTAGCGTTTCACATCAAAGTAATTGTAACAGAATTTTTTTCTTCACAGACCATTTCTATGAAGTCTCCAGAACTAAAAGTCCTCAGAAATGGCGAAAATATTGGCATCAATCCAAGATATCTGCCAATTATTGTCAAAAAGCCAATGGTGAGTCCAATTTTCATTCGTCTGAGATTTCAATTGACTTCCAAATACGTTTTGAGGTGAGGAATTCAGATAAAATATCCATTTGACCAATATATTACCAGATAGTCCATGCAAACTAGCAATTCACAACAAAGTTTGTAACAGATTTTTTTTCCTCATGTCATCATTTCTATGAGGTGTCTTGAACACCACACTAAAAGTCCTAACAAATCCTAGTTCCGAACTAGCTATAAGCTAATAGGTAGCCCCAAGGTTCCCCCAGAACAGAACCTTTTTCAATAGACCGTTTTCACAGCAGCCATTTTCACAGGTAAACGCAGCTGAAGGTAATAATGTTCATTGTGGATGACACACAGTAAAACCTAAATGAAACACGCCCACAAGTAACATTTGTTATCACCTTCAATTGTGTCAAAACGGCTGCTGTGCAAAATGGTCTCTCCTCTGTCTACAAATATGTCCACCAGAGGATGCTCAAGTAGCTCAGCTATGCATACCTCTATGATTCAGTTACTAAGTATCATATGGTTGCCAGTGGCAGGAAATACAAGAAGACATTATAATGTCAAATTAGCATTTTCACACCGATTACCTCACCTGGGAGAGCAGGTAGGCGCTGCCATTATAGCCATGTCAAAGCACATCCCTCTGTCGGTCTGTGTTGCTTCCATCACTCTCCAACAACAGGCTCACCTGGGGGCCGCTGGAAGCAGTGGGAGAGGTTACCTCAGGCAGAGTAGCTCCCTCTGGGTGGTCATTATACCATGGTGACTGATTATGTCAGTGAAATGGAGGGTTTTGGAGAGAGCTGGATGATCACTTCTACCCAGGTGGTTAAGCCTGGCTTTAGAGCAGGTGAAAAAAAACCTGATTGGTGAAAAGAAGCAAGCGTTCAGTTCAATGTCAGCACTTAAGATAAACTAGAGGTTCGGCTATGCGGCCCACACATCTAGAGTACAGTATTGTAGATGATCTTGCCTGTGTGTCAGAGTGGTAGAGACATACTGTATTAGTGTGTATGGCAGGGCCTCCAACACAGAGATGGGATAGCCTGTAATGGCTGCCATGACCGTAACTATCGGCACACTCTCTGAGATGCTCATAACGGTGGTGGCCAGTGCTAGCAGGGCTATGCTGCTATTAAAGACTGTCCTGGCTCCAAGAAGAGTCACCCAGCAGTCCATAACCATAGAGCGACCACACATTGGAGAAAGAGTCCTATTGCTGGCCATATGTACACCTAGAGAGACAATTACACAGAGGTAAAGCAATAGGATACCACAGTGGACAAAAAAAACGTGACTCTGGCAGGAGACAATTAAGGCCAAGGCAGTGTCAGCATATTGTGGTGGAAGTTTGTGCATTCTCAAATTTTCAGGCGAGTACATCTCATCACAGCCTCACCTTAGAAATCAAACCAAATTTAGCTTGGAGGGGGCATTAATGCTGTACCTTGTGAATATGTGGATGGACAGGGTTTACGTATAAATGCTGCACATTTAGATATGGATACATTTGACTTGCTATTAGCTCTCTGCCCATATGAATTAGCAAAACCCTTTCAGTTCAGGGATATGAAATAATACATTTCCTTGCGTCTTCCTTTCACAGAGGATGCATGGAGAAAACAACAAAATGTCTATTCCTCTATGAAGTGTGAAATGATGTCCATTTCCGATTACAACCACATTGAACTTCTATTGATTCTAATTGAACAGATTCCCTCTTGACTTAGCAGTAGATGTTTGATTTCCCATGTGGGAGACCCAGATTTGAATATCGGGTGTTACACAAGCCATTATTATGCTAGTGGGGTTTTACATGTCCATATGCATTTGTGCGGTCTATAACTAAACCTAGACACTATGTGAGTTGATCTGTATTGAATTAATGTATGTAGAGTGGAGATCAGGGATGCATTTTAGTGTGGATAATCTGTGCTTTACAGTCAGGTACCCCATTTATTGGGATGCCTTCTGCAGTAATACAGGGCAGACTGGCGGAAGGAGAAACATACATGCAATAGCCAAATTGAAGAAGTGTGCAAGTTAGCCCCTCACACAGTAAAATCCTAAATGTTAATTTAACTCTGAGAGTATAAAAATTGACCCATGCACCCTTGCAGATCCTGAGTGTGTAAGAACGTCAAACAGTTTTTACACTCTCAGAGTTAAATTAAGACTGTTAATTGTTATTTTTACATACAGCCTTGTCATCAGAAAAAAGAACATAAATAATAATGATAATGGCCAATCATGTAAAGTACACTAGCAACAAAGAGAAAAGTATGTTTGTGTCTGTGCTCAAATATATCACGTGTGTGCATGTGTATTGAGACAGTAAGTGAAAGATATTGACAGAAGGACAAAAGCAGTCAAAGAGATACAAAGTAAAATCCATTTAAACAGAGAGAGAGAACTCCCTGGACCCATGGACATAAGGGTCCATTTCACACCCAGTTGTACACTCTCAGATCACTGAGGCTTTTACTAAATCTGGGATGTGTGAATGCTTTACCCCAAGCCACCTCCAAGGCTGCTCATCAAGGAATAGACTGATAAAGCTCTGTGGCTCTCCTCTTCTCCAGGGAAAAGGTCACCAGAAGTGTCAAACAGCCCTAAGAGAGCCAATACAGGGCTTAGCTGACACTTAAGATTAATCAACAATCAATACATTCTGCCAGTCTGCTTTATCATTTCAGATTAATTGTGTATTCATAAACAGTTATATAGCCATACTGCTTCAGATGTCCGCAGAAGTCCAGCAGACACACAGCCCCTGCCTGCAGGATCGCCTCCAGCCAGCGGGGGCATTGTTGTGGGGACAGCAGGGTATTCAGTCGCCCTGCCTGGGGCATGACCTGCAGGGCTAGAAAGACCCCCGCACAGGACCCAGATAAATGGCCGGCGCTGGCCAAAACGTCCATGCCATGAATCACTGACACAGCCGATCATCGGCATGAGGATCAACCCCAGACCTGGAGCTGGAGTAACTCTGGTCCATAGCGTTAGGAGAACTCCTTCTAACGCTATGGATGGACCAGAGCTACCTCCAGACCACATGCTAGGGTATTCACCAGCCACATCTGCCACACCGTGCCTTGCATGGCCCACAGACTGTCTACTACAGTTTACAACTTAAGCACTTTTTATTAATTTGTTAGCCTGTAGGTTTCTGTAGGTGTGGTTGCCATGGGCCATCATTAACCCTTTGGTGGTTGCCTGATACAGCAGACTTGTGTACTGTGGAACGTGTCTCACCTGTTTTTCATTTGCCCGAATGCCTGTTTTAAGGCTCACGGCGAATCAGGAACTGTTGACATTAGGAGCTGTATTTCAGAACTTCAGAACGGAGATCTTCAAAAACAGGAGGATCTCTGATTTTGGTAGTGGTGGTAACCATGGAAGCAAGCTGGTCCAACCAAACTGGCAAGAATAGGTGAAGCTCATACAAGTCAACAGCTTGAATACACAACAAAGAAAGCTGTGAATAGTCTAAGGGAAGAAGATTCTCTATGTGGCCTTGGCTGTCTGAAATTGAAAAAAAGCAGATGGTGATGAATACAGATTAATTAATTACTCACTCTGTGTGGTTCAGAGCATGGTGTGTATGTTGTGGAGTGTTTCCAGGAAGCAAAACTGTCCAAGTATGCACATTTGCATACAGATGTGAGGGGACTACATTTAATTGACTACATATTTTTATTTTAAAAGAAAAATCCTCTCTCTCAAACGTATGCCAGTGCCAGTGATCACCCTCCTCTGTGCCAATGTTGGCACCCGTGCCTAAGGTTGCCTACCCCTGGCCTAAAGCCTCATTGTCGTCTGCGTTTAACAGTAACTGAGGTGTTAACACAGCAGCAATAAAAAGCGCTGTGAAGCATAGCAAAGCTTTTGTGTTGGGAAAGGAAGGTAAAACACACACACCACATTTAATTTAAGAACAGCCATTTGCCATAGGGGCCTCTTAGGCATACTGTGTGAGAGTTGTATCGTATGTTCACTCAAGTCAAAGATATAACTCTGGCCATGAGAGTGAAGTCCTTGAAATTTCATGGACACGAAGGTTTATCATCAGCATGTGTCATTTACACCATGAAATGAAAATATTCAGTCTGACACATCTTTTAATACAGTACGGCACACTATTTTGTTAAAGAAATTAAAACTCCAGATAACTGTGTAATATGGTGGACCAATCTGCATTGCAACAGATATCTTTTCAAGCGAATGTCAGTAAAGATATCTTTTCAAGTGAATGTTACTAAAGCATCTGCAATTATATCCATGAACATTTGACTTGAAACAGCTCCACTGTGTGGTTGAGAAGGAGTGGTACCTTTGATGAGCATCAATAGAGGGCCCTGGCACACAATCTTTCATGTTTCTCTCTCTCTCTCTCTCTCGCTTTCTCTCACACTCACACTCTCACACACACACACACACACAGCTCAACATCAGAAAACAAGGAGTTAAATCTCTATAAAAAGTAGGTTGCCTTTATTAGAAGCTGGGAAACCAAAACATCATCATCGTCGTAAATGTTTCAAAGACCACAATATTGCCATCATCATCATCACCGCTTCTCACTTTTTCCACAACATGCAAAATATTTCAAAAGAGTTCAGCCTTCTTTTTCCACACTACTTGACAAAAGCTTCTCCACGTCGTCACCTGTATGAATCACAAGTTTGCGTACATTTACATTGCCAGTACAATTCAAAGTACTTAGAAAAAAATCAAAATCAAAATAAAGTAGAACTGCTGAATGAATGAGAGATAGAGTATTCATAATTTGTTTCCTATGGGACAATGAATAGGAACCCATGCTCTGCAGATACATCTACCATTTAGGCCCTCAGAAGGGTGAAGTTCCAAATTACAGACACTCCACTAATTGCCGAAGGAGTTATTTGAGCATTACATTTGCCAAATAACCCCTTTTTAATTCTGATCCAATTTTCTTAAAAACACATTTAGGATTCAGTGCTTGATTTGGGGTGTTGTACGTATTAAGAAAACTACACTGATCCACTCAAGGACAGTCAACGATTAAACCAATGTGCTTTGGAACCAAAAACTAGCTTTGAGCGCATCCTGAAAAGTTCAAGGACACTTCTCAATTTGCAGTCTTGGGACAAGATTGGAAAAGTTATATTTACTCCTGACAAAAATACATAATAGATGAATGCATGTTCCCAAGATCACAATGGCAGGTTTTATCTCTTTTTTTTTGCTTTGACATTAAACCCCAGTCCTTACAAAACAAATCTCACAAGTGCTGCTGCTTGATCTCCGAGTCACTAGTATTGAGATCATTTATGGCTTTGGATGGTCTCCTGATCCTCATCATGCCACTTGTTCCACCACTCGTATAATTTATGCTCCGTCATACGGCGGTGTCGTGTGCCGAAAATAGCTGATTTACAAGGTTGTAGGCAAACTATCTTTGGCATGCGACAGTCGTACGACTGAGTATAAATCAGGCTTCAAGTCCAATTCGCCAATTTGTGACAAACACCCAAAAAGATAGGACATTCTCAAGCCTCTCCCCTCCAGTGATGACCACAGGTGATACGGACCCTTGCTCCCTTCCTCATTTCAAATGCAACCCAATGAAAATTAAGGCATTAATAGACAAATGAACACCCAGGGGTGACCTCTGGAGAGATTGAGCTGCCCGCCGAGTTACAATGTATTATGTTGGGTCATGTTGGGTCATTTCTCAAAACTCAGTAGCATACAATTCTGAATTTCAAAATGTGTGGCTGTGAAATAGCACACCTCTACAGGATATCTGTCCGTTCTAACATCTAAGGAGTTCTGGGAAATAAAAGAAAACTGGGAGAAAATGTCAAATATGGATGCCAACAGTGGCCAGTGCCCTGGAGGGGACCAAAACCCAAATGGAAAGCTGCTCTAGCCGTCTCCAGATGGGAAGGGTTGAGTGATAACTATGTTTGCTCTGTCTTGGGCGCCACAAAATAAAAGGGTGAATGAAGTAAGAAAATAAAGAAGAATGGAGTACATGAGAGGGTTGGCTAGTCTGGTCTCCCCCATCAAACCAGCAGCAAGCAGAACACATAAGATAGGGTCGACTTTTCTCTTTTAAAATCAAGATACATTTTATTTCTTTTCTTAAAAAACAAACATTACAAAAAAAATCTGAATAGAGAATTAGAACAATGAACAGGAGGGGAAAAGAACATTCATTTTTGGACTCTTCAAAAAAATCCATCTCTTCTTGATTTTCAAAAAACAAAAAGAAAAAAAAGAAAAATCAAACAAAAAAAACAAAAGAAAACAAGCATTAGGGATGCCTGGCACAAAGGGTTGAAAGGTTAAGAAGATGCTTTGGCCATGCAGGGAACGATGCGTTTTGGGGCGCTTCACATAGCATTGTGCGAATTTATTTTAAAAGCCCAACATACGATATAACCTAAGTCACAGAAGCAGCTGACGGGAGCACTTTCAGGCAGAGAAAATGCCAGAGACTAAGCGCGCACACACACACACGCATACACATTTAAACAAGTACACAAACACACCCCCGATATCGGTCGTTGCACCTGTCTGGCACGTAACAAACACTCAGCAGTGTAACCCCCCGCCCGCCCCCTCCCAGAGCTTCTACAGGCTTATCAGGAACAATCTATATTACACACTTTTAAACCGATACAAATGCACAAGCAGCAGTCTGAATCACTGTCCAAAAAAAAAAAAAAAGACCCACTTTAGTCTCCTTTCTCTAAGTACACCACAGAACCATTAGAGAGCTATACGAAAGATAGAGCATAAATTCTGATAGATGCAGGGGATAGAATAAAAAAGAAACAAGGACGGCCGTAATATAACCGTTGAAATTTTAAACAATGACCCTATAACATCCTGCTAAAACATGCTCCTTGCAAGTTTAAAAGCACAAAAGTACCTAAGCGAGGGCAGGAGAGACGGAGCAAAAATAGATGTCATAGGCATAGCCTCACTCATGAATCCCAGTTCAGCTCTCTGGTTGGTCATCGGCAACCTGAACCAATGGGGTAATGTTGCTCAGCAAATACAGCGCTGTGATTGGTGAGAACTGGAATGCGCTGAGCGAGTCCAACAGCCCAGTAATCGCAGATCTAACATGAGCGAACAGGCAGGAATCACATGTTCTGCTTGCCGGCTTTCCCCTAGCCAAATCATGTCAGATCAGTGATTATCCCAGGAAACATGCACATACACACACACACACACACATCATAAACCTGTGGTAGAGTGACCTCCTCACGCACCAGGCGACGGTTCAGGACGGATGCTCACAAACACCAAGTTCGTAGAAAAAAGCCAAAGCTAATCAGAAAGAAACCGTTTTTTCAGAAATGTACACTTCAAAAGGAAAAAGATTAAAAATAAAGATTAAAAGGTTATAAGACCACAGCTGAATCGAGGGAGGGGTGGGTAAAGCTGAACGGTGTAGCGGGGGGCTGGCGATAAAGTATAAAAGGGAAGATACAGCTCTTTACATAATAGTATGCGTTAATGTTCCTATGTGCATCACAACTGTCTTGCGTTATCATGGTAGAGGAGGTTTTGGGGTAGCCAATAAAACAAAACAAAACAGGATAAGAATATGAAGTCCAAACCATTGGGCCAGGCCACCACAAAAAAAATAAAACAAAAAAGAAAAAAAAGGAAAAACAAAATGAAAATACCAAAACTCTAAACGCAGAGCAACAAAAGAAACCAAAAAACTTGAGAAGACAGAGTTAAGAGAATGGAGGGGGCTTCGGTGCGCTGCCTTCGTCTAGTCTTCTCCAGAGGGTGCTTCTTCTTCTGAACCATCCTCTTCCTCCTCCTCCTCTTCTTCCTCCTCCTCTCCCTCGGCCCCTGCTGCTGCTGCTGTTGCCTCCTTCTTTTTCTTGGGTGCGGGAGAGGGTGCTTTCTTCTCTGCCACCTTCTTCTCCTCCTCCTCCTCTTCCTCCTCCTCCAGGGGACTCTCAGGCTCCTCTTCTTCCTCCTCTTTGGGTGAGCTCTTCTCTGGGGCCTTGGTGCTGGGGCGCCCCTTTCCCTTGCCTTTCATTGGGCTGGGGGTGACTGGAGGAGAGGCAGGTACACACACAGTTAGAGGACACACAGCTCACCAGTCATACCAACTATTAACCCATTCAATCCGGGAACGCATCTGTGTCATTTTAGATTTTATCTATAACCATTATTTTATACTTTGGCAATTAAAAAATAGCAGATATACAAGATCTGCCATTTTTTTTTAAATCGTAAACAAAATTTCACGATTTGAGCTCTATGAGCTTGTATATCTGCTATTTTTGAATAGCCAATGAAATCTAAAATGACACTGATTGAATGGATTAAATTTACACCCACTGACAGCAGAGGAAACCATGCATGGCAGAAACCTGCTCATCAGGAGCAGTCAGGGGTTCAGTGTCTTGGTCAATGACAAGCAGCAAATAATGGCTCAGTAACATTGTGTGCGTTGGATTACCCATCACAAGCAAGTTTCAAGTCTATTGAAAAAAGTAAAGTAGATTTTCAAAACGTATTGAAATGAAAACATTGGCTTTCTTCCAAACAAATGAGTAATTCAATGGCATCAACGAAAATAAGATTTCTTGAAAATAATATGCTAAGAAGTTGTATTTGTATTGTCTACGTTCCACTAAAAACGAGTTACATAAGTTCCTGCTGTGTTTCAGAAGGTTAGAATGGCCTTCTTGGAATAACCACGGTTCAAGGTTTGACCCCCCCGGCTTCTCCTGGCTGCTTATCGAATTGTCCTTGAGCAAGACACTGAACACCTGCATAGTTTCCTCCACCGCCGGTGTGAATGCGTGTGAATGTAATCCACGTTGTAAAGCGCCTTGTAGAAAGGTGCGATATAAATGCTATAGTACAAAAAATATATATTTTGTACTCACATTGTTTAACCCATTCAATCCGGGAACGCACCCGTGTCATTTTAAGATATCTTTGGCTATTCAAAAATAGCAGATATACAAGCTCATAGCGAGGCACCGACTGCCGCGCTATGAGGTTGTAGATCTGCTCTTTTTTTTTATCATGAAGATTTGTGCAAATCTTTGAATATATATATATTTTAAAGCGAACATTGGTATCTGAAATCTTTGCTTCTGGAATGTTTTCTAAATCCTAACTGCTGCGGACCCTCCTCATTCTGGGGGTCCCTGGACCTGAATTTGTAAACCACCATCATAGAAAATCCTTTTTGATTTGATTTTATACATACATTTTTTGGGTTCAGATTAATAAAATAGTACTTATAACTTCTAATCTAACATCATGAAGCTGGAGACTTTCCCTTTCATCCTCTTCAGTATATATAATCTGATGGCATGAAATAATGGTTGTCTTTTTTGTCCCGTCATACTGGTTGTTTCTTACCAGTAGCCTTTAGTCGAGGTTTGGGGGACTTCTTCTCCTTCTTCTCCGCCGGCCGTCCCCGTCTGCTGATCACCTTCTTGGTCCTCTTCTTGGAGCGACCGTAGTCACTGTCGTCGTCATCCTCCACAGTGAAATCCTCATCACTGCCCGTCTCATCAGCTGCACACAAGATAGAATGACAAGCTGTCAAGGTGCGTCTCCGACTCCAAGTGGTCAATTCATATCTACACAAGCAGTTAAGAAGTCCCAGTAGATTCATGTTCTGTTAAATGTTGCTCTCCTTGCCAGATCTTCTGCATTTGGGACATGACCCACCAGCCATTTAACACTTTTGGTTAGTTGATTTGATTAAGTCCTCATAGGACTTAATTACTAGCACAAGCTACTTTTTTTTGCAATAACATATCAGCATTGATGGCTCAGTGCAAGTAGGATTTATAACATCATATCAGCCTTGTTGGCTCATTATGGTAGAATTTTTTATCTACTATAGATTTGGCTGGTGAGCTAAGAGTTAATTTTGGATATTGACACAGAGAGCGCAGTGTTTTTATGCTAAGAGGTGCGCTTTTAAGGCTACTTTCACCATACTTGTAAACCGTCAGTGATGCTCATAGCCCTGCGTCTCCGACACATATTTTTGTAAGAGAGGACGCATTAAACAAACCATTGCGGCGTCCATGGGCCACATTCTACTTTATCCTGCTACGTTATGAACAAACTCAGCAATTATAATGTGGGACATTCCCGCATAAATATTATACCCAGAGCCAACGTGAATGCACCTGCAGGACTGGTCTCCTTCTCTCCAGAGTGGCTGCCTCTCTCTACAGACAGTGAGCAGCACCCCTCCCTCTCCGCTGGCTATGTGTATTGTTCGAACGGCAGTGTTGCGCACCGGAACTCTGAGGTGCCGCGACATGTGGTAAATCGTTCTTTTCGATGGAACCGATATATTATAACTATGGCTAGCACAAGCATAAAAGATGTAAATCGTTCTTTTCGGTGCAACCGATATATTATAACTATGGCTAGCACAAGCTTAAACCAGTCTTAAAACATAAATCATTTGAAGGGAAAAAACACCAAAGCAATGAATACTTTAACAATTAACAAATCTCTCTGTTCAGTCTCCATTATGCTTCCCTCTTCCACATAGCGTTGTTCTTCTTTAGTTCCTATCTATTTCTGTAAGTGTAAAATATATTTTTTATGAACTTTGTATCTTTGTCACTTGTGTATTCCGGATGTAGTGAATACAATGTACAATAGGAGATGTGTACCGTAGGCACAGAAATGCATTACATCATACCTAACCTAATTCTACTGATCTCTGAAATCAATATCAAAACTGTAGGTTTACTACAGTTTGTCTATCATCTGCACTCCAAGTTATCTAGCTAAAGTGTTTATTTCTAGACATTATGGCTTGTTAATTGACCTTGTTCCCAGGTTTTCACTTAACCAATCAACAGTCATTTAATGAATAATTAATTAGTCCCCCCAGGATTCCGCGATTGCAGAATCTTCTGGGCTGTCATGTTGAATCATGACCATAAATCATTTGATTCTGTGTCATTCGAATATTTAATTATATACCATATTTCATAAATACCCCTTTTTTGCGGTTTTCTAACATTCTTTTCACACAGAATCAAATGTTTTATGGTCATGATTCACCAGGAGCCTGGATGGCTTGGTTTCAGGCTTAAAATTATTTATATAAATATTTTCGGAAATCTTTGTGGGGAAAATGAATGGGTTTTCTATCTGTGGCCTTAAACCTCAGTAAAACTCAGTCACCCCAGTGCAAGGAGAGTCGGGTAGGAAAGAAATATTTCCTTCTCCTTGTAGCATTTAAACAAAGTCTCATAGTTCAGACAGATCAAACTCCATAACTAAAACATTGGGAGGTTTGTAGCAAACATTTGCAGCCAGTCATGGAGGATATGGGATTCCAGTGAGCTGCGCTGTCCGTTCTACCGGCAATGTGCAACGCGTAAAAGAAATTACTACTACTACTACTACAAACCGGTGCCCGAGGCGACCACGCAAATCAGGAACAATTTAAGATGGGAAAGCATGCCCCAGTCCCACAAAGTTATGCCATAGCCGATGTACCCAATACCATTGTCAGACTACTCTCTGTACCCGTTGTTAAGAGTACCCAGTGCAGTACCAGCAGGTGCCGGCCTACATGGGAACGATGCAAGTTGGGAATGCATCTCCCACCCATTTATGCAATACCCATTGTACTGGTTCTCAGAACACCCGCTGTACCCGTTCTCAGAGTATCCAGTGCACTACTATACTAAATATAGTCTGAATATGAAATATGGAGATTGGGGGATCTCTGATGCCGTTTCTGCATACGCCGCTTTGCTTGAATGTGGTCATTTACCACTAGCCTCCATATCAAGTTATTCAATAAAAATCTGCTTTTTGTGAGTAAACAATATTGTGTTGATAAGTTATATTACTTACCGGAGTAGGGTTAGGGTTTAGGGAATACCAATGCCATGTTGATAATTCTTCTGTGCTTATTTATTGGTGTGGCTTAATTTTCTCATTCAACCCAAAGGCTTTGGTGGAACGGTTATCATTTATGTTTAGTTTGATGTTTAAAAGGAAGAAACAATCCTCACTCTGTAAAGGAAGAAACAATCCACACTCTGTAAAAGTCTTAGGAGTCTTTTTTAATAATGTTGAAGATCCACAGCATCAGTCAATTTAGGGTCTGATGTTAACAGCACCATAACAAGCCACCACCTACAGTATTACAACATGGTAAGCATGATTGGGCTTTTTATATAGATATACCTTAATATGTAATAGTGCAGCTAGTATTTGTTTTAATGTTATCTCCATACATTTACAACATCTGCCACAATGTGTACAAGGGCTTGTAGATCCGACAATGTTCACGCGCAACTAGGGATGAGGACCGTTTACCTTTGAATCAATATGGTACAGTACCGTTTTCTGTACTTTTTATTTCATCTTATCACTGACCGTTATCTGTATTTTACACACTGTAATAAGTTATTACGGCAGTCTAAGACAGTGGTTCAGACATTTTCAGTTCAAGGACCGCCAAATGAATAAGTATTTGGCCACGGAGCCCCATCTGAAAATATTTTGTGCCATAGACCCCCATGCAAGAAATACTCAAAATGTGAACGTACATGCGCGTTCCCGTCTCCCAACCATGAACGCCCGTCTATTAAACAGCATGGAGTCACGCAGGCAGGCTGGCTGGCTAACTAAAACCAATCAATTACTTTTTCCAGACGGTCGGAACTACAGACACATGTAGCATACGCATACCGGGACTACCTTTCCTTTTTTACAGAAAAAGATTGAGCCGAGTTATAGCCCCTTTGTCACACTTTTTACTTTCAACACAGGAGCAAGTGAGTCCCTTTGCTGCTGCTCGGAACAGCTGCTCTGCAGCGAGTAGAGGGGGGGAGATCAGTGATCACAGACGAGGCTAGTGAGAGAGTAGATGTCGGATCATAATAAACATCTAATCCGCCAAACTTGTCAGACATTTTCACATTACATAACGAGTACACGAGTGCGGCCAATGTCAGTAGCTTAACTGTAACGAATGTGACCGGCCATGGATGTGTCCAAGAGTACAGAAACATGGTACCGTTTCTTTTAAGTGAACCAGTAATCTAATACCGACGTGATTTGGCCAGTACCATTAAAAGTACCGACTTCGGTACTCAACCCTACGCGCAACACCAGTGTGTGACAAAGTATAAAGTCGGGCTTCATACACCAAAACAGCAGTCGCGGAGACACGTTATTCCGGTTTCATGCTCACTGTGGTTGTTGCTATGACACCTGAATTCACCTCAGAGGAAGGTTTTCAATTAAAAGTTTCTTATAAATTACCTGAAGCTCCTTGGTGGCTATTATAATTGCACACTGTGCAAAATGCATGGTTCGGTAATACTGAGGGACGACCATTCTTTTTGGTATTTGGGGAGGTATATCTGGGGAGCATGATTTTCTTTTTATGTCATTCCACTCCGTGCCGTCTTCGTCAGACATTGTCTTTTGTACCAGTGCTACTGTTACGTGAAAATGATGCAACAGGGCTCGCTGAAATAGAATTTTATGCTACGTTAGTTGTTTGTTTATCACACACCACCGTAGCAGGTCTCATAATGAGACCAATCAAACAATGAACGAAACTAACACATAACGATACCGAACATATTTAACAATGTTTCATAACATTACAGTCACATTTTAAGTAGTTTGAACTTAGTTATTGTAATTACTCTCACATCCCATTTACCTCTGCAGTCAGTGCGCCACAGACAATGCTTTTCACAGTCGTGTTTTAGACTGACTGTTTAAGTTTACACAGCTGCGTTCAATTTAAAGCGATTTTGGGTCAGAGAGGGGTAGGCACTCTTCCACCAGCACTCGGTTGAACTTCCGCGAGTTGAGTTTACTTACACTGAAGAGGGGTAAATACAGAATGTAGCATCTTTTTGGTTAATTGTTATACCTCGCCCATCCCGACTTGCAGTTTTCAGCAGCGGGCATTTCGTACCTGCGTACCGAGACCAAGAATTGCGTAGTTTGTACGCAAAGTGCGTGCAGGTTGGCAGGCATGCTTACGTTGTCCTGTCAGCGGCGCAAACCTGATGCAAATCTCAGCAAACCAGTGAAGCCGATGCCTACACAGAGATTTGGTGAGTCTTTCACAGATACACATGGTTTTCAGTTCTCGGAAACCGTTGTTCGGATCGCATTCCCACTTGGCACTGCACACTGGCGGTCATCTGGGACCAAGTTTGGATGGTGCCTGAGTTATGCCCGGGACTATTCATTTTGTGAATGAATAGTCAAGACCGCTACCTACTTGGGGGCCATTCAAGTCTTGAACGAATGCAAGTCTTATCCTTTGTGTGATACAAAGCTCAGCCAATCAGTGAAGCCGGTACCCACACCATCCCAAACACAAAGCGATTGGGTGCGTCCTCCGCAGATAGACAGATACTCTTCGTTTTCCGGTTCTCGGAAACCGTACTATTTGTTCCATTGTACACACGGTGGGTATTATTGTCAAATACCCATCGTTACTTTAAATAAAGCCAATTAATGCCATCAAATTGACTTTCTAAAAGAGTCACATCCCTAATCATTATAGATACAAATGTTCATTTTAACTGTTGTATGTGTGCGTGTGTGGTCTGGTTGTTCTTACGGTCCATGAAGCCCTCCTCTTGGTCCTCACGCTCCTCGTCCTCGCTGCCTCCATCCCCCAGCAGGATCTCTCTCTGTTTGGACACAGCCTTGGTGGCAGCCTGGCGCACCGTGCGCTGTTTAGGCTTCACCTCCCGCTCATCATCGCTGTCATCTGAATGCAAAATAGAGAGTAGGGAGAGGTTTCTTTAGATACTAGTATACAACACATACTGTAGACCTGCAAGCTAACCCAAAGTGGAAATAAGAAGCACATTTTTGACAACACCACCATCTTGAAATCGCTATTGAGTATCCAATTGTTTTGTTCTCTGAAGTGCTCTTAGCTCCAGAAATGTTTGTACACAAACCTGATTATTGAATTATGCTGTGTGATAGAGAAAAGCCACCCACAAAGCACCTGGTACAAATTTTCTCCACAAATGTTGAAAAAGCAATAATGTGTGTGTGTGTGTGTTGGGGGGGGTTCATATTAGATTCAGATATGTTCTGACATTATGCAGCCCTGTCACACACATTAACTAAGCAGATACAGTAGGCAAGGATTTGGGTTGTGTGTACCTGCACCCCGTTTTCTTTTCGGCGTCCTCTTGGTTGGCTTCGCCACCTTGGCTGTCTTTCCCTTTTTCTTTTTTGCCTCGTAATCGCTGCCTCCATCCTCTTCCTCCTCCTCCCCAAAATCGTTCTCTTCCTCCTCACTACCAAAGTCATCTGCAGTGATTTAGGAAACATTAGTAAGTTTCAGTCTTGGTGTAGACTCCACTATTAAAGTCCAGTCACAGTCAGTTTTCTCTATCGTTTATATCCCTTACTCACTCAATTGCCTACCTGCTGAATCGTTTTTGGGTTTGGCGACCTTTTCCTCAGAGTCCTCACTGAAAGAAAGATGAAAGAAAAATCAAAAAACAGCGCAATAGTAACCAGAGAGGGTAGCCCAGCAGACGGTTTCAAAGACACTGATTCATATATTCCATTTGTGATAAATAAATAATGGAGACCAGTTAAAGGTTATATATTAGAGAGAGAAGGGCATAAATGTCTAACCAGCCAGCTTTGGTTAAGACAACTCAAGTAATAATGATGAAGGACAGAGGGGCTCACCTGTCCTCCTGCGAGTTCTTTGAGCGCTTGTGCTTTGGCTCACGAGGGGCCGCCGTGCGCACCTTCTTGGGCTTTTCTCCACCATATTCCTCATCTGAAAGGAAAGGGGTTAGCTGCTTGTCTCCGATTTGCTTGGCCACATGATAATACAAGCAGGGTGTGTAATGATTGCACTCACTGACGTATTAAGCACCCATCAGTCAGTAAAAATAACATTTGCAATCATATGAGCTATACGTTGTATGACAACCGAGCTTCCTACTCGTACTCGATCGCACAACAGTGTCGCTTGCCTAAAAGAAAGGATCTACAATTAAACAACGCACGGCATCACAACTCAAGATCTGTGAGTTACAAGTTAACAGCCAACATAAATTCTTTAAGATAACTTGTCGCGATGCAACACAGTCTGCTTCATTTATGCTCGGACGTACAATGGTGTCATACACCAAAGATTGCAGATCTACAAGCTCACAATACATCACATTTGTGACTCGCCATTTTCAGCATGAGGCACTGTCATACAATGGAGTGTAGATCTGTTCTTTTTGGCAAGCGAGTAAATCATAAATAAATTAGGCTTTAGACAATACTATATTTCATTTGCAAAAGTATGGGCCCTGTCAGTGCTGTAGAGAATGAAGGCTTCCGTGGATAAACTACAATGGAGCAGAATACACGTATATACATATGGCTGACAGTTTTCCTAAAGTTAGATTAAAAATGTAATTGCAATATATTGCCTTGGTCACAATATCACAATATATTGAGTTGTGACCCCTGAATGATAAGGATCATATCACCAGATTCTTGCAGTTTTGTTTTTTTACAAGGTATAAATTATATGAGGGTAGTCAAGCATAGACATTAACATCATACAATTGGGATTTTTTTGTTTAGTAGTTTATACAAAATATTTTTGAGGTATAATAATCTTTAAAAAAAAAAATAGAAGTCTGCACACTATAGCTTTGAAAAAAGCTCCCAGTCAAGGCTTTATTTGTAACATTTCGATACAAGGTCTTCCTCATAATTCTGAAGACGACCTTGTGTCAAAACGTTAATCTACAAATAAAGCATTGACTGGGAGCTTTTTGCAAAGTTACAGTGTGCGAACTTCCATTCTTTTTTATATTAATCCACTGTTGGTCCTGCACCTGCCGTCCAGCGGATGTGCCAATTTTATTTTTTATATAATTATCATAACCCATCCCTGAAAGGTCTTCCAATTGATTTGGTTTGTGCCATCTTATGTCATTCTCTAATACTGGTATAAAGTCTCAGATATAGATAATCTTTTAAACCAAGTATATGGCCGAGATATAATACTTAACACAACCCTTACCTGCATCATCGGACTCGTTGAATTGTGAGTAATTCACCACTTTCCGGTTCCTGTGGGGTGAATGCCAAATTGCACCGCGTTAGAGTAATACTGCTGCTGGTACAACCTACACATGAGAACCTATAACATTTCAATGTACATAATTGAATACAGAGCTAGCAAACATGACTAAGACATTAGACAATGATTGATATGGCTTGGGTTGTACCATGTGGGCAGAATTTGCCATCTCCCACCCAGCATGGTACCGAACTGGAGACTAGTCTACCATCTACAGTTTCCCATGGACAATTTGGCAAAGCGTGCGAGAGCAGCTTCAGGTGACAGCAGCTGACCACACAGCTCAGGTGCTCACACGGTAACCTACACCCGGAAAGCTAGGCCACAAAGTTGACACAGAACATTCAGGAAGGAAGGGATGATGAATAAAAATCGGAATGGGGGGTGGGGGGAATGAGGTGGGCGGGGATATAAGAAATGAGCAAAAATCCCATTACCATCTCTAGCTCTTTGCACCATCAATGGCATTCCAGAGGCTCCAGGAACATTGTCTGTGATAGTAATTATCGGTGTGTTCTGCCATGGCAAAAAAAACTAGCTAGCTTGTGTGGGGAGGGGCAAATGGGCTATAAACCATTTTACGGGCGCTTAGATTACAAGAGCAGAGCAAGAAGACTGATACACACACCACAGTGCGGGCCTAGGGCGAGTCTCTTGGCAACAGCAGTCACATTGGCATACTTGGCACAAGGTGGCCTACATTCCCATACACTTCTTAATATGACCAGAAACGTATAGTGTAGCAAATAAATACTACAAATTCAGCTGAGGGCTGAAATGAATGCAATGCCAAGAAAAGGAGCCCCGTTTCTATACCTGGAGCAGCAGAGAGGGGAGGGGCGACGACACAGCGACACAACAGACACTGTCGCTTTGTCACGGGCGAGCGACGCTGCCTCGCATTGTCACTTACAAATATACATTTTCAAATGTGTACACGGAGATTTAGGATTTCGTGACACAAAATTGACAAATAAATAAACAATATAAGGATGTCTGCGTTATATTATAGAGAATAACTGTGCGCATGGGGGGTGTGGCAACTTCTGGTCGCTCTCTCCGCCTCCCTCTGACATCATCATCACTCAACGACGTCGTTCATTTACATGGTCAAATTAATTTCGAAAAAAAAAGTGTAGCCCGCGCTCTGTTTTTTACTGCGTCTTCACTGAAAAACAATGGGGTCCGACTCTGGAAAACACACTGCGTTGTTTCTACGAGCACAACGTTTTTTTTTTGCTCCTGGACTGCTACGTTCAGTGAAATGGAGGCGGCGCGCCAGTGTAGCGCGGTACGAGCCGCGCGCAGAAAATAGCAGACCTACAAGCTCACGGTGCGTCGCGAAAGCGACGCGCCGTGAGCTTGTAGATCGGCTATTTTCCGGTTAACGACGAGATCAAATCCAGAGGCCGATGACTGACCACCTCCTCCAATCCTGTTTTTTATTAGCAGCGTCTCTCTGAGAGAGAAGAGCCTCCTGTGGATGAATGGGGGAGCAGCCATATTCTCATTGACTGTAATAGAGAGAGAGAGAAAAGCCACCAGGCCTGCTGCTAATATGCGAGCTGAACACTGAAACCAGTCTTCATCATAACGCCACCATGGCCATATCGCACCAAACAATCCGCAGCATGAAGCCCGGTTACACGGCTCACACACACACGCGAGATGAGCCCGCGCAATAATACACATCTATCTACACAACAAGACATGATGGCGAACATTCCTCGTTGCTGCTGGGAAAGGGAACCATGTTTAGAGTGTGATCGTGCACGGTGTGGCTAGAAAGAAACCCCCCACATTTTCTTGCATACATTTTTCATGAAATAAACAATTCCGTGGAACATGCTAGAGACGTGTGTGTGCGTGTGGTCGTGTGTGTGTGTGCGTGCACGGCGTGTAGGCAGAGCGGCGGAGGACATGTTCGGCAAAGGCTTACCTCACTGGTCTTGACATTTTGCAGGAATACTGTAGAGGTTAAGGATGTAAGAAAGGAAAAAATGAAACCCCACTATAACCTAAAATACAACCCACTCTCTGCAACTCCAAGGCGGCGCGACCACCAGGCGCACAACAACTCCACGCCACGAACAAGTGCGTGAAACTAAAATTACAGGGGACTATTTGTCTCCCACACACCGATTTTAGTTAGATTTTTACCTTCGGCTACTCAAAATGGTGAATAAAACAAACTGAAACTGCAGCCACTGTGCAACCGAACACCACGGCCTTGTGGGTGGGTCCTTGGTGACAAGAGCCCGCCCATGCGCGTCTCTGAGAGGACAGCCTCGAACGTTGAGCACTCCCATTGGCTGATTTGAACGAGGAGACTGCTTTAGTGTGGAGGGTTGGAGTGCTCGTCAAAGTTGGGGGTGGGCCTATTTACCCTCCCCCCTGAGCACGGTCGGTTGAGTCTGCACTAAGAAAACAAAAAAAGGCCTTCAGTTTAGATGCAAACATTCTATTTTGGCTTCCGAAATGCATATTATTGTTGCATGCAGCACCGCCATAGACAGAAATACAGTGTGTGTGTATATATGAGCAGGTTACCTGTTAAGTCTAAGTTGTGTGTAAGATAATAACACTGTGATTAGCTTGCTGTCTCACCTGGCAGGACAAAACTGCAGCATGAGGTGATGGCAGGCCAGCAAGCAAAGTCTAATGTATGCCATACCTCCATAGCTGTTAACAAATACACCACTGAATACACAGGTCTCAACATTTGCTGGATAAGAGACCCATGTCTGTATTGGTTAGAACTTTTAAAGAAAATGTGCCAATTGGTCTGTATTCTACATATTTCTGCATGAGCATGTAAGATATGGTTGTGAAAATCACTAATCTTCTGAAGATGCCACTTGAGTCAGTTATTTAAAATAATTTGATATGTTTAGAGCTATTTTGCTGTGCTTACAAACAAGCCTCAGCCGGCAGTGTCAAAGGTCAAGATTTGAAGTTTTATGGAAGGGTTGATAAATTGGCTGATACATTCCTGACCAATCTGTTTATTTGTAGTATAAATAGTCTTCTAAAAAGCTCACTGTCCTCAAAGTCCATATATTTCAATATTTTCTATTTCCAAAAAATATAGACGCATATCTAAATGTGTTATTTTAACAATTGAAGTAACCTCCTTTCTTCTATAAAGTGCTTAATTCTGTTCACACACTCATTTTATACATGAGTTTAAGGGCAATTTTGTTTTCTTTTAAAGTTATGGATATCACAATTTGATATTGCTGCACCTCTGAAATAGAATTCCAGGACACAGCTAAACCGTCTCCCCTGGTGCCCTATACTGATTTTAAATAGATATTGGTTGACTTGACAGAGAAAGAAGGAAATTGTAGACATATCAAAATGCTTAGGTATATTGTGTGTGTGTGTGTGTGTGTGTGTGTGTGTGTGTGTGTGTGTGTGTGTGTGTGTGTGTGTGTGTGTGTGTGTGTGTGTGTGTGTGTGTGTGTGTGTATGTATGTATGTATGTTTTAAATGTTTGTAACTTGTATTGCTGCAAGCCCCCCCATGGAAAAGCTACTCATGTTCAGACATCTCATGTTGGAAGAAGTTATTTTGATGCATTGACATGATTAAATATCTTGATCATTTAAAGTCATGATGGTTAACCATGCAATAGTTCCATACACTACACTGAATTATTTTCTCTTCATTTGATTATTGGGCTCTTTTTTGTTGTTGAGAAATTCTGATCATTTTGGAAGCTCTGTGTGGAAGTAAACTTTGTTTTAGAGATTCATTGAATTTCAAGTCCACCCACACATGTGGTGAGTTAGGGTAGGCTCTGTCAAATTAGGGCTTGTTTGGAATGTGAGATATTCCCATCTTGGTGTGTATGTATGTGAATGTGTGTGAATGTGTCTGTGCACAATCTGCACATGCGCACCCATGCACATAGACACAAGTGAACTGTTTGAAGACAGCCTAACATTAGAGAATAGGCTGCTGATCCTCATGAACACCGATATTGCTAAATATTTTGAGAGGGACGTACCAGTGAAAACTGTTAAAAATGCACAACGTCTCTCTCTCATTCCCTCACTGTCTTTCTCTTTCTACTGGTAGATCAGACAGACTTCTGTCTGTGTGCAGGGACGATGTCAGAGTGAGGAGCAGGTATGTTGCTATGGCAACCGGCAAAGTGAGTCTCTCCTCTCCTCTGCCTTCATGGCTCTGCCTCTGGATGCATTCCTTACAAGATATGCTCTGCTGTACACCATGGAATGGTAGTTCTTCAACAATGTGATGCTGCCATGTTCAAGTTGTACCTGTGGATTGTTTATAGCTTGTTCTGTTTGTGCACAATAATTGCCTACCTGGCATATGAGGCGTAGTTCAGTCTAGACTGTCTCATTGTTGTATTATTACTATTTACAAACAGATTTTCTAAAATCTGATTGTATACACTGACCATATGTTCGAGTTGAGCTTGTAGCAGAGATAAAGCACCATATGACAGTGCACCATGCATGCCATACACGCCATACACTTGATCCCTCTGTCCCAAGTGTGCAGCTCCTTCTGTGTAGCACTACCACCTTGTGGTTCAAATGTAGTACTGCAATCTCAACAGAGTGTGCAAGAAGTGTAGCCAGTAAGATGTCCATTAACGAATGATCCTACATTATGGAAAAGTAAATAATAAAATATGGATTTGGAAACAATGTCATCTGAACGTATGAATTGTAAAATGTTCAGAGGGCATGGAACTGCTTTCTTGCCCATTAGTAGTGTATTGGGTCACCGTGATGATGTTGTACTGCTGTGACTGATATGTTGTTTGATTTTTGATTATGTGCATTTACCATGAGCTGATGAATGTGTTATTTTGCTGTCTATGTGTAGGCCTATGTGTTCAAAAATGAAAGTAAGAAAAAACGTAAATCACACAATGTTCCTCGGATAAGGATAATTCCTTTTAACAGGTCATTCATGAAAGTCCTTGCGGTCTTGTTTCCAATGAGAACCTGTGAGCAATTAGGGGTTAAGAGTCTTGCTCAGGGACAAATTTCATTTCAGCGACACACATGCTGGCGTGGCCTGGAATCGAACCTGGGGCAACCAGGGCCTCTGGCTCCCTAGGCGGGCTCACTAACCACTCAGCTATGGCCGATGAATGAGTTAATTTGGGGAGGACTGAGTTACACTTGTATGATGCCACAATGATGCTAGCAGAAAACATAAATCTGATATGGAATTCTTGCACAATATTTAATGTAACGTGCTGAGTCTAATGAGCTTCTGAGGTCCCCTTGACCCTTCTTAACCACATGAACCCTATTGTCCCTATTATTCTGGGCATGCAAAAATGGTGAACATTCAGTGAACATAGGTGAACATTTGGCAAAAATAGGGAAATATTCTGAGAAAACAGCAGATCTAAGCACACAATGCATTCTGAGCTTGCAGATCAGCAATTTTAACAATTTGACCTACAACAAAGTATAGGGTTTAAGTAAGTTCATGGACCACACACAGTGTTATTGCAAGTTTAGCCCACTGAATACAAGCCACTGTGTGTTTACATTAGCCAACTGGCAATTTTACAAAGTACGTGGTAGCTATAGCTCTGGCAATGTTAGTCCGGCCATCCAACACTTTGGTCCCAAATAAGATATATTGAAAACGAAACACATTCCAACTTGATGAGTGCATGTGTTCATGCTCGCTAGAGGATGAACCTTACAGAATTTCATTATGAAATGGCTGTTCCTTGCCTGCAAGATATCTCACTAATCATATATTTGTTGCCGTTTTAAAGGCATTTTGTAGTTTCTTTTTTATTATTAAAAAAGAATAATAATTATTATGGTTCATTATTTCATTTCCTTTTAAAGATTTATCTTTTATATGTGTTAAAGAGACAATGGCTGCGTCTCAGGGCCTTATTCTGCTCTGCTTAAGCTAGCTCCTATATCCTCACTTGAACAAGATTATGTAAACAATACTATCTATCTATTCTATATGAAGGTAGATATGTTGCAAAATCTGAGAGCTTGTACATTTGATTTGAGCACTCGTAAATGTGATCTACTACGCATGTCACACATGTAGATTGAAATTTGCACTTGCATAAAATATTCATACACATGTAAATTGACATTTGAAGTCACAAAATAATATTAATAAACATTATTGTTGTCGATCTGTGTGTGAATACTTTTTCTGTGACCTCATATGTTTTCTTTGTGTGACTTCAAATTCAGAATATGTGTGTGGTGTGTGGATTACATGTCGCAGGTTCAAATGTCAGTGAGCTTGAGAGCTCAAATTAAATCTACAAGCTCTTCAAGTTTTGCAACATATCTACCTTCATATACTGTAGATGTCCTTTTCTTTACATCGTAAGCTTGTTCGAGTGAGGATAGAGGAGCGACAGAGCAGAATAAGGACAGGTGTAATGAGCAACATGATCACGAGGGTGCCTAATTGCCAATTGATGGGTTTGCAGCGCAATTGATGGATTTGACACAGCAGCTAAACCGGCTCAGTTGATGCTAAATTATTACCGGTGATGGCCTAATGAAAAGGTACAACCAGCAGCCACAAGAAAAGGGCTTTTACTGCATTGTCCGTCTATGCGCCTTATCAGTCTACAACATTTATTTGTTAGAATATGGATGTCATGGATGATATAACATTAGTCAAAGTTACGCATTATCAGATGAATATTGCTGACACATGCACATCAGTAACGCCACATCCACAGCGACCGATTTGGCTAAAATACTTGGGAATCTCAATGCTGATGTGAGATGTCATTAGCGCCTGAATGGAACACATAGAAGACAGTGTGCTGGATAGTTGGCTTTAGTTTACTGCCCTCAAACTAGAGGCCTCTCTTGATTTTAGAGGTTTCAAGCTTTGCTGTGGAGGCTGATGGCTGAAGGCAAAAAAGGACTGCCAAATGGCTTTGTGGTGTGCTGAGGAGGGACCTATTTCCCACTAGCTCACTGGGGATAGGATAGCCTTCAGCTTCCTCCTCTTCCTCCCCCCTGCAACCACCTCTAGACTTTCCATTTCAACTCTAGCACAGCTGACCACTAGCTTGTTCAGTTTGTTGCATCCCTTGTACAGGTTGAAGGAACTGCACCTCCACCTCCTAGTGTAGAAGGCCTCAGTGTTGTCAGTTTGTTGTCCCAGGAACTTGTGGGTGTTCACTATCTCCACTATCACTCCTCGGATGATATGGGGAGTTGGCCGCCTCTTCTTGCTCCACCAGCATCTTGGTCTTTCCGATGTTGAGCTGGAGGTGATATCACACCACCCAACGAAGCTCTCTATCAGGGCTCTGTTTATAGCCTCATTGTCAGGGCCGGAGTGGGACTCCAAATCTGGCCGGGAGATACACGCCCACCCAGGCCACCCTGCGCGCGCACAGCGCGCGCCGTTTCTTTTGGGGGGCCCTTTTTTTTGGGGGCCTTATTTTTGGGGGGCCTTACAAAAGGGGGGCCTTTTTGGGGGTTAAAGGTAGGGGGGAGGCCCGCAGCTGCACTGAGCTGCAAGCAACACTGACTGCATTGAATTGAAATTGACTGTGGTTGGCCTGGCCTGAGCTTAGGAGAGATTTTTTTTTGCTGCATCACTTAAGCACCGCGCTGGCTGTGGATGGCTGGCCTGACCTGATATTCTTTTTTGATGCAAACATTTTTTTTTTTTTTTTTTTTTTTCAGGCAGGCCACTAGAGGGCAGGCCACCGGGAATAGTCCCGGTCCTCCCGACGGCCAATCCGGGCCTGCTCATTGTCATCTATGATACAGGTGGCCCATATCCCATAGCATAGTGAGCAAATGCTCAGGGAAGCACATCAAAGAGCTGATGAACAGCAGATTGACTCACATACACATTTGCCTACACATTTGCCTACTAACAAAACAGTTCACAAAAGATTACATGGACATGCACAGCTCATCATTGACAAGATCAAATAGCTGATCGTGGACTTCAAGAAGCTGAGCAGAGAGCACAGTGTCACAGTGGAGAGGGTCAGCGTCCATATCAGTGAGAAACTCACCTGGCACACATCTCATCAAGTGGTCTTCTTCTTTTGTGTATCGTCGTCATATGTCCAGCTCAGTGTCGCAAAGCAAGTGGTGAGGAAGGCACAGCAATGCATCTATGACTGAAGAAGTTTAGTATGGCCCCGAGGTCCTACGGACGACACTATACCACGAGAGCATCCTGATTGGCAGCATCACTGCCTGGTGTGGGAACTATACTGACCTCGAACACAAAGCAATATAGGGGGTCATGCGGACAGCCGAGCGCATCAGTGGATGTGATTCCCATCCAGGACATATTTGACGGACATTGTGTCAGCAAAGCTTGCAGGATTATTTGTAGCCACAGAACCAAGGACCAATTACTGTTGCTACTTCCTCTGGTCAATCAGGCTTATGGATGTACAAGCCAGGAAAAAGAAAAATAGGAATTCATACTGGCCCCAGTCTGTGTGCCAGTTAAATAATGCCAAGAACACTGGCACAGATAGATTTGATTTGATTTGATTTTTCTAACATTTTTTAAAAGCCATGCTTTGACCCTTATCTTAAAAAGGAGATGGCTGCTGATGCTCTTTATAGTCAGGGGTAGCGAGTTCCAGTTTACTGCTCCTCCAAATCTAAATGAGGGTTTTCCCATTTCAGTGGTGAACGTGGGCATGGTCAGGTCTGCTATGCTGGCTCTGGTTAGGTGGGAATGGGCTTTCGCTACGCTTCTGAAAAAGCTTACAGAGGTGCACAGGGGCGCTGTTGATGTACATGACGATGTTATGCACCCGATTCAGTTGTAGTTGAACTGACCTGGCTGCCAGAGGGAGCCAACCCAACTGCTGAAAATTTTGTTTTCCAACATAGTCCCTCGCAGACAGCCCCAAGACAAGCCTGTCCAACCTATTTTGAGAAACCTGCAACTTCTCTTTTAGGGCTTTGGTTAGGCCACCGTACCATGAGCCAATAGCATAATTGAATAGATCAATAGATATTTACATCCGACAGGCTGCCCTGCAGTCTGACATACTGTGGCCTGTAGGCCAACAAGCTGTGGTCCACCTGCATAGCTGAGAGCTTCTCAGCTATATAATGTAGATAGACAGATATTTATTGACCCTGATGGATAAATGTAGGTGTTGTAGCAGCAACAACAGTAAGCATGAAACACAGTAGAGAGATGAGGATAATAAAATAAAATAAAATAACCCTAGCCATCTGAACTTACGTATATGTATGAGTAAAATATAATGTACAATATTTCACAAGTGAACATGCATCTATCGCCTATGAATGTATGTTGTACAGACTATCAATGGACTGCTATGTACAGTCTATCAACAGTAAAATCTTTTCAACAGTTATCCATAAGAACCTTATAGACACTGTTTGTTTGTCACTGTGTTGTTTTCCAGAAATAGAGAAGAAGAAAAAGGAGGGGTTACTAGTTGCCCCCCTAACACAGTTGCCCACAAATCAAGACATCTGAAAAAAAGCTGTCTATGGTCTATTAATGAAGCTGAACAAAATATCAGAACAGGACACCAAATATAGTAACATTTTAGTTCCCTTGCTTCACTTCACATTTTCACCAAAAGAGGGCAATGTAACACAGTGGTCGGTATGGAAATATAATTGGATTATCACTTGCAAGTGCAGCCAGCATTATTTCTAATTCTACTCAGTTGCCATAGCGGATGCCTGCTGGCTAAATGTTTGACTCAGTAACTGTGTGTGTGTGTGTGTGTGTGTGTGTGTGTGTGTGTGTGTGTGTGTGTGTGTGTGTGTGTGTGTGTGTGTGTGTGTGTGTGTGTGTGTGTGTGTGTGTGTGTGTGTGTGTGTGTGTGTGTGTGTGTGTGTGTGTGTGTGTGTGTGTGTGTGTGTGTGTGTGTGTGTGTGTGTGTGCGTGCGTGTGTGTGATATGTCTCTTGACCTGGCTGTGACATGCTCGGTTGGTGCACCCCTTGTTCAGCAGTCTGAAAACAGCCTGCTGATTCTGTGAGAGACTTAGAGGGGATAACAGGGACAAAACCCACCCGGGTTAAGAATTTCCATAAATGAACATCCTGTTCAAAGGCTCATCGTCCCTCCTGGCAGAGTGATTGTTCTTATACATATCATCCTCCCTCCATTTTTGGCTTTCATTTCCTCATTTTCTCTGTTCTCCTCTCAGATGAGTTGCTGGAGGCAATTCTATGCAGTGGAGTCAGACTAAAGAAATATGGGAATATGTGCAAG